>NW_027142357.1:27662053-28258379 GCF_026170545.1 Melanerpes formicivorus
TTAGTTTACCACCTTTCCTCAATAATGCCTGCATCAAGAATGCACCTTCTGTTTGAAACAGTGTGTATCTTTTGAAAGACAATGACAAATCCAGCTCTTTTGTACATAACTTGTCCCAATAACTATTCTTAGTGTGGGGAAGGGAGAGAGAAAATAAAATCACTTTCTGAACAAGATTTAGCTTCAGATGGCAGCCACTGGATTTCTATGAACACTTCCACCAACTAGCAAGAACTTTCAACAGTCAGAAATCTTTTTTTTTTAGAAACATGCATAAACTACAGTCAAGTCATATTTAACACCTTTCCAGATCCCATGCTTTGGTCAGAGTGACAATTTATGCCTCTGCTCCCTTAGCAGAGGTCTTCTCCTGTTCTCCAGCAAATACCATGAAAATGCTCTGCTATTCTGCAGTGACAGAATTAGCTGTCATCATATTGCAGGGTTTGGAAGTATAGTGAGCAGCTGAATGCAAAAAGACACTTTTCAGTAGAATGTTTTAACAAAACAGAAAGGTTAAAAAACCCCAAATTACATTCCTGTTCATCTGGTCAGCATAATTTCAGAAGGGCAAAATTGGTGCCAAGTAAAGAGCCCAGAGATAGCAGCTGGCTGAGATGTTGGCTTAGATATCATTTAAAAGTCAGCATGCCTAGAAGTGCATCTCGTGTGATGCCAAACATCTGGCTCAGGAGCTTTTTAATGTCTGTTTTTTCTTGTTTCTTCTGTTTCTTTTATTGCTGTGAGGATTTAGTAGCTCCTTTTGCACCCAAGACTTAGTCTAGCGAAACCAAATCAAAGCAAAATCTTAAGCCTGTCTCCTCTTCAGAAGGATACTACAGCAATTCTGGTGAATTCCTACCTTGGAGCTGCAGTAAACAGCCTGATTTATTTCAAAGGAGCAAAAATTATTTTCTGGTTTTCCACTCTGCAGCACCTATTTTATTTCATGCTGAGGCAAATAAATGCATCTATTGCTGTCTTGCTCCTTCCACGATAACATATAGCAGGTTAAAGTCACAGTTCAGATCTCAGTGGGTTTCAGATTCAAATGCTCATTATATATCAGGGTGTCAGTGTTCAAGCAGAGAGACACAAAAGCAATGTTCAAGAGGCATGAAATTTCTTATGTTTAGAAACTCTTTGTAAAGGTCAGAGGATTTTACCTCTTAAAAAGGCAACCTACAATTTAGAATACTACCCAAGTCCAAATTTCAAAAGGATTAAAAACCAAAACAAAACACCTGAACCTCCCAAACCAACAAACAGTAGGCAGTTCAGCTGAGGAAACTTATACACTTCCTGCTATTATAATGAAATTAGGAGAAACAAGTAGCTCTGTGAGCTGCCAAGCTAATGAAGCATGATTTCCAACATCTCTCTCTCGAGGGTTTTCCAAAGTCTAATAAAAGTGTATGCTTCCTAACTTGCTTCTTGTGGGTTTTAATTGGCTTTTTCTCCTATGCCTGGCATAAATTTTCATAGCATGTGTAATTTCTAATACTTTCGAGATTTCTCCTTCTTCATTAAAGACGTTTGAAATGTGTCTGCTTGTTCAAAATCATTGGGCGTGGGGGGAAAATGGAGATAAACACCTGGAGCATAACATGCTTAGGTCTCCTTTCCTTAGGAGACTCAGTTGCTACATTATGAAAGTGTATTTTAGATTTCACCTTGCACTGGTTTGTACAATCCAGTGCATTGTTCTGCAATCTCAAACTGCAACCCCAACAGTCTGCCAGTGTAACACACCCTGCTCCACTTGAGTACAAGCTCACCAAAAAGCAAAATGCGGATTATGAAAGAAGCCAAGCAGCAATAAAACCAAATGCTTTTGCTGCTCCTTCACAAACGTCACCAAAGTACATCTGATAATCAAACATTAGAGAAAAAAAGACAGATTAACATGCACTGCTAGGCCCTTCTATACAAGTCTATAAAAATCAGAGGCTTAAACCAACATTTACATAAAGACCCCCTTAGAGCTATAATTTTTGGAAGGTAATAGTGATTCCAGGATATAAAAGGTCCAAGTGAATATTCACATTTCTGGACCTAAGAAACTAATAAAAAGGTACAACACATAGAGCGACAAGTCATTTCTGAATTATATTTTTTCTTCCTTTCAAGACCCTTACAGTTCTTTTCTACTTACTCTCTTTAAAGTGAAGCTTTCACAAGGATAATTTGGACACCATTTAAAACACGGTAGCCTAATACAGGAAGACATTTCTTGTCTACTTCCATTATTTGCCATTTCTGAACTATTTGAGGTTAAAGTATCTTTTTTTTTAGAGAAAGGGCAGCAGTTCCTATCAGTGAGTGGTCCAGGAAGCACAGTTTTCACATGTATTTTCGGTGTATCAAAATGTACTTTCAACAACACTCATCTGACATTTGTGTCTCCTCAAATGCAAGTATGGAATTAATTGGAAAATTCACCAACTAGCCCTCAGCTATTGGTGTAGAAAATGGGAGAAGGTTGTGAGGTGGCCTTCATAAATTAATGCAGCATTAGGGCACAACAGAAGTCTGAATCCAAGGAAGCCTTTGAATCTTTATGCTATAAGTCTAAAACTTCCTACGGAGACTGAACAAAACCTACAGAAGCCAAAGGAAGCATTTGCATTTACTTCAAAAACTTTAGTACCCAGTGTAAAAGAAAACTGAGGAACGTACAGATACACTGTTTCAGAAGCAAAACACAAATCCTTTTGATAGTACAGATTTCTTGTTCTTTACTTGCCTATATCAGAATTTTGCTATCTATGCCTCAAATTCCTGCTTTGCTGTGTACTTATGAACCAACCTCCTAGAGCTTTTATTCACCCAATGAACTAATTGCATTGTTGGATGTTTTCAAAGAAATAAAAACTGTGGGAACCCAAAAAGGGAATAATAATGGAATGTTTAGATGGACTCCATGTCTGTGAGGCCCTGGAGGTGGTAATAGATTTTGTACCTGCAAGCCATGTGAGAAAAGGATGGGAATAAAAAATAACAAAGTGTGGCAGCTTTGAAACACATGGGAAGGCATTTGGGGAGAAAGTCACAAGTTAAAACAAAGACAAATCAGTGGGCTTAACAAGGCAGGCTGTGTGAAACTGAACTGTAACATTCACGTACATCTCAATAATAAACACCAGCTCCACAGGTCTGGACACTTTTGCCCAGCCTTCAGTGAGTGGTCACCTCTTCACAACTGTCTATTGATTGGATTTCTAGTCTCTGTCTTGAGGGCTGAGATCAACATATCACTCAATGAACTCAGGAAAACCAACAAAAAGCCTGGATTTGGCATTCAACTTTTTGAAGATAACAGATCCCAGCAATTTGCTTCAGACTGATAACTTGTCTTTGGTTCAAATAAGAAATTAAGATGAAATCAAATCAGAAGTCCACATTCTAGTTTGACTTTCATTCTCATTTGATCATACTCAAGCCATTCAAGACTCCTGAGATGTGAATCGGAAAAAAAAGATTTAAACCTTCTTGCTTTACTTCCTATTCCCAGCTCTCAGGCAGACACTGCTGTACACATGTTAAAATAATTACCATTCTTCTCTATCTGCGTCACAGTTGCAAAAATATCTCATATCCAGACAACTTTCTTCTAGTCCACATGCACACTGCTGAATACCCGGAAGAGATCCTCCCCAGTAAAGATGCTTTTCATTGGCACGGCCAACCCACCAAGCAAATGGCATTCCATCTGGATGAAAGGGAAAAAGAGGGAGAAAAAAAGAGAAAAGAGAAAAAGAGAGAGAAAGAGAACTTGATAAGTAAATTGGATTCTGTGAGAATGAAATAAAAAGAATGGAGGTGGACGTGTCAAGAAATACTGAAATAAAAGATGCAAACTACAGACAAAGTCACAAACCGTAAACTTCATCCAAGTTCTGTTTTATGGAATACACATTGAGAAAGCAACAGCTCTATGGAATTCCATACAGTTTGAGGAGCAGATGTTTTCCCTGTAAGGTCTATGTGCCAGTCATCAACGAGAACCTTGGCACATTTCATCTGCAAAGACTTTTGATGTGTGAACCCCACACCGTTGTCTGCACCAGCTGTGTCCATTTTTTTGTGTGTGATGCTAGAGGGGAGATCTGATCACTGAAGGAGTCTGGAAACAATTCTCCTGCTATGACTCTCACTGCACAGCTGTCTTGAACTACCCATTATTGACCACGGACCTCTTGCAGATTCAACCCATCATGAAACAGACTTTAGCTCTTAGGATTTTTCACCTTGAGACTTGTACATAAAGATAACTCTTCAGAAATAACACACTGACTGACCTATTACTATGAGCTTAGTACAGTTCCTCGCAAAAATAAGAAAAAAAAATTGTATTGGTTTTCTGGGGGAGCAGGAATAATAATTTCAATGTGTTCTCCAAGGGTGGAATGTGCAAATGCAAAGCTCCATAAGATATTAAAATATCCTAGATTAAGGATTCAGGTAGGACATAAGTGGAGAGAAAAAAAATAATCCCTGCCTGGGAATTCATTTGTCTCTATGAAGTTATTTTCTATCTACAGGAGCTCTAAGATCTATGTATTTATGTGAACCAAGATAGTTGTTGTTTAAGTTTCATAATCCGTTATACATCAAGCATTAAATATTAATAGTTAGACACAGTAAGCGGATTCAGAGGTAATGAAATTCATGGATTAGCATTTTTGCTAAGATTGACTTTGTCTTCCAGCTCAGATAATTCTTCATTGACTTCTTAATCCTTAAATCAAGAAATGTAATCACTTACACATGCAGGTAGATGGCAAAATTTAGCAAAATTGACATATCAAGACTTTTTGATCAAAGGAGATTGGAAAAATAAACTGCACTGCTAATGTAGAAAAATGTATCCATTTACTCTTCTGTTTTACTAACATTATTAGTGGGGAGTATTCCTCATTATACAAAGCAAGAAAGTCTAAAATATGAAATGCAATCATGGTTAACTGTAGAGTGTAAGGGACTAATTAAAATGAGTTTTGGAATCGCTTGCCAAAATTAATTCAGATTTGTTTTCCTTCTAAGCTTAGACTGCTGAACTGTAAATTCATGGGGAAAAAAAAAAAAAAGAAAAGAAAAATAGGAAGAGTAACTCCATTCTCATGATACTAACAATTAAGATATGACGAGCTTGCCCAATACCCAGTGGTACTCATTAGAAAAGTACAATTCAAGAACATCTAAGGATCCATCTTACAACAATGTGCACACTCATTTTAGGTCTCAATTTATTGTCAACACATTTATGTTTTCTTGCTTTTCAGTTGATTTTCTTGTAGAAGTTGATTGCTGCAGCCAGTGAAACAAGTCTATACTATATTACTGGGAAATTACTTGGTAAAGCTTGGAATAGTAAAGTTAATTGAATAAAAGGGTTATCCGTCTTGGAGTTGAAATAGATATTACACAGAAGTGCTTAATCTAATTTTGAAAGTGCCCATTCTGGAAGAAGTGGTTGGATAAAGATAAATCCTTCAGGCCATCAACAAATAATAGTATTCATTAATCAAATTCAACCTGTGTCAGATTCTTTTGGAAGAAATCATTATGCGCTTAAACATAGCAGTGAAATAAGCAATCACTCACAAGAATTAAGCACAAGTAGTTCTCCGATGTCTTTTTGAGATCTGTTGTTGTTTGCTTTATCGAGCAGTACCAAGCAAACACATACACATTTGGATTTATGATATAGACTGGGGAAGTGGTAGAAGCACCACAGTTCCAGTCGTTTGCAATTAAATTAAATACAGTGCTAAAAAATAGAGCATTCAACATTATAAGGAACAATCCTAGACTGTCAAGGGAACAGACTATAAAAAAATACAGTGTCTATTCAAAAATTCTATTTATTAAGGATGGTTCTGCCACACTTTACTTGAGTAAATTTTTCTCCCTAACTAGTCCCTTAGAAATCAATTGTAGTATTAAAGAATATTACACTCTTCTTCTTCAAAACTCTCTTCCACACGCTTAATTTTCAACACATGAGGAATCACAAAGCTGTTAAGCAATCTGATGTACTTCAGCAATGTCTGAAGTATTTAGGAATTACTGAAGTATACATTGTATGTCACATATTTGTAATACTGAGAAAATAATGTAACATTTAACGAGGAATGCAAATCAGTCTATCCCTGAGTTCTTTCCAGATAGTTTACACCATTACTCCTTGGCAGAGCTGAAGGGTGTTCTTGCATTGCAATTGAGTCTGGCCAAGAGGTGTGTTGATTATGATTCTGCTAATCCCATAGATCTTTTGGCAATATCACTTCTGTAATCATGGTATTATAATTTTTTTTCAAATTATCAACTCTCCACCATGTCAAAATGAAGTAATATCCCTCTTGTTATGAAGGCATAGCCTAGAGCCAGTGATGTAAATTGATGAGTTAACATGGCCCCACAAACTAATGGTTACATAGGTCAGTAGAAATCCACTATAAAATGTCCAAGCTAAAAAGTCTATTTAATAAAAACTGCTACTAATTCTTCGTTCTGTGCTTACATTGTACTTACTAACACATTATTTAGTCAAACAAGGTAATCAAAAGCCTACTGCAGACCTAGAAGCATTATTTTCCACACATTTTTTTGTCTATTTAGAGTGGAAAAAAACAAAGATCTGCTATAATAAATTTATCAAGGCTGACTCTGAACTCCAGTCCACGTGTCTGAAGAAAAACATGAGTGAAAAAAAATCCCAAGCTAAGCAAAACAAGCAAGCCACAAGTGACTGAATTCACCAGTAGAAGAGCAGAGACGAGTTTCTTTCAAGTGATTTCTTCCTGCACTGCTCAAGCTGCAGTTTTTAATTTTCATAATAAGATCTACAAAAAAGGCAAATAAAAAATTCATATCATGTAGAGGACAATAACCTTTTCTGTGATTATTCTGTCTGAAAGTCTCTACAAACAGTTATGATATTTACAACGCTGTTTTTACCATAATTTAATGTGGTATTGAATAAAAGAACTGAGCAAACAGAGAGTATTTTGTAATAAAACAGGTACTACTACTTTGGAGCACAAGCCCTATGAGGAGAGGCTGAGGGAGCTGGGGTTGCTTAGCCTGGAGAAGAGGAGAGTCAGGGCAGACCTTATTGCTCTCTACAACTACCTGAAGGGAGGTTGTAGACAGGCGGGGACTGGTCTCTTCTCCCTGGCAACCAGCACCAGAACAAGAGGACACAGTCTCAAGCTGCACCAGGGGATGTTTGGGCTGGATGTTAGGAAGAAGTTCTTCATAGAAAGAGTGATTGGCCATTGGAATGTGCTGCCCAGGGAGGTGGTAGAGTTACCATCACTGGAGGTGTTTAGGAAGAGACTTGTTGCCATGGTTTAGTTGATTAGTGTTGGTTGATAAGTTGGACTCGATGATCTCAAAGGTCTCTTCCAAACTGGTCTATTCTATTCACACTGCCAGGCTCAGGATGCACAAAGTAAGGTTGGCATAAGTCTTCAGAAAGCAAAAAATAAGGCGTTTATCTTCAGCTGATCTCCTTGATGTTTCCCTCCACCTGTCTTCATAAGCTGTGGTTGGGGTTTTTTTGTGTGTATGTGTTGTGAAGGTTTTGTTTTGTGTTTTGGTTTTGTTTTTTTTTATGTGTGGTGTGTTGGTCTATTTAACAGCTACTGAATGTATGTATCTGCACAGCTAAGTGAGGCTTTGGATAGGCTGGACAATAACTCATTTTTTGGTCCATCTAGCAAGGCACAGAGAATAAGCTCTTTCAAAGGTCAGTTTTTCAGCAGATGCCCATCACCTTTGTCAATGTGCTTAACTAAACTGCTCTTTGTTAGCTCTCTATACGCAATCTGTTTCAGCAGAAGCAAGGCTGGCACAGGCTGTACAGTTCATAAACACAAAGGCTGAGGACTATGGGGAGAACAGCAGACACAGAGGTTGTTTCCAGTGATCCTTAGAAGGAGATGCAGATTGAGATCAAATTTATCTGCAATGCGTATCTGGCTCTTCTAGTGATATGAAGGGCTGAAGGTATTTGGTGTCTCTCTACCAGCTTATAATAAAATGCCTGTCTTCATCCCAGTTGTGTTGACAGTTCTCCCATTTTCTGTATTAGAAGGCCCTGATATTGCAAGCAGTAAGGGCTATTTTTAAAGGCTTCAGACTTCCTGATGCTTTAAATCTTTTTAAAAATTGTGTAGGCAGTAAGAAGCTAAATAAGAGGGAAAAGCAGCACATTCCAACAGCATTTAAAACTAACTTCTGTGAACTCAGTTCACGTTTATATGGGCAAAATGTCCTACCATGAGTTAAAACAAAGCCATGCATTTTTAACATTTAAAGTGTTTGTCAAAATTCATCTGCATCATTTGCCAGGTGGTTCATGTTATTGCAAAACCCAAACACCTAATGATAGGAATACAACAAGATAAACTGGATCCTTTGTAAACCTCCTGTGTTGTCTAAAGTCTGATGCAGTAATTACATAAACTTAACATAGGTAAGGCTTTTGGGACACCCAAGTTACTGAAACAGGACAGTTAAAGGTCTCCCACCATCAAAAGTCAATTTATTTGTATCTGTCTGTTGAAACACTGTAACCACGTTGCATTAAACCAACATTCCCTGAGCAGTCATCTTGTTCAGTTTTTGTCTCCAAAATCAAATTGAGTTAAGCAGAATGGAATTTGTTAAATGTTATACCCCTACATCCTACAGGTGAAAATGTAGATTCATTTACATCTGCACTGTTTTCTCTTAAAAGGATAGTGATCACTTACCAAGAGACAGCAAAAACATCAGGAAATATTTACTGTAGAATTGCATAAAGCAATCAAAGCCAATTCTTTGCTATCCCATGCAAAAGCATAAAATATCTGTGCAATATCAAATCCTACACATGGCTGACCATGCTGTGAAACAAGCAGCTAGTGTATGTTCATTCATATATCTGTACAAATACACACATGTATGTGTATGAGGCAATTCCAACCTGAAAAACTGAATCCAAAAGCCAACCCAGAGTACAAGCGATAACCTCAGATAAACCATTTCTAAAAGGTTCTTGAAAAATCTGAAGGAGGGATAAGACACTGAGAACAAGGCAAAACTGTGATGCAATATTTTTTTCCCTAGGAGTTTATTAGGGTCTTGTTTTACCATGATTCATTTTTTCTATCACAACATTTTCTATAAGAATTTTAAATATTTGCTTGAAGTAAAACTAAATTTTTCACCTTTGGCCTTTTCCACAGGGAAAAAAAATTACACTTTTGATAAAGCAAAGAAGAGGAGTGTATAATAATTCTGAACAAAGCATTCCATATTTAGTGAATAACACAAAATGAACATATATTTAGAGGCTGTTTGTTGAGTGAAGAAGCCTATGGTGTTACTGACTGTATTGGTTAAACTGACACTCATACCTCTGGGAGAATATATAAGCAACAAAGAGCAGGGTGAATGCACACTGTGTTGCCCTAACCAATATGTGCTTACCCATTCTTTGAGGTGCGTGCTGATATTACTCAGTGAAAAAAGTTTCACTTTGGTTTACAGACCCCAGTAAGGTTCTTGTGGCTCTGCCCCAGCCAGAGGGAAGCAACAACTGCCCTCCAAGGTGGCAGGCTCTTTGGACTTCACAAACAAAACCCTGTTTTTAACTCAAAATCAGGTTAACTTGGACAAATTGAATGCACGTAATATGACCCATGGGAAAAATGAGAATCTCCAATGACACAGTTCCTTTCAACATTATTCACTGAGTGTGTCACCAAGTCATCCAGTTGCTTTTGTTCCACATTAATCTGCTTCCATATGAACACACATCTGTTTTATGCATGGCTCGTCTCTTTTCAGGACAACCATAATGATCATTTGACTCTTTTATTCAACACCTTCCTTGTGGCGGCTGTGCAATTTTTTGACTGTTCAGTTTTCTTTCTTAAAGCTGTAACTCACATACTACTGCCCTGATTTTCAGAGATGACAAATATGACTTCATTGGAAATCATGGCTGGTCAAACACTACAGCAAGACAGATGCCGCAGTTTACTTAGTAGCAATGGTGTCAAACCAGTGTTGCCAAGATTCCCACTTGAATTTGATTTCAATTCCTGGTCAGATCCTGTACCCTTTATTCAAAGCACCTATCTGAAGGTGAAGTAGTCCTCCTAATGTCAGTGGACTTACTCCCTGGGCAAACATTACTTAGTCATAAAGTCTGTTCTGCATTTTAAAATTTTGTTAAATGTGGTTAGAAAAAGGGGAAAGCCAGAATTTTCTGATATTTTTTCTTGTTCTTATTCAGCTTTGCTGCCAAAGTTCAGTGCTTTCATAGAGAGTCTCAGGCTGAAGTAATTGTTTGAAAAAGAAAAGAAAAAAATAATGAAGCATTTGTCTGCATCTCTTCAGCAGAGAAATGCTGTTACCCTCTGGAGCAGCTGTTATCACGGTGTGCTCTTTTCTTCCTGGAGCTGTTAAGATGTTCTCACAGATGAGAATGGGCAGAAAAAAAAAGAGACAAATAAACACAGACCTTTGCTGCTTCTATATTTAACAGAAGGGTAATGAGC
The DNA here is from genome assembly GCF_026170545.1 of Melanerpes formicivorus. Classification (NCBI taxonomy): domain Eukaryota; kingdom Metazoa; phylum Chordata; class Aves; order Piciformes; family Picidae; genus Melanerpes; species Melanerpes formicivorus. Next base: position 27,672,613 of record NW_027142357.1, read on the forward strand.
AGAACTGCTGAGCTTCAATGAGAGTTGTGCCATTGCTCACTAACAGTGCTTCAGTAAAAGTAAAATCATCATCAGGCCTTTGAGCGACAGATTTGAGGATGGGCATAAGGGTTTTAGATACAAATACTTTTATATGTTGAAGAAGATTGAATCTACATCCAAAATAAAATTTTATGCCTTGTGAATGTCTGCTGAAGGCCAGAGAAGGCTGAAAACATTATGACTACTTGCATTCTCCTCTGCCAGCTCAGGCTGGCTTGTTTTCTCAATAAATTTCTGGCAAAGTGTCAAGCTTCCTGAAAGATGCAAGTGGGACTCCAGCCAGCAACAGAAACTATGGGAACAGCTGAAAGCATAAAGGTTAGGAAGAAAAAGCAACAATAGCCACAAACCAACTCCCAAAACAAAAATGCAGAAAAGGTTTACAGCTTTTAGTGACAAATGAGAAAATCTTTGAGTCCTCTCAAGTTTTTCTGAAGATAGACGGGATATCTAAACCTGCCAAAACAAACAAATTTTATTTCCTTTACCTTCTTCATTCCACCTCAACTTCATATCAAACCTGTCCTTCTTGCTTTCAACTCCTTTTCCTCTTCAGAAAAATCACAGAATTGTGTAAGGGTTGGAAGGGACCTCTGGAGATTATCTAGTCCAAACCTAAGGCTAAGGCAGGTAATTCCTTCCTCATTCCCTTTTTTCCTTTCCTACTTTTCTGTTCAACTGAATTCTTCCAGGTAAACGCAGACAAAATAAGCCCTGCATTGCTTTAACAAACAGGCCTTTGACATTTATGCGTGTTCTGTCACATCCTTAGTCTTTGCTGGGACTGGATACGCATCCATGGCCTGGATTCAATTGCAAGTGGATAATGACCATGGACAAGCTATAGTGGGCTCCAGCCTGACCCTGCCTGGGTCAGAGGCTCATTGTTTGGGTTCTGTTTTTAGATTACCATATACCACATGGACTGAAGGGAAGCATGCGAGCGGTAAGTGAATTTGTTAGTTTAGACAGATCATTCGTTCTTCTTCAGAGTTTTGTTTTAGAGTGTTTTATAATGGCTGTGAAAGGGCTACAGGCTAAGGAGAGACTACTGACCTAATGCACCGTATAAACTACTGCAAGGTGAGAGAAGCAGGTTATCACAGCATTTTGTTTTGAAAAGCTATTAGAGTTTTCATAGAGGAAAGCAATTTCAGAGCCTAGAAATAACACTGTGGAGAATACAGGGGAATAGCTTAAGTGTCAAAGATTATGAACGGTGCATCAAACCATAAACCTATCATTTCACTACAAGAAAACTTAGCATTCAACTATTATTCTTGGAAACACTGAAGTGAGACAACAACCTTTACAGAACTATAAAACTACACTTGGAGCAACTGTCCCAGGAATGACTGCCAGGAAAACACACTTTGCACCTCATTGATTCACTATTGTTTTCCAGGGATAAAATGCACCTGGCTGTAGTGAAAAAAGGGTAGTCATGTTGATTTGCACTCACTGAGTATTAGATTGTCCACAAGAGGTCACAATGGTTGAGGCTGGAGGGTACCTCAGGAGACAATTTAGTCCAGCCCCTCCTTCAAGCTGATCTGAAACATTCAGGTTATAAGAATTCCTTAGAAACACGATGGCTGTTACCGAACCAGGAAAAGGCACCATTTGCAGTTATGCAGCAACTGAAATAAAAACCTGAGGTATTTATTTTTAAAAGGGGTAAGAAAGGAAAATTAATTGTGTAGTTGATACTTTTGAAAGATCCATTGCAACAGTTCAAGATCTCGGGGACAGGGTAAAAGAGATGAGGAGTAACAGAAGGGCCCTATCTGCAGCACTTAGCCCTTCATGCACTCAATGTGGTGCAACAATGGAGCTGTACAGCAAAGTCCCCAGCTCTACACAGCTCCCAGGCTCATGTACTCTAACCTGCCTACCAGACCTTCATCATGACCATGAAGAACAAGGTCTACAATCTAGCCTAATGGCAGTCTGGTACAACTCAGAGCAGATTGCTCAAATTTATGGACACAGGTCAATTGGAGTAAAGCTGAGTGGAATCAATACAAGTTTAATTCAGCTCATGTAGGAGCCCATGGAAGGTTTGCTGGATCATGCCCACAGCAAAATGGAATTTGATAGACTAGAAAGAAAAAATAGATATAATAGGGACATTTGGGACATTTAATAGGAGACTGGATAAGTTACAGAAAAACATGCTGTGGAAAGCAATCTTTGCTTGGTCCTTTGGGAGAAAGTGCATACACTAATAACAGTTCTTCTCCCTCCCCTTTATTTTGAAAAGTGTCTGAATAAAAATGGAATTACCTTACTCAACAGAACTATTTCCTGTATATGCAGTTTTAGCTACCAGCATTAATAATGAGGAAAGTATCCTTATTATTACTTTTTTCCCCCTCCCGCTCACATTGCACCTATACGGTTGCTCATGACTGAAATGGACTATCTTGTGACTTGACAACCCTCCACAAAAGACAGATTAATTTTGTTCCCATTGTACTTGTGATGGCAGCTTCTAGGGATAACAAAAACTAGATCTGAGTATTGAGAATCTTTATTAGCAATATTGATTCACAAAGCAATGAGAGTACACCTTGTCTTTGAGCTCCCAGGTTAATACAGCAGGGCTGACAGTAACATCTATTTACACAGGGTGAATCTGATCAAAGTCACTGGGACAATGTCATTTCCACAGAGTGCCTTTTTGAAGCATAACAGCTAACTAGTTCCTGTAAGTGGCTGGCAATAACTACTGAATTTCATGGCTTAGAGTGATCCTAAAGCAATGACAAAACATCATCAGTAAATATGCTGAATTCCTGAACCAGCATAAAAATAGCAACACACGCTTAACAGAACACAATTTAGAAGAGGCAAGAACATATTGTTAATCACTTTAAAACTGCAATCTCAAATAAATAAAGGGGTTTTTCTTAAGACTTACAATAACACTCACAGATATTGTTTGGATAGCGCTTCTGGTTTGAAAAGAATATTTTGGCAAGCGAGATGTGAACATCTCAAGTTCCCTGTAAAATTAATTGGGCCAATGAGCATCTTCACTAAGAGGGAAATCCACTATCACTCCCTGTGCAGCTTTACATAAAAAAGCCAGAGGATTTTTGTTGTTTCTTGTGTTTGTTGTTTTGGATTTGCTTTATGCTAAATAGATGAAAATGTCCCTTGCAGAGGATGGAATGTATTTGCTGTACTCTAAGAGATGAGCACTGTAAAGAAAAAACAAACAAATAATAATAATAAATAAATAATAAAAAAAAAAGCAAACCAAAAAAATCCAAATGAAACCAACACCTGAAAAAGAGTCTAGAGAACAATTCAGGCCTATTTCTGAGTTTCATACTACTTATGAGCTAAAAAGGCAGTTTGGACAAGCAAAGCAAAACCCACGGTCTTAGTGTCTCCTACTCTTCTATCACACCCCTGTTGAATTCAAATCTCACAGGGCCAGTTGAATTGAATTGTTTAATTTTTTTTGATCCCAAAATGTGTTAGCTCGTAAAACATACCATTTAGTTGAATTTCCAAGGATCAGAACAGTACCCATCTAACACACAGCAATAAAGAAAGTCCATTTTTCATCATTTTGTCAAAAAAGATAAAAAAGAAACCCCAAAGCTCATCAAACTGCATCTCAGTATCTCTGAGAGGCTACAAGCATTATTGCAACTCATTAAACTTCTTTATAGTCCGATGTGTTACAACACATTATAGAGGAATGGTAAATAAATAACTGCTGATTTGACACTGCTTTCAACTGCTGAGCAATTCTGCTTCCCTCAATGTTACAATTAATGTCAGCAGTTAATGCCTTAAGTGGTGGGATTGGAAACTTGACTACAATAAACAAACGCAGTCAACTTCCAACTCAAGGATATACCCAAACTGCAGCATGGCATTGGTTCAGCTGTTTCCATCTCAGGCTGCAATTACAGTTCTGTTGGTCAGAGCAGCATGGGCATCATTTGTCATCCTAAGGAAGGTTGGAGTGCTTTGAAATTGGGCACTTTGGAAAAATGCAGCTGTAGCAGAACATATGTATAGGCAAGACCATGAAATGAACTGGCTCTAAGCCAGCATGCAAGGAGAAAAACAAGAGAATATAAATGAAAAAATTCATAGAATACAGAAGATGCTTCTACTGATATACCCTGACAAGCTTTAAAGGTCAGGATGACAACAACCCCTCTTCTCTTTGGAATAGCTTAATCAATTTGCAGCCCTTTTTTCTTCACCCTGTTAGCAATGAGTTTACATCTTTCAAACAGACCTTCTATTTAGTTTTTGTTGTCTAATTGGTCTCAGGTTCCTATATATCTCTCTGTACAACAACAGAAGGATATATACATGGGTGTACATACATATTCTTGCAGACTGTACTAGATAGAGTATGAACTGCTCATCTATGCTCCATAGCTTTGTAGTTACTAATAGATGTTATTATTCAGCTCAAGAGACAGTTTTCTGCTCTTGGAGCCAAGGGAAGAACTCAGTTGAGGCTTTACCACTACAGTGAATGATGGAAAAGGCAGCAGATACAGGAACAACAACCATTCACCGACAAGAAGCCACCAGTCTCAGAACTGTCAGGGTTGGAAGGGACCTCCAAAGATCATCTAATTCCAACCACACTGCCATGGGCGGTCCTTCCACTGAACAGAACCACACTGGAGACACAGACTCTTTCCCACAGACACACAAAGGCTTCAGAGTGGGGCTGAACACTTCAGGGTTTCTAGGAAATGTATCACCATATGCCCAGTATCATTGAGCCCTGAAGCTTCAGTTTCCAGACACAGCACCTCCTGCCCTTTGGGTATGATTAGAGCAACTTATTCCAGTCCAGGGGAATATGACCAGGTCTCACTCTTTTTTCTTGCTTTGTTTTGTTTGTTTGTTTGTTTTGGCAGTAGTGGAGAACAGCTCTTGACTCTTGAGACAACTTCAGCTGACACATCACTTGTGAGGATCAATCACATAGGCTGCAAGACCATATCAAATCCTTCTCAAAATTTTCTTCCTTCTCCTGGAATGTACTAACCTTGAGACAAGGATAACCTACTACAAATCTTGTCTACTACTGGTTTGGAGAGAAGCAGGGATCTTCCTCCTGTAGTGATGCTTGGGTGTAAACGTACAACTGGTTTCTAAGACTTCCAAAGGATTTTGGCAAGGTATAGAGATTTCTATTATGTATTCTATATATTTAAGAGTTATGCAAAAAGTAACTAGGCTCCATCACTCTTGCTTAATTATCTACATTATTTGCCTGCCCTCTTTTCAAGACACAGAGGGGACCAGGGGCCAGAGGAAACGAAGGCATGGACAAGATCAGCCCAAAGAGGTGTAATTCAGAGCCAGTCCTAGACTGGACAAAAAGGGAATCCTTGAGAGGCAAATTAATTTAAAAAACATACAAGAGCCTGTCCCTCTAAAGCTCTTCTCACTCCACATATGCCTGCATGCATATGCATATCTCTATAATGGAAGCTTTTCCACTCAGTTTTACCTTACAGAATTAATAAATTGAAGTTACACATTTATGGCTGTAATACACTCATAAGGATTATGCTTTTTCTCACATTTGAAGTGCAGAAACAAATGCAAAGGCAACCATTATCCTGAAGTATGCTTCATTACAGAAAAGATTGCAGAAACAATCAGCAATATGCAATCCTGTGCAAAGTAAATTAATAACTTTGCCCCCTCCCCTCATCACAATATTGTCTTTTTTCTCCCCTCGTTCTCAGACAAATGGCATTTAGCAGCTCTGACACTGCACTGTGTACTGCTCCATTCACATGCAACTGGTTAAGATAAGGTACAGCTGTTTGGAGATAGAGGTAAGGTGCAGCTGTATTATGCTGTAAATTCAAAGATACAGAGAAATGATGCACTTAAAGGATGTAACCCCCTAATACAGGAAGAAATGTATCTGCCTGAATTCGGGGATCTTTTCCTTTCAATGTTTTGAGTAAAGGTTTTAATTGTACAGACTTACTTTTAAATAAAATATATAAATGACTCACAAACAGCTGTCCTACTTAATGCTACTGTGTAAACATCTGTTCACATTCATGCATGCAAATAAGTACATCAGCTAGCAAGTCTCTTCGGCTCAGATTAGTCTGTATTAAGTCCTCCCAGAAACCACTGAGTTGGAGGCCAACCACTATGTATGTTTATTTAAATGGAGCTTTCTTTCCTGCCTCTTTGCAGTGGTTTCCTACCATGTATTTTAGCCACTTGTATAAATGTAACATTGTGTCAAGCTTTTATTCCACTTGATTCAAAGTGCCAAGGATCCTAAGGCCTGCTCCTACTGAACTAAATGCGATTCTTGACATTGACATGTATGGAAATGGGACTCGGCCAGCTGTATGCCTCATTAGATACGCAATTCTATAGCACCCTCCCAAATTCTGCTGAACTCTCCTTTTCAAGCAAATAAAGCAGGTAAACTCAAAGGCCATGAAATGTCACTATTACATTTTGACACTTCAACTGAGGTGCCTGATGAATTAGCCATCTTCTTGCCAAGCATCTTAGAAAACTGCAGCCCCCAGGGGATTTCCCCTGGCTGTTACCACTTATTGCAAAGTCAAAGAGAGAAAGTTAAGGTTATTGTTTTGCCTGTGGAATCAAAATATGCTGAGAGAGCATGTTATTCCCCAGACTTACAGGGTTATTGCGTTTCTAATTCACACCTAAGGTCACCATATGTCAAGTGAGTATGCATTTTGCTACCATGGCTACTGTCATCATTTTAACTCTAATGCTAAATAGCCCTACACTGGAACAACACTGGCTTAGAAACAGCACAATATAGTGCTTATAGCAGAAGACTGGTCTTCTGATTAATAATGGAAAATTAAATGTTCTGGTTCCACCTTTGGGTTTGTCAGACTCTCCAAAATCATACAAGGCAGTCGATCACTTGGGGCCTTTGTTTTCACACCATAAACTTGAAGAAGTAAATGTCCTATATAAACAAACTACACAAAGTAGCACAGTAACAATTCTATCTTTCTATTATAGAGTTTGATCAAATTTCACTCAGCATTTTAAACTACAAGATGAGGCTTGAAATCAGTTTCTTGTGGCCTGATATGATTATGCCACGCTGACAATGCTTACCTCTCCATAATGCATTCATGTGAATTTGACCACACAATTGTCATTTCTTGTCATTTAAGTAGTTATACGGTTAAGCAGCCATAATTGTCTTTTGGGTGTTACCATAAACACATTAAAAAAGAAACTGAATGCTTTCATCACAATATAGCCAGGACATTTTTTCAAAGATGATTTCTGTGTCTGTGAATTATTCATAACATACTTCAAACAGACTTTTCTGGATAAGGTAATTGACCTTGGCTGCATGAAGCACCTACTACCTTGCCTTGGGATAATTAGATCTACGATGTGGTCGATTATTTAAAGGTAATGTCTTTTCATTAGATTAGGCAATATATTACCACTCAAGTAGTCACCTAATTCTGCATTTAATGCATTTAAGTTTCCACTGTTTTGTCATGGGTTACACTCATTATAGCAATATCTCACATTAAGTAGCATGGTATAACATTAAGACAGCATTATCTTGATAAATGGAAGCAGGACATTGAGGACTAAAATTTCAAGATTTACCATTGTATTTGCAAGCTCAGTTGGCTGTGCTTGTTACTTTTCTGTGGGTGGAAGAAATAAAGTGTGTATATTAAGTAAAAAAATTGTGTTGGGTCAAAACTCAGCTACAACTACTGTACCAGGTGGCAGTAGCTTTAGAAATTCACATATTGTTCAATGGAAATACTCATATGCTGTTGAAAGGTATGCCAAAACGAATGTGTTGAATTCCATGATCTAAACTAGTTCAGGTACTTCTATGGAGTTTTGTTTTGCTGTGTAAAGAAACCCTTGGTTGGCCCGACATCCGAGGATGCAATTAGCAAGGCTGGCTGTTAATCAGCCTAGCTATGAAGCATCTCAGCCTTCACTGTAACCAATTACTAGAAATCAAGTCCCCACTGTGTATTTCCACAAAAACTGTTGCTTGTGAAGACCAAAGTAACTGATTTTTTTTTAACGCATATACATGGAGTGAAACGTTCTGAGAGAGAAGGTTAAACAGTTGAGCACTCAACTGTCTTCGGTGCTCCAACCACTTTGAACCACTTTCAGCAGAATAAAGCAGCTCTGAATCTATTTTAGTCACTGACAAAGTCCTCCTGCTCTTGAGTGGCACCGTAATCTGAAGGAGCTCCTGCCTCAATCCCTTTCCTGGCTCTGAAAAATGGACAGAGATAGTATTTGAATTTATATTGCATCACTCTAGTAACTTGGTTTAAAGATGCTTCTCCACTCCCCTGTACTGCAATTTTGCAGGCTACCTCTCTGTTCTGTTAGAGTAATACATTTTTCCCTTTGTTAGTCTATCAGTGCTGAAGTATTTAGATTGGTGCAAATGCCGCATTAATATGATATGGATGAACTTGTTAGCATCTCTAAATAGCTGAACTTTTACACTGTTTCTGTGTTTTGTAGTTTGTTTTACACTGAAGTGGAATTTAGTGAAAAATACATTAACTAAGGAGTTAATCCACCATCTTACTTTCCTAAATCCATATAAATATACTGAATCAAATAGAACTGATCCTGCATATCTTTGAGTTTTGTATTTTTTCAGCTGAATCATTTGATATTGTAGCGACTCTCAAGCTGCCCATTAATAGAATGTTATGATTATGTTAGCTATTCAAAGCTTTTTAATCATGTTATACAAACACAGTTCAGCTTATGAGTCGTTTATCTTGATTAGATATTGTTTGAGTGTTCACTTAAAATTACAAAGCGTTGGTTTAGAGCAGAAATAAAGACAAGGACATCAAAAAGACTTCAAGGTGTTAGAGAGAACATCTACTCTGAAGACCTTTGGCTGAATTCCTATTTGCATGAATATTCATGCCCAGTTTCTTCATGCCTCAGGAATATTTCCCCAAACACAAAAATCTCAGCAGCATTGTGGTCCAGAATTAAAAAAAAAAAAAAAAAAGAAGATTATGGAAATTATCAAAGTGAAACTGAAATGAAATTCTAGTAGGATGGGAAAGAAATAGCTGTGATTTATCATTTTCCATCAGCTAAACCAAACTAGCCAAGGAAAGTATTGCCCTAAGCAAGATTACCTGCATCTGGCTTGTCTGCTAAATCATATTTCATAATGGTTGACTGCCTTCCATTGTGTAACCACAGTTGTGTACTATACGTTGATAGCTCCTGTGACTATAATATGATTATGTTTACCCATTAGATCCTGCTTTTGTGCCACAACCCAGCAACTACAATATTACAATGGTTCTAATGGTCTGTTTCACTTTGTTCATTTACCTATTAATTTTGGAAATGGCATATTTCATGGAACATAAATTTCATCCTCTGAAAACATGACAACCTGTAGTACAATATGGTCAGACAAATTCTGGAGCTTTGTGTGGAAGGAAAATGAATTGTCCAGGGTGGCATTCTGGAAAGAACACCCCTCCCTCTGGAGGCATTGGTTATATCTAAGGTGATTACTTCAGCAGTAATAGGATGTAATTATTCACTCAATAAAACTCTGCCTCTATTAAGTACATACTTCTAATGTTCTGCAGATTGACTGGTGCCATAGCATGTCTCACAGAGGTGGTAAACAAAATGCAACACAATCTTTATCTGAATCCAGAACACATTTGTGCACTGGGAAGAAAGTGACCTAGACAGATGTCACTGCTTTGCACCTGGAAGCTCTGGGAATCAGGACCCCAAACCGAAACCTGCAAAATGGTCACTGCCAGGAGAATCTTCCCCAGTTTAGTAATAGATATTAAAATGGCAAAACAATGGACCAAACAGACTTTTCACAGAGAGAAAAAAAGCCAAAAGGAGCTTAAACAGAGCCTTCAGGAGAAGACAACTCTTCCCAGAATCCTACCCTCTGCTCTTATGTTAGCATACAGTCATTCTGAGGAACATCTCTTAAACTTCTGCCACACATAAAAATCTGGATAAAATCTGAGAGCTGGAAGCCATGATAACACAGAGGTATGTAAATACTAATGTGTCTTTAGCCAATGGGGAAAAGAGTAATCAATACTAACCTCTCTTGCACCAGGCCTGACAATGATCCATCTATTCTAAGAAGCTAATTAGAGCCAGCCTTCACTCTTCCTCCTAACATATCTGAACATATGGACATAAATACAAAATCACATGCTCTCCCAGAAAGGAGGACATAATTTTATGGAATATATTGACCATTTGAATCAAAAGATAAAAGTTACTATTTAAAACAAATACTACTTAATACTTAATACAAATACTATTTAAAACAAATACAAAAGTAACTGATACCACTTTTTCCTCAGAACAAATTTTCAGATCTCTGCTCATTTTTTAAAACATCCCATCACAGACTTGGATTCATCAATAAAACAAACCTGTCAGGTCTGAATTAGGTTCAGCAACACAAAATTGCTAAAAGAACATCCAGGAATTATTATCATCATATCCTTCCTACCAACAACTGCCACTATGCACATTTTGATCACATTGAATGAAACAGCCTGAACAAATAGAAGAATAGAAAATGGCTACTGATTGAAGAAGTAAGCTACTGGGAGCACTTTCATGCACTGTTAATGTTAATAGATTGGAATCACTACATGTTGTAAATTAGACACACAATTTCAAACTTTTTTTGGCAAACCAAAGATCAAGGGAAAGGAAGACAGGGTACTAAGCATCCTGGATAAAGAAACAGGCAATCCATGAAGCAGATGGGCACTGAATCTAGTACAGCAGCATGTGTCCAAAGATCTGTGAAAGACTAATGGGTGCTAATGAAGTTCAGTTGCATTTAGGATGTATATTTGGTTTAAGTTTTTGCTTCTATGCTGAGGAGACAAACATTTGTGCATCTGCCATAGTGAGAACATATAGGCATCTGCATCTTATTTTAGCCCTTGTAGCACCAGGACATTTGGAGTTAGTTGCAACTGTATAGTACTCTAGAAACAGTATTGATTCTGGTAGGCTCTAGATACTAATATAATTTTCTAGAGAAATTAAACATATTGGAACATGCCACATGAATGTGCACATGTGCCCACTGTTCAAGTAACTCATGAACCCACTGGCTAATTTAAAGTACATTTGATCACTTCCTGTTTAGAAAGAGATCTAAAGTAAGCTGGAAGTACTACTACCATCTTCAGTTGCATATCTCTCTGCGTGGAAGTACTGGGGCATTTACCTGGGGCTGAACACATAACCTTAAGACAGTTACAGTAAGACTACATGGATTCTATCCTAGAAATTCTATCCTAGCTTCCAGTAGCTCTACTAGGGGTCTTCTCCAAATACAAGGGTGCTGTTTCTTAATCATATTGAGTCCCTCTTGCCCTTTACAAAGGGAGACAGGATCCTTATCATACAACTACATGATTTACTACAGTAACAGGTATGACCAAGGAACAGATAGAATTGTTGTAAAGGTCTCTAAATAGTCTGGGTAAGAACAGCCATCTATCAACAGCTGGATGAATTTTAGCATTGAGTAAGCATTACTGGAGACAGACTCTGAAGACCAGATTATGAATCCTGCCTGCTCCCTCTGCATACCTTGATTCAAGACATCACGGTTAAGCTAACGCTTTCTGAATGCTTCACACTCATTCTAAAGTGAGTTTATCATTCCTCAAAACGCCTGTGAACAAGAAAAATTAGGTTGTCCACATGGTATCCTAGTATCTGATAAAGAGATAGGCTTGGGGTTCTCACATTTCTCCCTTTTAGAAACAAAAAGTAAAGCAAAGCAAAATCCAAATACTGTCTGGGAGACAAAAAAAAGAAGTTGTCTGGATGCTTTATTGATATTTGAGACTGATGATAGCATTCCTAGGCTAGAATATAGAATCATATCTTTTTTTTTTTTTCCCTTATTTGCGTGAATATACCAAACATACCACTATACCCCACCCAAATATACCCTTACCTCTCTTGCTAGGCCTATAAAAATATACAGAATCACACATTCCTTGTCAGATCACAGGAACTGTGTTAACCAGCTCACTACAAAAATCACATGTACCTCTAAGGGATGACACATTAATTCTTCCACGAGAAGATACAGGTATGTACATAAGACAGGCTAGAGGTGCCTACACAAATTTCATACCTAGAATGTAAGACTTCAGGGGAGTTAATCTGCGAGGAACCACTCTTACAGTTCTTTGTCATGGCTACACAAACTTGGTCATTATTTTTAGGGTGGTACTTTCAAATAAATCTAATGGCCTGCTCCAGTTACAGTTGAAATTGTCATCAGTACCACTGAGGTCTCAATTTTCCTCTCTGCAAAACAAGGTAAGAAAATTGCCTTTTGAGGAGGACTGCTTAGATTAATTAGTTAATCTAAATGCTTCTAATGTTTTAGGAAAAAAAAAAAACAAAAACAAAAAACCAAAAACAAAACAAGAAGAAGGATAACTCTTTCTAGGACTTTTGAATTTTGGTTTTGAGAGCAAAGAAGGCTCTGGATGTTGCTTTGAGTCCTGGACAGCTCAGGCAAGAGCACGCCCCTTGGCTAAATCAGTCCCCATTGAAGTCTGAGCCTTCCTTCTAGGAAAGTGACTTGGAGCAAATTCAGGCTCAAAAGCTTTTTTCATTTTTGCTCTCAATCTTTCTGGCCCAGCAGATATGAAATAATTTTCTGTAAATCAAGTTTTAAAAGGGTTGTTTCCTTTCAGGTCACCACATCTTTCTAGCTACTTGTCAAGTCTCAGTCAGATCTGATCCTCTACAAATTGATCTGAGTTGGACAGGGGTAAATAATTATGAATTACTTTTACAGATGCTTCTTCTGGGAGGCGAAAAATACAGATTTATTTTTTCCCCCCCAAAAGGTGTGAAGACATTTTCTCCAAGCATACTTTATTGCTCTCTATTTTTAAAATATATATTTTTTTTACACAAGAGAACAACAGGCATTTAGAAGAGCTACTTTTATAGCTTAATATCAGATTGTTCACATAAGCAAAACACTGAACTAAATGCTCTTAAAGAAGGCTCATGTCTTGTTACTCTTTGAACACCAAGCACAAAGCAATCTGAAAATACGGCCTTCACTGAACCTCTAATAGATGCTCTGGACTCACACTTTCAAAAGCAGAACATGTATTTCCCACAGGCTATCGTTACACAGTAATGGGGGTAAAATTCCTGGACTTGAGGTTTACAAGCAATGAATCTTAGTCTAATGCAATCTATGAAGATTAATAACTAGACTTATTTTGCCATAGGCTTATGTTTTCTTTTACCCCAAATACATGATATAATTAAATTATGCTATTTTTCCATTTTGCATATAGCCTCTTAACACCTGTATCATCCTGAACAGGTCAAATAATTAAAGCAAAAACAGCGTATGGGCTTTAGCTTATTAACTTTCTTCATCCCATCTGATTTTCAGCGAGTGCCTTGTTTTCCATGTATTTTTTTTTTTTCCTGAGATTGAAAGCAAGAGTCAGATGAACTCAAAACACACATAAAAAATTATAGACTGCAGACCAAAATGCTTTGCTGTCCTCAAGGGTAATGTGAATAGAAATGCAAATTACTACTGCTTCACTCATGTAGCATCTTGGTAGAAGAGTAGTTAGCTGAGAACTCTTTCACTGCTATGATTTACATCTTCTATTTTTCAAAATCAGAAAACATCACTCTCTTCACTGCCCCAGGTTTGGCTGAGAAATTAGTTTAATGTTAGTAAGACAGTTTGAGTCTAATGAAGCCCAGGATGCTCAAAGTAGGACAGCCAAATGAACCAGACAAATGGAAGTGTGATGAGAACACACTCCCCACTGTGGCTTTAATGAGGGAGAATGCACACTTTTTCACTCAGGCAACAGTACTACTTTTTTCCTCGAGTGGTGGACAGGTTACTGTTATATCTAATACAGTTATAGAATGAATATAACCAACCACAGATTAACAGTTTGTTTCTGACTGCCATTGTTTATATATTGTTGGCAATATTCCAAGTCCTGAAAATAAATAAAAGGAACAAAACTGTCACTTTTGCCTTGGAACCGTGTGTATGAATAGCTTGGGGGACTAGGTCTCTTAAATCAGAGGTAGCATTAAGACAAGTTTGCTTCAGCAAGATACCATTAACTTTACCCTAGATCAGAGGTTCTTTGGAAACAGAAGTCCCAATTTACTGGATTACAGAGGTTAAGTACACGTCTTGCAGCAACAGCCCACAGCGCTGACTTCCTTACAGCACCACCAATAACAGTTCATGCAATGACTTCCTGATTCCAAGCTCAAGATCTGTTGTCTAGGTCTACATTTCGTTTACCTGTCCTGTGTGTCTTAATTAACACCCCTGGTAAAAGCTTCCTTGCATTAAGAAGAGGTACTTTCTGAGTCAGTAAAACACAGCAGCTATATTCAGTTTGGAATGACAAATTTGTTTCCTAGGTAAATTGTAATGGGCCTCTAAAAAAAAAATAATAAAATAGTGCAATCCATAATTGCTGCTTAGACTTTTTTTTTTGTTGTTAATAAATAAAACAAAATCATGCAAGCAAGGAAAAAAAGAAGCCAAACCACACACACACCAAACAAACAAAAAAAAAACCCAAACCAACAACCGATCAACAAAAAAAAGCACATTAAAAAAAACCAAAACAACCAATAAAAAACAAACAAGAGAAATATTCAGTGATAGAAATCTGAAGGACATATTCCACAGAAGCAAACAGGAAGCACTTATGCAGGCTGCTTCCTCACTACTCTACCAATTCCCACTTTTTTTGAGAAATGTTTTAAAATCACCTGACATATTTTGTCTGCAGAAAACACAGGTAATGGTGCTCACAGGTATTCACTGAAATAATCCCAGGAGACTCCAGAATTATGCATACATCCTGTCCACTCTTGCAGAGGGATTCAAGGAGGGAGCATGTTTTCCTCCTAATGGGTTAGAAGATACCTAGTATGGATTTCTTCCCATCACTTAGGCTTTTGGCTGCATTGTGATTGCAGAGAAGCACAAGGGGATTAGAGAAGAAGTAACACAAGCAGCTGCAATTCATTCCTTGGCAGCTGTAGCACACTTTAGCTCACTGCCAATCAGGAAGGATCATATATGGCAAGAGATGTAAGGGGTCAAAAACTGGGCTAATGATATTTCTATCACTCACAGATGCATGCATGCTTAATGCCAAGTTACCTCTTCCATGCAGCAGTTTTTTAATTCTGCTTTGACCATCTGCATTTTAATCAACTGCACGCTACTAACAATGCAACATTGTTAAAAAATAAAAAGGCCTTTAAATCCCTCCCCCAATAAATAAGGGGACATGCTGAATTACTATAGTGAACTCTGTTCAAAAGTCTCAAAATACAGCACAAGGTATCTAAAACTGTGCTTGTGAGAAGATGTCAGCTCTGCCACTTTGGAGGGCAGAGTCAAAGCATAGTGGTGGAAACACAAATGGCAAGTCAATCATTCTCAAGAAAGGAATCCTAATTACCCAATAATAATTATAACATACAACCTGTAACTGCCACCTATCCATAACTCCCTTCAGTATGAACCACTTTTTGAGGGCAGGTTGCCCTGTTCTATGTTATTTTGTACAGTCACAAATAGTCACCTGGTAATGCAATAACAACTTGAAGTACCTGGAATGATAAAATGAAAATTATATTTGAAAGGCATAAAATAATAGTGAGCAAAACCCCAGTGGTAAATGTCTGCTTGTTATGGGCTATTTTATATCACCTCATGGTATATCTATGTAAAGCAGTGCAGCAGTTTTCATACTCCTTTCTCCATAAATACTTATACTGATGTAAAAAGTGGTGTCTCCACTATAGGAAACCTTGGTGCAAACCATTCTTCAAACACTGTGGGTCACATCTGAAAAAAAGTAAAATACTAGAGCTAGGGAAGGCTCATGAAGGGCAACTAAAAGGACTAGAAAAGTAGTGGATGAGTGCAGAACTGTGACTGACTGTATTGTACAACATCAGAATTCAGTGCACTGGAGAAAACATTAGTTTAAAACGCATTAAAAGAAGAAAAAAAAAAAAGAAGTAATTCTATACACAGGTTGGGCATTAGAAACAATTTCTTACATGAAAGGGTTGTCAAGCCCTAGAAGAGGCTGCCCAGGGAAGTGGCTGAATCATCATCCCTGAAGGCATTTAAAAGACATGGAGACTTGGTGCTTAGCGACATGGTTTCCCAGCAGATTTGGTAGTGTTAGGTTAATGGTTAGACTTAATGATCTTAATGGCCTTTTCCATCTTAAATGACTGTACCCTTCAACATACTTAAGACATCCAGACTTCTGCACTCACTCTGAGCTGCATCTCTCAAGCAGCCACTATTAGGGGCAGCACCTTACAGGACATTTTTTAGCATCTTATGCTCTGACATCATGGGAGGTCTCATCTGGAACTAAACAAGGAGCCTGCATAAACAGAGAGCTCTAGCAATATACAAGGCATAGATAAAATACCACTGAACTGTCTGAGCAGCAGAATTAAGTCAAAACTGAAGTCTAAACTCAGGACATGCTCTCTGCTGTGAGGTAGCAGTACATCTTCCCCTCCAATAATAGACATACAGAATACAAGTGCAGTGGTTCACAGATTAGGGCAAACAGCTGTCTAGAATTAGGGCCACAGACCTGGAGACAGCATGTGGTGCAGCTCAGCACCGAGATACAGGTCTAGCCGGGAGGCAGAGGGGAGAAAAAGAGGTGGAAATCTAGGGGCAAGTCATATGATACTGGGACTTGACAGATCTTAAGAGGGACAAGCAGAAAGTTCAGGGAAGATGTGCATAGTTTAGGATGGACGTTTCAAATCAAAGCTTGAGGTTACATGGTGTGGGAGTTCTACTAGAAAGAGAAAAATAAGGAAGAAGGCAGGAAAAAAAATACCACCTAAAGACATTCCTGTATCTTTGATTTTTCTCTAGGACTGATCTTTTCTCAGTCCCTGCCTACACAAATGTGCTATGAACTTGACAGACTGTCAGCCGAGTATTGTAAAGTAAGCTATCCCTGCCACCGATACAGTCGTCACTGTGCTAAGTCCTTGATATGGTAGATGTGAGGCAGCTTCCCAAATGCTAAGCCTTTGAATACACCCACCGCCTCCAGAAAAATCAGCAAATTCAGTCAGAGTTAAGGTTTTCTGCAATTAATAAAGTGTTTTCACACCTTCAAACACCTTGTGTGTTAACAGCTTCAATAAACATGTGTGTACACATATGCATTTGTCCTTGTAGACATATCCTTTTCCTAGGTATTATGTGAGATACTGCACAGAGAAAAGCAATCAGAGACCCAAGGACTGAAATTTCTGATTCCCAGAACACAGACAGCATATTTAGAGGTAGTCCAAGAATCCTGCTCACTCCAATCCATCCTCCTAGCTTGTCTTGGTCTGTGCTTCTAAGGATGAGACAGGGCTAAAATGAGCAATGTTTTGCTAAGGATGTGGATGATTTTCCTAATCAATGCCCAGTGTCAGATTTGCTCTGGCTATGTGAGTCTGTGCAATAGGCATGGAGAAGTCACAAGAGACATGCAATGCCTGGTCATAAATTATAAGTTTCATTTCCCAACATCATGAGAAAACCTTTGATGAACAAACATCTATTTTGATGTTCACAGACCTCCTGAAAATCTGATGGCAGAGATGTACAAAAACGCAGTTCAGAGCAATTTAATTTTAGTTTTCAAAGACATGCTTGCAGCTAAGCTGTAGTATGACAGTGAGGACTGATAAGGCTGTTCCAGACAGCAGGAGGTGGAGATGAGTAAACTTCTTTGCCAACTGCCAGATTGCATGTCTGACACATTGTAGATGTAAATCCAAGTAACTCAATGAGGAGACTGCATTGAATCACACCCGCTGGGGATGAGCCTGTGTCTTCAGGGCAAGAGATTGGAACAATTTTATGCAAGCCAAGAGCCTTCTTTGGTTTCTGGCTGAGATAGCATGAAGTGCTGTGCTTGTCCCATTGCCCAGGCACATGGTCTTTTATCCCTGCATGTAAGAGGTGTAAACTCCAAATTACTACATAACAACATGCATCTTGGCTGGAAAGTAACATACATACAGAATGAAAGAGAAAACTTTTTATTGCTTGTCTGTGAAACATGATAGTGTTTAGATACCGAAGACAAGGATTTTAGGTGTTGGTGCTACCAGCTACTTTAATTATGTGTTCCACCGCCTCAGGAAAAAAAAAAAAAAGTCCAAAATGAGAGGAACTTCAGAAATGGGCAGAGTCCAACGGCATGAGATTTAACACATCCAAGTGCCAGGTTCTGCACATTGGCCACAATAACCCCATGCAGTGCTACAGGCTGGGGTCAGAGTGACTGGAGAGCGGCCAGGCAGAGAAGGACCTGGGGATACTGGTCAATGGTAGGCTGAACATGAGCCTGCAATGTGCCCAGGCAGCCAAGAGGGCCAATGGCATCCTGGCCTGCATCAGGAACAGTGTGACCAGCAGGAGCAGAGAGGACATTCTGCCCCTGTACGCTGCACTGGTTAGGCCACGCCTTGAGTCCTGTGTCCAGTTCTGGGACCCTCAGTTTAGCAAAGATGTTGACTTGCTGGAATGAGTCCAGAGAAGGGCAACAAAGCTGGTGAGGGGCTTGGAAAACAAGCCTAATGAGGAGAGACTGAGGCTGGGGTTGCTTAGCCTGGAGAAGAGGAGACTCAGGGCAGACCTTCTTGCTGTCTACAACTACCTGAAGGGAGGTTGTAGCCAGGTGAGAGTTGGTCTCTTCTCCCAGGCAACCAGCACCAGAACAAGAGGACACAGTCTCAAGCTGCACCAGGGGAGGTTTAGGCTGGAGGTTAGGAAGAAATTCTTCATAGAGAGAGTGATTGCCCATTGGAATGGGCTGCCCAGGGAGGTGGTGGAGTCACCATCATTGGCGGTGTTTAGGAGAAGACTTGATAGGGTGCTTGGTTGCATGGGTTAGTTGACTAGGTGGGTTGGATAATAGGTTGGATGCGGTGATCTTGAAGGTCTCTTCCAACCTGGTTTATTCTATTCTATTGTCTCTTCCAACCTGGTTCATTCTCTTCTATTTCAGGGCTTCTCTCAGACCACTCTGCACCCAGCCTGGATTTGTGCCACTACCCTTCACCTACCCCAAGCAGCTCCTGCTCCTCCCTCACCATCCTCCCTCCCTGCCTGAACAGCTTCTGCTCCACCACCACCATTTTTGCACCCATCCCAGAGCCTGGGGCAAGACCCTTAACCATTCAAGACACCACACAAAGGAGCTGAGCCTGAACAAGGAGGCCCAGCCAGCACCCGTGGATGATACCGGAATAATCATCAATCATTGCCCTACCTAACCGGGGGGCCACCAGGCCCCCCGGCCTTTTTTTGGTCACCACCACCACCATCACCCAGTGTGCACCATGGGGACTCACCAGTGATGAGAGGAGGATCCCTCAGCCCAGATGGGCTCAGCTTGGGGCTTCTGCCTTTCCTGAGGGGTATTTAAAAGGGGAGTGGGAGGGGAGGACAAAGTGGCCACACCTGGGGTGGGAGGAGACTCCAACAGAGCTCAGGTGCTCTGGGATTTTTAGACTGATGTTAGGAAAAAAAAATTCACAGAATGTGCTGCCCAGGGAGGTGGTTGAGTCACCCACCCTGGATGTGTTTAAAGGTTGTTTAGACCTAGTGCTTGGGGATATGGTTTAGGGGTGAACCTTGTAGAGTAGGATTATCAGTTGGACTTGGTGATCCTGAGGGTCTTTTCCAACCTGAATGTTCCTGTGAAATTGATTAGATTTCTTGCAGGAAGGAGAACTTTTATAGTTCTGTCAAGATCAGATATACCTCTGGGAGATGCCTTTCTATCAAACACACATCACTGGGGCTCAGTTTTTGGGGTATTAATGAGTAGTGGTATTCAGCAGGCTGAATTAGGTCATGCAGTGGTCTATGAATGCAGCATTGCCATCAATACACATACATCGTATACTCACTTCTGAAAGGTCTGCAGTGTGGTTCATTAACTGTAATTACAAATTACCATATTCTGGCAACAGCAGGAGAACATAATGCTTCAGGCATCCTAAAATCTAGGCCAAATCAAGAAAGAAAACCCAAGAGCTGTGATTTTTGTTCTGTTGCTCTGGTCCCAAATCATACTCCTTCCAGTCATGTCTGGACATAAACCACACAGGACTTCTGCACTTAGGCCAGCAAAATGCCCTAGGGTTTATTCACACTTGTAGCTCCTCTTCAAGTTTAGGAATGAAAATTCTTTAAATCTCAGAGCTTTAAGACACCTATCAGTACTGCTGGGTCTCTAGATTAAAATATAGCAGCAGTTCAATAATATCAATTAACAGAACAATTTAAGGCTTTGTGAGAAAAATGTCTATAATTTAAAAACTATTACTAGTCAGCTCAGAACAAATTGGTACCCATATCTTGTCATTTGGTGGTTGGATGTGATCTTAGAGGTCTTTTCCAATCAGAACAGTTCAATGATTCTACAATTTCAAGAACACATATGATTTATTTTTGAGTATGCCCTGTCTATTGACAAACTTAAATAGCCTGAGGCTATTGAGAATGCTCAGGATGAAAAATTAAAACTACAATTAAAAAGCATACAAAAGGAATTAAAATAAGAGGGGAAAAAATTATGATGCCTGCCAGTTTAGGTTGGATGTTAGGAAGAAGTTCTGTACAGAGACAGTGATTGCCCATTGGAATGGGCTGCCCGGGGAGGTGGTGGAGTCACCATCATTGGAGGTCTTCAGCAGGAGACTTGATGGGGTGCTTGGTGCCATGGTTTAGTTGTTTAGGTGGGTTGGATTGGTTGATGGGTTGGACATGATGATCTTGAAGGTCTCTTCCAACCTGGTTTATTCTATATTTAGGTATCTCTCTGCTTTCTATTTAGGTATATATATGTTATTTTAATGATTTATCAGTTGAAGCTTTACTAAAGAGTTACAAATTGCACAGTTGTGTTGTGCTCAACTGTCAGGAGCACAGTGGCACTGCAGCAGCTGGAAGAGTGAAGCTGGGCTGCTGGACACTGTCCCCTGTCATTCTTTCCCTTGAGGAGTGAGTCACAACTTTGATGAAATGCTGAAGGAGTTGCCTGCTAGGAATCATCTTAGTCATTCTGCTTTAGTCCTGAAGCAAGATAGTTTATATATGGTCAATTTAAATGAGATTGTTACTGCCAGAATTTTGGTTTTGTGGTGGCTTGTTTGTTTGGTTGTTGTTGGTTTTGGGTTGTTTTTTTTTTGTTTGTTTGTTTTCCCTGGGGTTTTGGGGGTTTTTAATTTTTTTTTCTTTGTTTTGGGTAATTCTTTTCTTGTTTGTTTGGATCCTTAAAAAGTGTCCCTAGCTTTACAGAAGGCACTGTAAACAAGAGGTATCTCAAAATCCACTCAGTGTACCTTTCTGCATATGCATGACCAAGTACTCACAGTAACATGCAAAACTAAACACATGCAGACCTGCTCTAATACTGTGGCCTTCCTCCTTACAAACAAAACATTTTGGAAATAATTAGTGTGCCATTATCGCTAATTAACGCATCCGGTGGAGTGGGGCACAGAAGACAGCAACACTGAAAGTATTTTTAAGCCATTATCTCCCCCTCCACATGAGCAGTTATGTTCTGCATTTTGTTTTCCTTTTGTGCTCTACATTTAATTCTTTAAAAAAATTATTAGCAATAGAAGCAGCTCTTGGCTGGTGAGGTGGTTTTAGGCGCAGCTGCAGCTGAGCACCATGTGGCTGCTCATGTGGCTGCTCACATGACTGCCCACCCCTGTCCCCCCCCCCCCACCCCCAACCCCAGTAGGATGGAAAGGAGGAGCTGAGAACAGAATGCAAACCCCTGCAGGCTGAGATAAGAAGAGTTTGATAGAGCAATAAAAAGAATTAATTAATAAAGGAATAACAACAATAGCAAAAAAGTAATATCTAAAAAGAGTAATATAAAATGGGACACACTCACTCAACACTGCTGATGCTTTGCTGCCCATGCCAAACCACCAGATAACTGCCCAGCTGCTGTATCAGCCTCCCTCCCCCAGCTCCCCACTTTATATACTGAGCATGACTGGCTGCTCAGCCAAAATTAAATCCCCTAGCATTACACACTGGACTTGAATCCGTCCTTCTGCATCATTCACCATGTGCACCCAGGTCCTTGTGTAAGCAAGCTCACAATCTTACAGACTAGAAACTGCCTTGCAGACCTTACATCAGTGGGCAGTCACTGCACCTTTGTATCCAAGAAGGCTGTGGTGGGTTGACCCTGTCTGGACACCCGTCTGTTTTATCACTCCCCCTTCTCAATGGTAGAGGGGAAGGAAAATACGACGACAGGCTAATGGCTTGAGACAAGGACAGGGAGGAATCACTTGACTTGGGGACAAACTAACTTATTGCCAATCACATCAGATTAGGGGAACAAGAAAATTAAAATTAATCCTAAAACAACTTCCCCCATCCCTTTCCTTCTTCCTGGACTCCCTTTCTCTCTAGCTCCATGAACTTCTCCAAAATGCTCCAGTGTGGGTCCCTTCCACAGAGTGCAGTCCTTCAGGAATAGACTGATCTAGCATGGCTCTCCCATGGGTTCACATTGGGACCCCCACCAGAGTGGGCTCGTCTCCTCAAGATGGAAGCACAGCCATCCAGCTGGGTTACAGCTTCCTTTGGGTATCCACCTGCTCTGGCATGGAGTCCTCCATGGGCTGCAGGAGAATAGTCTTGGTGACATGGGCTCCAAGAGAATCTCTGCTCTAGCACTTGAAGCACCTTCTCCCTCTCTTTCTTCACTGACCTTGGTGTCCGCAGAGTGGTTTCTCTCACATATTCTTACCTTGCTCTTTGGCTTCAATTGCTGATTTACCTTTCCCCCCCCCATTCTTAAATATATTATCCCAGAGGCCCTACAACCATTACTGATGGGCTCAGCCTCAGCCAACAGTGGGTCTGGAGCAGCTGTCTTGGAGCCAGCTGACACTGGTTCTGCCAGATGCAGGGGAAACCCCTAGCAGCTTCTCAGAGAAGGCACCTCTGTAAAAGACACTTAACTCTATTCTGTATTGCTATTATTTATTTGTTGGGTTTGCATTTTTTTTTCCTTTTTTCTCCCCCCCCCCACCCTCCTCCCCCCTTTAGTCACAGTGCAGCCTGTACCTGCTGTATAATCAACAAAAGCTAACAAGGAAAGATTTGGGATCATTGCACTTACTCGGAGTATTCAGCAGACGTGACTTTTTGCAGTGGTAGGCCGCCTCCTGCTCACAGTACTCTGCACTGTTTATCACGGCTTCAAGCTGCTCTGCACTGCTGTTGTAGTTAAAGGACATGGCGTAGGGCTTCTCCAGATCAGCTGCTTGGGCTCTAGTTAGCCTTGTATTGTTGTGCTGCACTGTAGTCCAGATTTTATCTTCTGTTAAATGAAAAAGAAATGAATGGAAAGTTAACAGCAAAAAACTTACAAGCAGGGAACAAAAAACCCCAAACCAACCCAACTGTCATATAAAGCTTTACTGCATTGGAAAGAGCATCAGCAGGACTCTGGTCTCCAAAATGTTCGCTCTGTGATGAAGAAATATTAGAGGTCAGTGTAGCCCCCAGAGGTGTTTCTCCCTGAACAAGCTCAAGAAAACACTACTGCTGAGCAAGAGAGAAATGACAAGCTTCCCAGGAACAATGGGATATATTCAGTATCTTCTATTGCCACGTATGTGAAAAAAATTAGGTACCTTTCAGCTGGTTTTGGCCCTGAGAGACAAGACATAATAATACAGCTCATGGAGTAACATTCATCTTTTGCAAACATAGCTGAATTTGAGAGCACAGCCCACTCTGTTATAACATGAAATGGTAGTAGACAACTGTGGCTCATGAGCTTGCACAAACTCACCACAAGCAGAAGCCACAATCTCTTATCAGAAAGCTGAGAGTGTGTTCTTACATGCTAGCTGGAAGTCAGATCACTCATTTTACTCTGTTCCCAGATTTTTCTGTGTAAGTTGAATGATGCCTTGCTTGGATGATTGTATAGAACAACGTATGACTCAGCATCTGAAGTTAACTGTAAATGTTGATGCTTTTGCACCATGAGGAACCCATTCTGATTTCCTTCATTGCGTTTACTAACAGAGAAAGGGATTTCACTGGTGACAGAAATCAGCATCTAGGCCTAAGCACAACCTGCACTGTAATAACCCATCTCATGACCGGCTTGGCATGATAACGAGAACATCACAATTAGAAGCAATTACCTTAGCAGGGAGGCTGTTTCCCAGCTGGTTGGGGTGAGATGGCAATGGGCAAGATAACAAGGACAGCCTGAAAAGCCAATCTGCCAAGCTGACCCACAATAAAATGCAAACTGTTTAATGAGGATTAACAGGAATAAGCTCTGCACACGTTCCACAATGTTATTAAGAGTCACAACCAGTAAAATTCCTCTTTATCAAAGACTCTACTTGCCCAGGGAGGATACAAGATATTGACAGGGTAAACACGTGAGGAAGCAAATTTTAATCATTGTATGAGGAAGACTTCAGTCTTGCAGAAATTTAAGGACAGTTACAGAGGAAGTGGCAAGATCTAGACAAGAGATTTCTGTTTTGTTATATATGCTTCAGCAGCGAAACCCTAGATAATGCTGAAGTGACTCTTTTCTAAACCCATCTTAAAAAAACATACATTTGAGTATTTAGGTAATTTTACCAGATTACTTTGTCTGCATTTTTGCAGAACATGAGGTTTCCAGTTGCTCTCCAATACAGACATGACAAGCCCAGTAGGTTTTATGGATACGGCAGTGCACTGGAGTTGAAGTGTTTTCTGTTCAGCTAGAAATATCCCACAGAATACTTCTAGTAGAACTTTCATAGGAATATAAAAATCCTAAATGAGCTATCTGTGCAAAGACACTCCGGTAATTTAGTATATTTTTGTTACGGAGGAAGTCAGATGACAGGCGAATCACAACCACCATCTGGAGACTACTTAAAGAGGTCTGTTTCAAGACCTGGCCACAAGTTAGGGAGAAATGACTCTTCTAGTAATGTATGACATTAATTGTAAGGACAGTAAGCTTGGCAAATCATACATTCACTCACAACGTTCTCATAATTTCTATCATGGCAGACAGAAACCTTGAGCTCATAGATCTGTAATTCTGTGTTTCTTACTGAGATCAGGATGCTTCCTGTGGATGTTTTGAGTTGGAGCCCAAAGAAACACTGCTGCAGTGTGTGATACAAAAAAGTTAGATTAAAATCACAATAAATATTACAAATGTATTGCTTGTAAAACTTGCCCTAGTGGCTGTTATCACAGGCAACACTGTAGCACAATACCCTGCACAATCCTGCATATATTGCTTCCAGAACAATATAATTCAAAGACTTCATAACACACATCTTGTATATCTGAAAGTAGTGATTCTTATCATCCAGAGTTTCTCTCGTTTTTTCCTTTCAGTCTCTCAAAGACTGACATGAACAGAGTGGATTTTTCAGACAGTTGAAGGTGAGCTAACTTTACTCTCAATGAAGTGAGTAGAATTTGAATTCCTGCCCTTACTGAAAAGGTGAACATCAAGTTGCTGACACTATAAGCAAGATGTAAAACCAAGAGACAATGTGATGAACTCATTTCCGAAATTTCAGGTGGGCAGGCATAAGCTCCTCCCCACCCAGAGTTATTAGCATACTATTTTGAGTATTTATTATTATTATTTATTTATTATTATTTTATTTATATTCATTATTTATTTAGTATTATTTATTTTAGTTGCAATAAAACCTACACTCACAGTAATGACTACAGTGTTGCTTGGGAAGGACAACACCCTAATGGTAGAGTTTCAGAGTAATTTCCAGCCTGTGTACTTCTACACCAGGAAAAGTCCTATGTAGGTGTCTGAAAAGCCAAAAGCATCAAGATCTAGCAATTTGGAAGCAACAATGGATTACTAGGAAAAAACTATTAAAAGTAGCATAAGACAAAACAGTCTTCTAAAGAATTGTCTGAAAGGTAATTAATTGACCTCTAAAATTAGTTTGGACAAGGTACCAGTGAACATACCATTAATGTCAAGCTCTCATTGTTGTCCACATTGCTGGACAATGCAACATATCTTTCTCTTATTTTCCTCTGTGATTGTTCATTAATTTTCAATGGCCTTCTTATCATTACAGCTGCACTCAGCTGTCCCTCTGAGATCTGAATTTTGACATTCAAGTACTGGTTTTCTTCACGGGATCCTTTAGAAATAGGAATCTAACTTCAGATTTTTTCCATCCTCTAGTTTGTGAAGGGAAAGTCAAACCAAAACAAATGACTTTCTGTACTCACTGTAATTGCGATTTAGCAAGTACATCAAAGAGGAAGCGAAGAATTCCAGAGTTATATTACAGATATCTCCTAATCTATACATCTGATCTGTTAGGTATACTACTTTTGCAGATGAGATCTGCGGTTTGCTGGTCATTTCGACAAGTCTCTCTTTGCTGCATCTTTGAAGTGAAAGTAAGCATCAGTACAGCTTCACAAAAAACCCCATACCTTTGGCTCACTGATCTAACAAAAGGGGAGTCACTGCCACCAGCAAGCATACCTCTGGGACAGCAAAAGCTGCCATCATTCAAA
Organism: Melanerpes formicivorus; assembly: GCF_026170545.1. Taxonomy (NCBI): domain Eukaryota; kingdom Metazoa; phylum Chordata; class Aves; order Piciformes; family Picidae; genus Melanerpes; species Melanerpes formicivorus. The sequence goes on from NW_027142357.1 coordinate 27,699,413, forward strand.
AGTTTGCTTCTTTTCCCTGTGCACAGTTGACATAGAAAGAGCAAAGAAAACCACATTGTCTGCTATATATTTTATTTTTTTTATCCCAAAACAGAACAAAGAAAAAGACTTAAAAAACTTGGGAGTCTGAAAGGAAGTCTTCAGATTAAAAGGATGACCAAAACCATGAAAGATCACAGAATCGCAGAAAATGTCTGATTGGAATAGACCTTGAAGGCCATCCAGTGCAACTTTTGACCCAGCACTGAAGGGTCAACACTAAACCATGTCCCTAAGTGCCAAGTTCACATGCCGCTTAAACACCTCCAGGGACGGTGACTCCACCACTGCCCTGGGCAGAGCATTCAAAGGTTTAATAACCCTCTCTCTGAAGAAGTATTTCCTAGCATCCAGCCTGAACCTCCCCTGGTGCTGCTTGAAACCATTTTTTTTAGTCCTGTTGCTTGTCACCAAGAAGAAGAGACTGGCTCCCTCCTTGCTCCAGTGTCCCTTCAGGTAGTTGTAGAGAGCAACGAGATCTCCCCTCAGCCTCCTCTTCTTCAGACTGAACAACCCCAGCTCACTCAGATGCTCCTTGTAGACCACATGCTCCAGCACCTCAGCGTCTTTTGTATAGTGAGGGGCCCAGAACTGAATACTCAAGGTGTGGCCTCACCACTGCTGAGTACAGGGGGATGATCACCTCTCTGTTTCCCTGCTGGCCACAGCATTTCTAATACAAGCCAGGATGCCATATGCTTTCTTGGCCACCTGAGCTCACTGATGACTCATATTTAATCAACTGTCAGCCAGAAAACCCCCAGGCCCCTCTCAGAGTTGCAGCTTTCCAACCACACATCCCCAAGTCTGTAGCTGGCCACGGGGTTGTTGGAGGGAAGATGCAAGACCTGAAGAGCTGCTGACAGCAATGTTACAGAAGGAAAAGGAAGAGAGATGTATTCAACTACCTCAGCTATGCTTTTTCCCATTTCCAGGTACTTCCATTCAAGAAAGAGGGATGTGAGGTCTAGAGAGGCCCTATGAAACATGCACAAAGTCACACAAAACTTGTTTCAAGAGGAAGGGATTATGTTCACATCACAGTAAAATAAGCAGAACAAGTTCTTCCAAAAGGATATCTTTGTTTACATGTGGCAAATGAGCCTAAAAAAAAAATATGAGATTTTAGTTTCAGACAGAGTGGAAGAGCTGACACTGCTGCCTCCTGCATCTCAACTGAGGGAAAAGTAATTAACAGCTGGAGGGCAGTAAATCTTCAACCATTCCAAGACAAGAACACGACCACGTGTACCTGCTTCTATAGATTAGAAAACTACACAAAAATAATTCCAGTCTTTCTTCTGGAGACCTTTACCATTCGGGTCAACTCTTGGGCTTTATTAAAGCACTATTTTCTCTACCTCAAGCCTGTCAGAATTTGGAAAAAGATCATACTCTTTTCTAAAATTCACATGCAGAAGTTTAGCTGGAAATGCTCCCAGAATATAGCTGCCTGCCTCAGAATCGGGTCAAAGAATTACAGCCTGACAGTTTGATCAGCGTGTACTCTGAAGTTTACTGATAACAATCTGTGAGCTTGCATTTCCAGTGTGCTTCAGGACCTATGTAAGAAATGCAGCTGCATTCTGGACATGCACACAGATCACTACAGCTAGAAAGCAGTGTGGCACCTGCCTGCAACTAAGCTCCAGGACTTGCATATGCTTTTGCAGAGGCATACCTCTGCATGCATTATGCCTATGGCTTCTGCAAATGGGGCTTCAAATACTGTTCCTCTTTCACAACATGAGAATTTAATTTTCTCACTTTATTGCTTTTTAAGACAAAATATTCTGGTTTGTTTTCATTATATTTTTAAGCAGTGACACTGTAATCATTGATGCATCCCAAATTGAGTGAAACTAGATCCTTCTAGCCATTTCCACATCCTGGAACTGTGAAACTAGTCAGATAAAGCTCTTTTCCTTTAACTCAGGTCTTTTCCTTTAATTGAACAAAGAAGTTATCATTATCTTTTTACATCTGTCCACCCTGTATTTTATTTTCTTGTTTGCTCAATTTAATGAACTCTCCCTGTATTTGTGAATGTGTGATGAGAATGAAAAAGCTCTTCTCCAGGCAAAGGTCACTGTTTATTTATACCTTCTATTATTCCACTTTATTATTTTATTACTTTCTCAGCTTGGTAACATTTCAAACCACACAAGCTAAAAGTCATTCAATACCCAGTAGGGGAGTGCAGCCACATCATCTACTGCACAACCTGGAATAGTTAAATGCAGCCTTGAAAAGCAGATTTCCTAAATGCTTATTAAATTGTTCCATAATTTAAAGGTGACAATGCCTTAATTTCAGGGTAATGCTACAGCTTTATGATCTCACAGTTTTATTTAATGGTCCAATTTAGTAAGATATTATGCTGCCTGTATTTGGTCCTAAGAGATGTTTTTACAGCATGGGACTGCAATGCATTCAGCATACTTTAGACCCTCCATTTGGCCTCACCCATAGTTCTATCATCTTGCTGGGAGCCTCCAAGTTGCTTTTGATGGCACACAAATTAAATTGTGGGAAATTAGAGCAGCTGCAAAACTGGTTTTCAATGAGTTCTATATTGCCTAATTCTCATTTTTATTCTTCAATTTGAAATATCTTTGTGGAACATATTTCACCCATACAAATTGCATCACTCCTTTGTGATTTAGAAGGTTTGTCACAAAACAAGATTATTCAGACTGATTAAATTGCCAACAAGCCAAACATATGGTAAATGCTACGTGAGAGAGAGAAAAATTGCTCTGAGAGCTCATATGATGCATTTGTTTCATGGTGCTCTGCATTGAATGCCAAATGTTGTCCTGAAAGCTGTACCTATAACCTCAAGAGTAACCACAGAAAAGACAGACTCTCCTCCTTGAACACTACACTGTTTTAAGCTGTAGTGGTTAAGACAGTCACTCTAACATACATCCTGCAAAGAATATGAAGAGGCAATTTCTCATCACAAACAGCTTTAACTCATTGCCTCCAAGGAGGTGTTTTCTGAGCATCCTGTAAAACCCACCCATTTTTTAAATTATTATTTTTTAATCTACTGGGTTTTTCTGTCTGCTGGAAGACCCAACAGTGTTTCCTTTAGGAGTTCATTTTGTGCTCATCATCCAGTTCCCATCTCCCCAGTCCTGCATCCAGCTCACTCTCCAATGGTCCTGGCAGACTACACCTGCAGGTGTGCATTCTTCCAGAATGCTCAAGCCAGGAACCATTCCCCATCTGTAAATCCCTCCTGACAGTCAGCAGCCAGCACCAGGAAGGCATCATGCCCCCAGGTCTACAGACATGCTGCCCCTGCCCTGGCAGAGAGGGAAGAGCTAGGTTCCCAACTCTTTTACACCCCAGGCAGGAAGCTTGATTGCTTTGAGCCCACAGTTCGAGGCATCTTAGTCAGAAGAATGACCATGCCAGACAGTTCTGATGGATGGGAACAAGACTTTTTGTCTGCACACTTTGCACCCTCATCCTCCATGTTGTGCTGAAGTCCAGACCTGGCAAGGTGCTATCCTGCCAGCCTACTTCATGATGATACTCCATTCTCCTCACTTCCTCTAATACAGAGTATCCACAGCAAACACTAAGAAAAATTGAAGCAACAGTCACTGTACTACTTCCTAGTACAAAATGGAGACTTCTCCACTATGCTCAGATTTGTGACAATAGGGAAGTCCTCTCTGACTTGTCTCATTCATCTTGCCACTAACTTCTGAGCACTGAAAATGTGACAGGAAAGTGATTAAGCTGCAGAAGCCCTTGGTTGAAAGATAAAGGCTAAAGGACAGTATCTACTGTTACATTCTTCTGTACTAAATCTTCCTTGTGGGGTCCTCCTGCAACTGTGACAGTGAAGAAGGCCTGCAGCACTTCTCCTGTGGTGCTCATAAGAAAGACAACAATTTTGCTGTAAAAAGCAAGGCAGCTGCTGACAGCTCAATGCTTTTGACATAATATAAACACTAACATGTTTTCATTTTATGAAGTTCTGAAATACTTAATGAAAATTCAAACCAGAAATGCATAAACTGTCAGGACTACAGTGCCAGAGGACCTGCAATGATTGAGGGGATAAATTGTAAATCTTTAAAGGCTGTCTTTAATCTAAACAGTAGTAAATAATTTGTAAAGGATTCTCATTTGTTGTTTTCTCCAGTGATTAAGTCCCTCACAAGTACAGAGTCCCTCACAACTACAGAGAGCAGGCTGTATTAAAAAAAAAAAAAAAGGAAAGTCAAACAACAAACAAGAAAGACACTCCAAAAACAACTTCTTTAGGAAGTTCAGAGCTATAAAATCTTATCTAGATCTTTATCAAAATCTCAGGGAGTTTCACCATTTAAGTTTTTGTTCCACAGTTATGTAGTGGCAGGTGATAAAACAAGAATTAAGGGCAAGACAACCTCCTTTTCCTCCTTCTCTCTGTTATTGTCTCAGCCTAACCAGCAGCAGTCCACCATTTTTCACATGAAAGTCTGCCATGTCCATGGGAAATGTGACAAGGGCTGAGGCACGTGGTGAATTCTTCAAAGTAAATGGAGACAATTTCTTATGGCGATATTGATTCATATGTTGCATAAGGAAAAGAACTGAGATTCATGCGTGGAAACAAAGGGAAAGTGAACACTATGGGCAGTAATGCCACTAGCTCCATGATTATTTTGGACACATTATACAGAATACAGAATTAACTAGGTTGGAAAAGGCCTTCGAGATCATTAAGTCCAACCTATCACCCAAAACCATCTAATCAACTGAACTATGGCACTAAGTGCCTCATCTAGTCTCTTTTTAAACACCTCCAATGATGGTGACTCCACCACCTCCCCGGGCAGCCCATTCCAATGGCCAGTCTCTCTTTCTGGGAAGAATTTCTTCCTAACATCCAGCCTAAACCTCTCCTGGTGCAGCTTGAGCTGTGTCCTCTTGTTCTGTCACTGATTATCTGGGAGAAGAGACCAACTCCCACCTGGCTACAACCTCCCTTCAGGTAGTTGTAGATAGCAATAAGATCTCCCCTTCACCCCTCCAGGCTAAACGCCCCCAGCTCCCTCAGCCACTCCTTGTAGAGCTGTGCTCCAAACCCCTCCCCAGCTTTGTTGTCCTTCTCTGGATTATGTTCCTCTCTCCCTCTTTGTACAGTGAACCTTTCTTCACTCATTGTCATTTTTGTTTCTAAGGCTGAAGAGCCTTTCTCCATTTCCTATTTGTATTTCTTCCAGGTTGCCTCTCATTCCATCACTTTATATTCCTGTATCCATTGACTTCTTCTCAAATCTGGCTTTTGGGAGGAATATTTTCCCTTTTTTATTTTCTTTTTTTTTTGATTAGGGACTGCCCTCAAATTCTGTGCTTTCATTCTTTGAAGTTTAAGTTCTAAGAGGGGCTCTTGGGCATTATAATGAAGTACTAAGACATCATGAAAAAGTGCATGAAGACATAATGGCATGAATGAGGGTGGTGGAACACTGGAATAGGTTGCCCAGGGGGGTGTTTGAGGCCCCTTCCCAGGAGATATTCAAGGTGAGGCTCGATGAGGCCCTGGGCAGCATGATCTAGTTGGGGATGTCCCTGCTGCCTGTGGGATGTCAGACTGGATGACCTTTGGAGGTGCCTTCTGGCCTGGATCATTCTATGATTCTATGAATTAATGGAATGGAATGGAATGGAATGGAATGGAATGGAATGGAATGGAATAGAATAGAATAGAATAGAATAGAATAGAATAGAATAGAATAGAATAGAATAGAATAGAATAGAATAGAATAGAATAGAATAGAATAGAATAGAATAGAATAGACCAGGTTGGAAGAGACCTTTGAGATCATCGAGTCCAACCTATCATCCAACACCATCTAATCAACTAAACCATGGTGCCAAGCACCCCATCAAGTCTCTTCCTAAACACCTCCAGTGATGGTGACTCCTTGAGCAACCCAGGGAGATTGGAGTAGATGGTTTCTAAGGTCTCTTCCAACCGAAGCCATTCTATGACCCCAACGGACACAAAAAGGTTGTATGGAGGGACTTACTTGGAGAGCTGGGTCCTGTCTTCAACATATCAATCAATGACTGGATGAAAGGACAATCTACTCTGAGCAAGATTGCTGGTGATACAGAACTGGGAGGAGTGGCTGACACCCCAGCAGGCTGTGCTACCATTTAGTGAGACCTGGCCAGGCAGAGGAGAACTTCATGAAATTCAACAAGGGCAAGTGTAGAGTCCTGCACCAGGGGAGGAACAACCCCCTGCAGCAATACAGGTGAGTGGGGACCTTCTGGAGAGCAGCTCTGCATAGAAGGACCTGGGAGTGCTGGCAGACAACAAATTTGTGAGCCAGCAATGTGCTCTTGTGGACAACAGTGTCCTGGGGTGGAGGTCCTTACCACAAGGACTCAGGTCCAGCCAGTTCTGTTTTGTAGTCCCATCTCTTTGTTGCTCATCTGCTCCTTGTTCCCAGTGAAGTGAGTAAAGCTGTACCTCTATAGCATTGTCCTCAAATAGCTGATCAAATAGTATTCTGTAAGAGGGACTATTCAGACACTTAAAGTACTTAGATACTTCAGCTACAAATAAAACTTGCATACTCCTGAATTCAACCCTTTTTACATACCATGGAATATGCCCTATATGCAAAACCAAAACATCATTGTTAGCTGACTGAAAAAAACAAAAGGCTAGAAGCAATTTACAAAAAATTGCAAATATAACTTGGGCAATCTCCTTCACATCTTCTTAGAATCCCTTACTTTGAGATTTAAACACAATTTGTATACAGTTTTCTGAGTTGGAGAAAATAGAGCTTTACATTTCGTGCATCAGGAAAGCAGGCAATATTTGCATTTTGAGAGGATACTGCAAAACAGAGATGATCTGCAGCAAAGACAGATATCTTTTTGTTCGTTAATGAATTTTTCATTATGGTAGTTTCAAAACCAGATCTTGCACTAGCAGTAAGACCTTGGATAGGGATTCATTTTCCCCAATCTGTATAGCTGGAAAACAAAAAGGGAAGAAAACAAAACAAAACAAAACAAAAAAAACAACTAACAAACAGAAAATGACAAACTATTTGAGAACTGGTGAATATCTGGCAAAGATAAAATGAACCATTGATCTAGTCATGGCAGTTTCTAAGCATTGTTGATTTGATAGCTTGCTGTCTACGACTACCTGAAGAGAGGTTGTAGGCAGGTGGGTGTTGGTCTCTTCTCCCAGGCACCTACCAGCAGAACAAGAGGACAGAATCTCAAGCTGCACCAGGGGAGGGCTGGATGTTAGGAAGAAGTTCATCACAGAAAGAGTGACTGGCCATTGGAGTGGGCTGCCCAGGGAGGTGGTGGAGTCACCATTACCAGAGGTGTTTAAGACTGGATGAGGCAGTTGGTGCCATGGTTTAGTTGATTAGATGGTGTTGGGTGATGAGTTGGACTTGATGATCCCGAAGGTCTTTTCCAACCTGGTTAATACTATTCTATTCTATTCTATTCTATTCTATTCTATTCTATTCTATTCTATTCTATTCTATTCTATTCTATTCTATTCTATTCTATTCTATTCTATTCTCATATAGTAAAAAAGCATTGGTAAAGAAATACAGTGACAGAATGACTCAAGTAAGCAAATCTTTCAGGTATCAAGTGTAAAATTTACTCTGAAGGCCATGAGGAAAGGTTACTAACACATACTTTTCATACAGGACAGCATAAAGAGTACATGGATGTAGCTTGCATGTCTATAGGCTTTGGGGAATATGATTATTAGCATTTAAATAGTACTCTAGACAGATCAATAGATTTCTAAGCAACAAGAGAAAAAGAATAAGCTTCACAATGATAGAAAGGTTGTCAGACCAGAGGTTCAGAGGGTCCATTAGATGTTTTCTGTATTGATTGCTATCAGTCACTTCAGAGGGAAGAGATTAGTTCAGTTGGGCTAATTAGCAAACAATCAGCCTACAAGGAAAATTTCTTTTCCACTGCTGGTGGTTGTTCATTCCTCCAAAGCATGCTAAGATACATTGTCTCTGTACTTTATGCAAAACAGTGTGGGTGTAGAGTACTATAGATGACAGGAGAATCCTGGTAAAACAAGCAGAGCTAATTCACATTCCTGTGCAGGATCCTCTGAAGAGTCTAGCTATGTTGTTACAGTGCTGAATGCAATCATCCCAAATTAATAATCCCTGAATGAGCCCACACAAAAACTCATGCTGCCTCTCAGAACATCCAGCAATATACCATCATGGTTTAGTCACAAATCTAGTTCACTTCCCTCACACACATGCATATTTTATGTGGTTTCCTCATTGTTTCTTAAAACTGATGAATTTTTCTTTAAGAGTTTACTTTGTTTTGTGTATAATGGGTACGCAAGGTGAAGAAAACATTATGTTAATAAGGTGCTGTCTTTATTTTTAATCTATTTTTGAGTTTGTTGCCTTTCTCTGTCATTGAACTGTCTCTCTACTCCCGTTGTAAAAACTATGCAAATGAATGTTGCCTTCTGTTAATAAGGCCCATTCGCTTTGGGTCATCCCAACCTAAATAGCCCTGGATTATTTCTTTCTAACCTCTCTTTGAACAAATATCATTCTATGCCTTTAATTAGGTATATTACTGTTCCTGATGACCCTCTATTTCAACAACATATTTTACTTTTACTAGAAATAAACAGCCTTCATGAAAAGTCCTTCTAAAGCACAGTACATACTCTTCCCTCTTCCTGACCAACTCAAATAATAGCATGTCACCTACAATTTTTGTCACCTTGATTTTTCAGACACTTCTCTAGACAATGAATAAATACATTTATCTACTCTGGTATTAGTGCATATTCTGTGACACTTTACTGCTAAATTTCCTGCCATGCTGAAAACTGGCTTCACATTTTTTAATACATTCTTCTTCTATTTTTCTCCCTGCAAAAATTCCCTTCCCTTACTTCTCTCTCCCTCCTTGTACATTGTCCAATTCCCCCTCAACACACAAAATGACAATTTTCTAGTTACTGCAGAATTTTTATTTGGCAGTGGGCTGTTAAAATTGACAGGATGCAGCCAAGTCACTGGAACCACAGACACAATACATTAACTTGCAGTGTTGATTCCTCCCATATCCTCATCACATATTGGATGCCTATGACCAGATATCAGTATGTAGGAAAGCTGGCGTTAATCTGCCTGCCCCAGCTAATAACTGGCTACAAACCAAGATCCCTATGTGTTTAATTACACAGGAAAAAAAAAGAGAACAAAAAATTAAACAAATGTAAGTGAACATTAAGGAACAACTCTAAATGCAATGATGCTGCTCATTTCTGATGATCCAGTTCTTTCTTTGAATTCAACCTTCACAGACTCAAGGCAATGACATCTGTAATTCCCAGAAGTCATTAGCTCACTGCACCTCTATACTCTTAAAAGCACTAAATGAGTCATTTCCCCAGATTTTCCATTACACCTCCAAATTCTTCAGACTGAACACATTTTGGGTATAAAGAGGTTACTGCTTCTTGAACTGTATACAAAAAGAACTGTAAAGCTTCATTTAGCCCAGGAGCTCACCTCTGCCTTCAAGGGTGAATAGATACCCAGGGAATTGTGGGAAGGCAAAAGGTTGTCCTGGAACTCATTCCTATTGTGCAATAATCTTTGTCTCATGGCTGCCTGAGTTACCAGCTGTAACTACTAACTTTCTGGCCAGGAGATTGAGGAAAGTGATTCTTGGTGCTCTACTCCTACCTAGTGAGACCTCACCTGAAGTACTATGTCCAGTTCTAGAGTCCAAGGTACAAGAATATGAACCTGTTGGATTGGATCCAGAGGAGGGTTACAAAAATAATCAGAGGGCTGGAACACCTTTCTTGTGAAAAAATGCAGAGCAGGTTGGGGTTATTCAGCCTGGAGAAAAAAGGGTTCTAGGCAGACCTTCTTGTGGCTTTTCAGTATTTAAAGGGGCCCTTTAAGAAAGATGGGGACAGACATTTTTTTAGTAGGGTCTGTTGCAACAGAGCAATGGGTCATGGTTTTAAACTAAGAAAGGGTTGATTTGAACTAGATAAAAGGAAGATATTTTTTACAGTGAGGATAGTGAAACACTGGCAAATGTTGCCGAGAGAGCTGGTAGAAGCCCCATCCCTGGAAGCATTCAAGGTCAGGTTGAAGGAGGCTCTCACTATCCTGATCTAGTTAAAGATGTCCCTGATCACTGTGGATGGGTTGGACTAGATGACTTTTAAAAGTCCCTTCCAACTCAAATCATTCAACAATTCAATGAACTAAACCTTCCCATTTAATTACACCTTCTGAGTCTATGAGACAGTATTAGGGCTTTTTCCAGCCTGTGTATTCACTTTCTGTTGATACACCGGTGTCATTGATGGCCTGTGGTAGTTAAGTTTCAAGCTGAATTATTAATTGCACTAGAAAAAATAGAACAAAAAACTCCCAAATCGTACTATCTAATAATTTAGCTGTCCTTTGGCTCATATGTAATGAAGAGGAATCAATCTCCATTTGCTTACTCTATGACATGTATGATCTCCATACCTTCCTCTAATAGTTCCCTTCACCACATTTTTCATTTGCTTAGGCTTCGAGCATACGAAACCCATTCATGTTTCTGTCTACTATTTTTTTCTTTCACAGGATGTGTGATATGGATTTATGTCACTGAACTGTAAAAAAATGATGACTTTTTTTCATCTGCTTCCTATATGTTCCTAATATAACAGCACAGATTTTTTTAATTATTATTATTTTCCCTGATTATCGATGCTTTTAGAAAGCTTTGCAGAAGCATTATTGAGAAAGACTAGCAAATTCAGAATCCATCCCTGTGTACACAGAGTTATTTCTTCCATACTTTGCACTTAATCTACTACTAGGTTGTTTTTTGTTGTTTTGTTTTGTTTTAATAACAATAAGGTATGTTCACAGAGAGAAGAAGCTCTTGTGATGAAAGCATCCAAACCATATTTAGATGATACAGAAGCACAACACAAATGTACCTCAAACTCTCTGGATAACTGTAAAATAGTTAATTTCTTTCTATGTTTCAGTCCTCTTTTATGCAACAGGAACAATGACCTTCCCCTACCACAAATGAGACATCTAGGGGAAAAGAAGAAATACAAAATACAACAGGTTTTCCAGGCTAGGAGGTTCTGTCAGTTTTCCTGTCTCCACTTTTCTTGTAACCAAACCAAAGCAAAAATGCCAGCAAGTTCATTACAGATAGAGAGTAAATTAGGTATATACCTTCTAGATTTCTGCCAGATAAAATTTAAGGAAAGCAGATGCTTTCTGCAAGGAGTTTGTCAAAAATCCTACTTCTTCAGCAGAGATAAAAAGCACTGACAATGTTTTGATCACATATATTTATATGGCAAATAATAAAAATGAGCACATTTCCCATACTGGAGATCAAGGAAGGATATTCAGACAGAAATGTGAAACTCTGTTTCAATTACTACGAGATTCAACAACAGTGAAGGAGACGCATCTTATTAAATATTTGTTACACTTGAATAAAAAACATACTTAATAATTAACTGGTGTGCATTTAATTAACATAATGATTGCCCAATTAAATCAAAATGAAAATTTAATTTGAGACACTTTAAGTACAAGGAGATTAAGGATAAAATATGAATATCCTGAGTCCTTAGTTTTCAGGACTGAGTGTGGAGGTGATATGCGACAAAGGAGCTCAACCTGAATTAGCAATTTATAATGTGTAATAAAACATTCTTTCATCCACATCTGGCCACAGGAAGCAAAAACCAGTAAACAGTATACAATCCATGAAATTTCCTCTCCATTACAAAAATAAAGAGCAGAAATGATGCTCTGCCATCTACCCCAATCCACAATACAGGCTAACTAATCTTTTCTCATACCCTTGCATGACAGTCTTATATGCAAAATGGGACCTGCTTAAGAGGAGAGTTTACCAGACAGGTACATTCATTTGAAACACTTCTTATATTAGAACTACAGAACTGTAAGGCTGAAAAGTCTCAACCAACAAGTCACCTGGCCAGGCTCTTGACCTGCCTCTTTGGTGCCCCTCCTCCTAACAGTCTTTCCCTCCATACAGATATTCAGGACAGTCAAGGTTTCTATTTTCTGTGATATCAAAGACACTACAGACATATGGGGAAGGGTATTCCTGCTTAAGTCGGACTGGAAGAGTTTACAGATAGCTCAGTGCAAGGAGTTTCATAATCATTCCCAGTTTTAGTTTTTTAGAAAAGCCAATAAACCATTCAGTTACAAAAGAAGGTTTGCATTCTAAGCTTCCTCATATTCAGTGAAAACCAAACCTATTAAAAGTTATGATATTATGAAAAATCCATCAGCAGCACCCTCTGTAAGGTGTAAATACTATTATAAATATGACTTTGCAACAGTGCCAGTCCTTCAAACCTAGCTTGAAAATCACATTTACATCGTACTTAAGAAAACAGAGTCAATTCAGCTACTACCAGTTCTCTGCTTTCCCCCCACCTACAATTGTGCTGTCTTCTTAGTAATACAATGATCGACCAATCAATAATGATAGAGCCAACAGAAGGCATCAAAGAGAAGGGAAAGTCATTACCTGTTATATTGCAAAACACACGGAGTGGTCCAAGAGGTCCGCTTCCATCAGAGTCGATGTAGAAGAAACCTGATGTCTTCCCTTGGTGTCGGTAAGCCTCACAAGATTGCTCATAGATAGCTTTAAAAGAGAGTGATTGCATCACAAACAAGGAGAAAACAAGACACGTTTTCTACATGAGTACTGCTTCATTCATTGCCATAAAAGAAACCATTGTTTCACTGCTGATTAACATGTGAATGCATTTACTGCATTTGCATGCTCTAAATTAGGCATATATTTAAGTGTTTTGTTGAACTTCACATATGGCAGCTTTAGGAGATGTATTTGCCCTATTTTGGATTAAAGCATGCAAATACTTAAGTTAATAGATATGAGCATTCAAATGTGCCACCATCTAGTTACATATATACAAATATGCACCCACATAATGATATTTCAAGGGCACACACACACAGATACACATATACATGACTTACGACCTAGCCTCAAGTATTGTCAACACAGATGACAGATATTTTTGCCAGTCCTCAGCTTCCCTGCAGGATATTGGGTCTTTTTTCCAGGCCCCTTCAACTCTTCAGGCAGCAAAGCAGTACAGTTAATCTTGCTATGGCACACTATCTGCTGTGTTGAAGTTATAAATATAACTGCTAAGTTCCCTATGCTTTTTACTTGGGAGGAATTCATGATTTGCAGAGCGAGTGCGGAGAAAGCATTTCCTCACCATTTACAAAATGCTGCCCCAGGACCTCCTGCAGAGGGCAGCAATTGTTCTGCACCAGCAGGAACAGCTTCTCATTCCCATTCCTGTGCACACAGACTCCCATCCCTCCTTTCCCTTCATACTGAAAAGTAGTTTTTCTAATGACACAGAGTTCAGAAAGGCTTAAATGGTCAGCCTGAAGTAGCCTTGTCTGTGATTCTGAAAAATGCAGTAAAGATAGTTCATCACTCAGATTTTAATGAAATGTGGGCATTTCTTTGCCTCTCCCCAGAACAGCAGAACCATAATTCTAGGGGATCTGATGACAATCTAGTTATGAATTAGAAGTCTCACCAGTGAATTACTTGTACCACTCAAGGAAATACGCTTTTCCACGGTATAGTCCTCTCCTGACCAGACATGTTTAGCAGGCACTGATAAGTGCTAAATATGCACAGCATTACCCTTCCTGGAGTTAGAGGCTGCTTAAGGTAGTGAGCACCTGGTGAGATGGTGCTTTAATTAGTATCCATCCTATAATAAATAGAATTAAGAATATGTCTTCCTGGCAGTCATTAGGCTGATGTAGAAAGCACTGTAGGAGTCTAGAAGATCTCTAATTCCCTCTCTGATAGTTGGCCAAAATATTAAATGCAAATAAGGTAAAATCCCCAAACCAGAACCTATTCTTCCAGTATTCACAACCCGAAGGGCTAACAGAGAGTCCCTCAGTCACCAAAGTGCTGACAAAAGCAACTGGGATATGGAGGGTCAGGAGAGAGACCGTAACAGGCAATTAAGTAAGCAATCAAGGAATCACAGTTTGATCAATTTGTAAAGTTCTCAAACTGCAGTTCACTTAGTGAATTTGCTGTCATCATCATTACAGGACACTATCTTGTCTCATTAGGGAATACACCAACTTTTTTTCCTTTGAATTGTTTTCTGAGTATGTTTTAAGACAAATGATAGTGCAATGGGCAGTGACATACACCTGATAGGTTGTCAATGAACTGGCACAGCTAGAAACTCATCACAAACTATGTCATACTAAGTATTTTGCTCCTTCTTGACAGCCATTTTGGATGGAGGCCAGATATACTTTTTTTTTTCCAAATCGATAAGGAAAGACATGAAGATTCAGTCATTGATAATGTGTGTAGATTCAAAGGGCAGTTAGCTCAGTTGGTAGAGCATGCAACCCTTAATCTCAGGGTCTTGGGTTCAAACCTGTGATGAACAGCAGGGTCTTTTTTTTTTTAGGAGACTTGATGGGGTGCTTGGTGCCATGATTTAGTTGTTTAGGTGGGTTGGATTGGTTGGTGGGTTGGACATGATGATCTTGAAGGTCTCTTCCAAACTGGTTTATTATTATTATTATTACTAATCTTCAGATGGCCCTTTTGTCGCTTCAGCTTTGGGAAAAAACCACATTGTACACAACTAGAAATCAGGCTAGAGGTACTCAGCTGGTATAAATCTCAAGGGATGCACAAGCTTCAATGGAAGCACAGTTAGTCTGTCAGAAGAAAATACATCCTGGGATGTTTCTTCTTGGTTATATGAGAACTCCAGCATCAAATAGGAGAAAGTAGCAGAAAAAAAAGTGGCAAAGTGCTAAACTCCCAAACTCTAGCACATAAAGTATATTCTAACCACCATGAATTACAGAAAAGCTGTTTTGATGAACAATTTATTTTGTAGCTGCACACTGAAAGTTTCATCTGTCTGTATCTTAAGCATTTGGTACTGCATACTTCTAGACTGGATAAGCCATTGCTTTTAGTTCTCTCTTTTTTTTTTTCTTTCTTTTTGCTATTTTATGCTGCATAATGCATTAAGGAGAAAGTGATATATGCTTTCCAGTCACGAGCAGATACCACCACAAACATTTCAAGTGCACCATCCATTCCAAGCTCTGCTCATTGTCTTTGCAGGCTGAGCTGATAATTTGTTTCAGAATAAAGTTATGCAATTACATTTGCTGAAAAAGGCCCTGTTACTCCAGTGATAACATCCCGAAGCTGTCTCCGTGGCTTAGTGAAAGACAAAATCTCTTTGCAGTCATGATTCTCATTATGCAATCAGAAATATCATATAAAAATAAAGACCAGATGAGCTGTCAGCTGCGACTGTTAAGATGCCAGAGCCTTACATTTGACAACTGCCTGCATGTTTATGTTCTGTTTGGTGTGAGGCTTCTCTGATGTAGATGGATATGTGGTCATTTTGGGGACAGTTGAAAACGAATAGAATAGAATAGAATAGAATAGAATAGAATAGAATAGGAATAGGCATAGAATAGAATAATAGAATAGGAATAGAATAGAATAGGAATAGGCATAGAATAGAATAATAGAATAGGAATAGAATAGAATAGAATAGAATAGAATAGAATAGAATAGAATAGAATAGAATAGAATAGACCAGACCAGACCAGACCAGACCAGACCAGACCAGGTTGGAAAAGACCTTTGAGATCATCGAGTCCAACCTATCATCCAACACTATCTAATCATAGTATCATAGTATCACAGTATCAGTCAGGGTTGGAAGGGACCACAAGGATCATATAGTTCCAAGCCCCCTGCCATGGGCAGGGACACCCCACACTAGATCAGGCTGGCCAGAGCCTCATCCAGTCTGGTCACCAATCACCCCATCCAATGTCTTCCTAAACACCTTCAGTGATGGTGACTCCACCACCTCCCCGGGCAGCACATTCCAATGGCCAATCACTCTTTCTATGAAGAACTTCTTCCTAACATCAAGCCTAAACCTCCCCTGGCACAGCTTGAGAATGTGTCCTCATGTTCTGGTGCTGGTTGTTGTCATTAAAGAGTCACTAACTATTTATATATGTAATTCAGCCTCACTTCCAAAAAGCAACCACCAAGAGTCGTTATGGAACTATTGATGAATGCATACATTTTAATGCCAAACAACATTTGTAGCAAAAGTACATTGTTTTAATAAAGGAGAGGTATTAATCAGTTCATTCAGAGTAGAACCCATCAACAGTTTTGTAAGTATTATTTATAAACAAAACCAAACAAAAATCCAAACCAAACAACAACAAAAAAAAAAAAAACCCACAATGAGAACAAAAAAAAAAAGGATTGTATTCCTTTCTGTGAAATATTTTAATAGTGTTTAATACTTTCATTCCGTTGACTTTATTTTCACATTTTAAAATGGTCACCAAAGTGGGACCAAAACAACACAAGCAATGCTCTTTATGGGCTGCTCATACAAAGCTTGCCTTCTTTAAAAAGCTTAATCAAGCACTTTAAAACCCCATAATTTAAAAAATGAAACTTCTAAGTTTTCTTTTGTCTTAAAAAAGCAAGATTAGTTTTCAGTCTCTAACCCTCCCAAAGATTTTTGGACTAATTTTGATGTATATCGGCTAATGAAGATAAAATGACAGTTTTCAGCAATGCTTTTTTTTTTCACTAAGCCAGAACCACAAATCACAGTTTGTGACTTTCAGTCCCTGCTGTGTTTGCTCAGGCCCTTTTGGGAACAAGCTGCACTATTGTGCAACAACAGCACTGCAGTTCCTGCCACCGAGTTCCCGCAGGCACTCAGGATGAAGCTGTTTGCTTCATGGAGTTGTGTTGCAAATGCTCTCAATGGAAAGAGATGTCAGCAGCACCCATGTTACCCACGCCCCTGCAAGTATGGCTTAGACCTCACAGTCAGATATGGCTGGTAAAAACATTAAACTACAGCACAGATTAAAATCAAAGTGTGCAAGGTGTAGCAGTGACAGGGCTAGCTGAGGAGATACTGCTTGTAACAGTGGCTATTCCAGGAACACAAAACACGAACCAGGTTGATTTCAAGGTCCCAGATTTAGTAAGGAAAACTGGACATCACAAATATCTTGGTCACACAAAAACTGGATGTCTTCTTTTCCCTTTTTCCCCCCAAGAATCACTTATAAACTATAACACTGGATCTTGTGCTGACATTTTTGCAGTGCACTCTTTAAAGATTTTTTGTAAAGGCTACTGCAGTGTTTCATAAGTTTACAATCTTCCCAGAGCTAGCTATAGAAACTGATGCAGCCTGAGAGGACCATTCTTCATACGAAGAGCTGCTTCCCAAAGTACTAGATGTGCTCTTGTCTACCTGCTAGGATGAGCCACGCTGATGGTATTCTGGCATGCACAAACCTAACAGCTTTCAAGATATCTACCTCCCAAGCTCTTGTAATCCTCTGCGAAACACATATACCAAACTTCTCCCTCAGGTATCTCTTTCAGCTTTAAGTATCTCAAATTAGGCCAGCTTTTCAGATCAACAACTCATCCCATCAGAGCATTTATTTTGAACGCAGCTTTACTCACTGATCATAATAGACATCTTTTTCCTTTCGTTTCCTTCTCATCTTCCAAGGTGCTTAAGAAATGGTTTGTCAAACTTTGATCAGCATTTATAACATAAACACTCTATCCTCAGTCAGATCACTATCAACCAATTTTGCATGTTCTCTTACATCTCCTGGGATATAAAGATTCATAAGTCCAAAAATCACAATTACAGAAACATATATATCCCATATTTTGCCATGCCACACACACTACATCTCTACAGATGCACACTACTGAAATTATAAATACGCATTTTGACCAAGGTTCAAGCTATAGATCCATGATTCAGACATCAATGACAGAAAGGCATCAAGAGTTTTTGTTTTACCTATTTTGACCTTCTGTGTACAATGAGCTACAGAATTTCATTCTTGCCTGTCTGTATCAAGACCCTTACAGCTTGTTAGAGCACACACAGTAGTTCTCTGCAAGTCGTAGTCAGGTCTGACAGGGTTGCAGTCTCTCTTAGCTTTGCTCTGCAATTGAAACTTCAAACTTGATTCACCACACTGCAGGAGCCTGACAAGTTTTAAATATGAGCAATTTCATCACTGTTCAGCTCTCTGAAGCATCTTGAACCTATTAATCCAAATTAATTATAGTCCTTAAAACAGAAGAGACTGTGTCCCTGTGCATAGCTGAAATCTTTAATAGCACATGGCTGAGCACAAACATTTGCAAGGTCAACCTTCCATCATTTCCAATAAAATGTTTTTATTCAGTTTTTCACTGACTACCTGTTGCTACACTGACATTTGCCTTTCAGTCTTACTTTTACCCTAACCAGTTCACCTGCAGTCTCCATGATAACCTTCACTAAGCACATACTTACTGTTTCATTGTGGAGCACCCTGGCAGATAAGCCTTCAGCTGCCCACAGTTTTTTTCAGCACTTAAGTACTCGGTTTCCTTTGCCCCCATGCTTCTAACTTATAAAACCTCACCACTTTTTCAGACCATTATAATTTCACCTTCAGTCATATTTTGGCTAAAAAAAGACAAAAAGGACTGTGCTAAGACTTGAAATCCTGCAAATGATCATATTTAAAGCCCTCTCTCTTCAATGGATGAATGAATGTTTTATTCACCCAGGTCCATGCTTTCCTTACCCATACTTAAAATAGTTCTGGCTGCTGGACTTAATGTGAGGGTTACAGTGATAATCCAGCAGTTTTACTACTGGGAGACCAAGAAAGGTAAATATCTCTCCCTTCCACCCTGCAGACCTACACAGATAGAACCAAGAGCTTTCCAGCCAGTTACTGCCCAGCCTGTATTTGTGCCTGGGATTGCCTCGACCCAGATGCAGGACCCTGCACTTGCTCTTATTGAACTTCATGAGGTTGGCTTGTGCCTACCTCTCCAGCCTGTCAAGGTCCCTCTGGATGGCCTCCCTTCCCTCCAGCGTGTCTGCTGCACCACACAGCTTGGTGTCATCAGCAAACTTGCTGAGGGTGCACTCAATGCCACTGTCCATGTCACCCACACAGATGTTGAACAAGACAGGTCCCAGGACTGATCCCTGAGGGACTCCGCTTGTCACTGGCCTCCACTGGGACATGGAGCCATTGACAGCCACTCTTTGGGTGCGGCCATCAAGCCAGTTCTTTATCCATCTAGTGGTCCACCCATCAAACCCATGTGTCACCAGTTTGGAGACCAGGATGTGGTGCGGGACAGTGTCGAAGGCTTTGCTCAGGTCCAGGTAAATTACATCAGTTGCAATTAAACAGCAATTTGTTTGATTGTGTTTTGGTTTTGTGGGGTTTTTTGTTTGTTTAATCAGAGGACTCTTTCCTTTTTTAAATTGAATGGATGACAGGATAATTTTTCTCAAAAAATTAAAAGTAAATTAAAAGTAAACCCTAAAATTTCCCATATTTCTTTCCTACTGCCAGCTCCTTTGGAAACTGATCACACACATTCCATTGAAAGGACTCGGAGATGGAGAATCAGAATCTGAGCTGTACTAGTTATGATTACCCAAATGAGTCCTCTAGTATTGTAGTTTTTAGATTGGATTCTCATAATAAAAATAGATGATAATTTTAAATTTCTCAGAAGGAGATAACATTTTATGGGATATAATAAATCAAAAATATTAAAGAGATGTAAAGAACTTGAATTCTTGATTTAATTGGGAGGTGCTGACACCGTCTGCTCCCTGGCTAAAACAGCGGTGAGATAGATGCTGTTGTGCTCTAACAATTGCACAATCATGGAAAATTGCAGGCAGAATACTGCTGGATTATGAGGGACTCATTTCATTGCTTTGTAATTCTTTGCACCCTAGATGCAAGGAGTAATAATAACCCGTAAATAGTTACTGCTATTGTATTCTGAGGTGAAAAATTATGTACTGGTTAGACTGGAAAGGCCAGTAAGGGCTGGAGATTCAGCTGGGATGTGCACTCAGCCCTGGACTGACCTTGGACAAACGACAGGCACAAACGCTGACACAGGTCGAATTAAGCACGCTCACCAAAATGCTTAGAGCTCCTGAAGGCAGACTGGAGATGACTGTTCCACCCTCTGCTTGTACATCTCAGACCTGACACATTTGTTCTTACAGTCTCGGAGTAATAAGTGCTCAGTCAAGGGTGTTTTCTCAATAACAAATGAAACAACATGCAATGGGAGGTTTCTTCCTCTCTTCACATTCCAACAACAGAGGGATTGGCACAAGCAACACACTCTGGGACTGATCATCATTCTCACATGATTCTCGCCCTTACAACATAATTGTCTTGTTAAACGTCAGAAAATGAAACCTGTACTCTCAAAAACTGGATTTTGACAGCTCTACTGTTGGCAGACCAATGCAGTCCCCACTGACAGGTGGCTTATTTTTTCTTTTAAAAATATGTATTTACTCATCTGATAAAGAATATGTTATTTCCGTAGATGACTTTAAAATTACTTTCACCACGATGTCACCTAAATGTATGTTTGTGAGGGATCCTTCCATTACACTTGGGGATTAGACAATTTCCTATAATTCAAACTAAGGCTCCCCCCAGCTGAGGTACAAAAGGTCATGTCGGCCTATCCTCACCTGTCACTTCCCTGCTGAGGTTTGAAGGTGGCTGTGTCAGTCACATACCCCAGCAGCCCCTGCCCAGTGCTGGTGCAGGGTAACCTGCAAGTCCTGCTGCTGCAAGAAAGCAGTGAGGGAGACCTACATTATTTTAAGAGCAATGTTGGAGGGAAAGGAGAAATCAAAATACTTGAGGGACACAGTGCAAGAGCATGGTATCTCAGCTTTGCTCTTCAAAGTACTGGTGCTCCTATGCTGATGGTCATACCTGATGCAGAGAGGCTTCAAAGGGGGACTGAGTCACTCCTCCACACGCTCGATTCTGAAGTGAAGTCCCAAAGTGGGATATCCTCTGTGCTATTAATTAGGAAATGTCAGGCACAGGAAAAGACTTTTTTTTTTTTTTTAATGAACACCACTGAGAAATACAGATGTACAATTTATAGATACAAAAAGTGATAGAAAAGCATTAACAAACAAATTATTACAAAATAAACAATGAAAATTCATATGCCAGAAGCATGGTGTGAACAAAAACATTCAGGAACGTGAAGTAAAGTACTGAAGGCTTGATATAAATATTAAGCCTGTTGTGTTTCGTCAAAGAAAAACAAGGTGTTTAAATACACATGGGAAAAAACCTACTGTAAGAATCTCAGACAGGAACACTGGCTACTCAGGACATGCAAGTTACATGACCAGACTCACTGTTAGACATCTGGTGGACTGAAACTCTCTGCATCTCATTTGCCCAACCAGCAAAGGTGTATGCATCGCCCTACCTTGGAACACAGCAGTATTACTGAATCCATGGCTGGCACTTCATGATCCAACTCCAGTACTGCTAACAATCTGTCTGAAGCTATATTAAGCTTTTCAGAACAAAAATTATATATATGGTAAAGATATTAATACTAAAAAATACATTTACAAAGCCTGAAGTTATGTTAACGTTTGGTCTCTTCTCCCAGGCAACCAGCACCAGAACAAGGGGACACAGTCTCAAGCTGCGCCAGGGGAGGTTTAGACTCAAGGTGCGGAGGAAGTTCTTCACCAAGCGAGTCATTCATCATTGGAACGGGTTGCCCAGGGAGGTGGTTGAGTCACCATCCCTGGAGGTGTTCAAGAGGAGATTGGACATGGCACTTGGTGCCATGGTCTAGTCATGGGGTCTGTGTTGATAGGTTGGACTCGACGATCCTCGAGGTCCTTTCCAACCTAAGTTATACTGTGATACTGTGATACTGTGAAGTTTATTTCATATCAGTGAATACATGACATTTGCATTATTGGATGGAATCACCTAGGCCAGTAAGACAGATACCTGTATGTGCAAGATAGACCACACACCAAAGCAAATATCCAGAATTAAATTACATTCTGTTAATTATCATGTTGCAAAGCTCTGGGATGGGTTGACATCACCAGAACATGAAGAATAAAATAATTATTTTATATGTCTCATCATCTTCTATGTCAATGTTCAACACTCTTCAAAATAACAATAAAAAAATACATCTTAGACTAAAGGCCCTCTGCAAATTATCATATATAAAAATAATCGAAATGCAGAAGGGGAAGATGAGGCTGAGGAACTGGCATAAGTCATAGAAAGAGAAGAGTACTAATCATTACCTTGCATTGAAGTTAAAACATTTTGTATCTCATGGCCATTTTACACTGGTCTATTGTTTTCACTATCACATGATAATTATATGGAGAATTAATAGTAAGAGAGAGATGACTATGCAGGTTTTTAAACTATGACCTTTCAATTAACAATATTTTGTACAAATTCACAGCTATAACTCCTTCTCCCCATCTATTTCTCTCTCCACCTAAAATTCTTATCAAGCTTCAATTTCCTACTGCATGTCTAAGCTAAAACAGCCTCCCTCTATAGACCGCAGAGGTTGGCGTGTTTCAGAGGTGGTCCAAGAACATACCATGGACATCCTATCTCAAATTCTGCAAATAGCTCACAGTTTGACACAGTCACAGTAGCAGACAGCAAGAAACAGATGAGCTGAACCCCACCCAGGACTTTTTCTCCAGCTGTGTACTAACAACAGTGTTTCTATTCAAGAGAGGCAGGCAGAAAGCAAACATTGCATTATTGTCTCTTTTGCTATAGTTCACACATGTGATTACATAATGGATAGTCTCCTATCTGGATTATATCAGACTACTCCAATACCAGATGGATCGGGAGCCTACCACCCTCCAAAATGTAGAATCTCCTATTAAAAAGCCCTCAGCTTCCAACCTATTTAAATGCAAGCTGTGTGAAGCACATTTAAAAGATAAACCAAATGAAAAATCAAACCCATGCATTTTACAGAGATTATATCCTCAAAGCACTGTCTTAGCTACTGATCAGCTCAAGTAGCGGTTAGCAAACAGCGGTTTCAAAGGAAAGAATCCATACCATTTTAGTAGACCATATAGATCACATACTTTCTAATATACCTGCAAATTAGATCTTATTCCCAAAAGAGGTGGGGAAGCTAAAGCACAATAAAACTCATACATGAGAAAAACGTAACTCATCTACCAGTGGTTTAATATCCTATAGGGTTATTCCATGACTCCTTGTTTCCCCCAACTGTGGGCAGTGAAATGGACACATGGGGACAGTCAGTGCAAGTCCTACATCCCCCATTGAATTACATGTCCACACACATTTGTGACAGCAGAGCACAAGCCCATGATATGGAGTTTCACAGCTACATGTAAGACAACATGAAAACATGATTGCTAATTAGTACTGTGACTAATGTGCAAGAAGATGTGAATTGCACGGAAGGCTGGAAGGATGAGAGGTAAACACAAATCCTCTTTCCCCATTGGAATAAAAAAAAAATCTCACCACCCAAAAAAAACCCAACAAAATACTTGGAAGGTATTGATAATATTCCACAAGTAGCAGCATTTGAAGGAGGACTGAGAGTTATTAAACAGAGAAATGGACTTAAGCACCAGGCAAAAAGCTATTCAAGAAACAATCTGTTTAGAAAACATTCAGAGTCTCCCCATATGTTACCTAAATCCAGAAAACACCAATGGGTTTTAGGACTATTTTATCTAATACCTAAGTTCAGAGGAGAAAAAAGTAGGACTAGATGAGACTTTAGGGTGAAATTTGCTTGCCACAGAATAGCTATTTAATGGGAAGTGATCCTATACATGTCCAGTCATAGATCTTCATTTGGATCAGGTAGATTGCCACACCTTCTGTGACAGTTTAGGAGCTTTCAGGATCAGAAGGGATTTTGAGTGAGCATGAGGATACCTGAGGTTTGCAGAAGACTGACTGCTTCCAGGAAGATTACATTAAGGCACTGTCTAGACCCAGCAAGTTTTTTATATATATCTTGAGATGTGCACTTTTGCTTTATTCACATGTCTTGAATTTCAAGTATACCCATTTTCTGTCATGACAGACACAATCTTGTCCCATGTATCTGATGTGGTCATGCAAGCATTGTCTCAGCTATGTCTTCTATCACCTTACTGTTCTGCCTTGCCATTGTCTACTTCCCCTCTGTTACATCAAACTCAAATTATTTATCTTTGTTTTTCATGGCATATTTCCAACCTATCTACCTGTTACAACTCTGGCATTTGCCTTGTCAGAAATGTCAAACTCCTCTGGTTACAGCCTCATATTTTTCAAACAAGCCCATTATTGCCTTCTCCCATGTCACTCCTTCATGCCTGTGAGCATTCAATTTCTTCTTCATTTTTAATCTCTGTTTTATGACTTTTTGCTTATAAGAAAGCCTTGCAATAATTATGTGCCTGGCAGACTCAGACTGTCACCTAAGATGCTGATGAAGATTCCCTGGCACTCCATCACTTGCACCAGCATGATTTTCTCTCAGAGAAGCTTAACTGAAAAGTCTTTGGAGCAAGGATAGTCTGCATTGTTAGCTGCTCCTCACAGCAGAATCCAGTGTGGTCCATGAATATTTGAAAGAAGGCAGTAAGGCTACTTATGCATCAACAACAAAACATATTTCAACGCTTTACAGATGACAACAATAAGTCAGGGACAATGCACCACCTTCAGATTTCTGTTCTTAAAATGATAAGGCCTCCTATTATGAGCTGGTAAAATATAAATCAATTAGTTTGGTTTGTAAATGCATGTCATGAAGTTCCTTCTAAAAGCATAGCATATTTTTCAACCAGCAGCACCCACCTCTTACAAATACCACACCACAAAGAGGCAAAACCCAGATTGCAACTAGACAGAAAAGAAATCCAGCTGACAATGAAACCATTCACACTGTGCTTGGCTTGCAGCAGATTGCCAGTTAAATCTCTCCAAGTTACTGCATGGACTTGGGTCTGAAGGGCAGTTTAATAAAAGAAATAGCCTCTCCAAAGTGGTACAAGTTCAATTTCAGGCTTGTCAGCCTGAGTGTTCTAGTCAAAATCAAAACCTGTTGAGATAATGTTTCAAAACTTAAGAAATCAGATGGTTTCCTTTGATAGAACTACACTGAATTATATGATTGGAAGAATTGTCTGTTCATTGAGGATATTCTGGAGTTGTGCTGTGATCAGATCTGTGGTTTTCTTTCACCTGCTGTAAGATACTCCTGTATGTCAGCCACTATCAGCTGAGCGATAACGTCTCTTGTTCTGCAGGTTTCTTATCAACAGTTTGCATTTGCCCACCAGCTTTGAAATGGTCTCGTTGCACATTTCAAGCACATGAACACATTTCTCCAGACTAACGTTGTAGTTTATCAGCACTGCTTGGCTTGCAGGGCAGTTGGCTCTACAATCTAGCTGGAATCAAATTAGCTGTTGATAATATGGTTGTAAATAAGCCGAGCAGCTGAATAGCTCTACATCACATGCCTGTGCAGCTTGATCTGCTTAAAAAAAGATCTTTCTGAGAAACTTTTTAGAGTAGTTTTTACACTGGTGAACTCCAAATAATAGCAGCTAGGTATTTGAGAGCAGAAGGAGAGTTTTCACCAGCTCCATGAAAATGTCTGTGGGAAAAACTACTAATGAACCAATCCTCTGCAGTAATGAGATGGTGTCCTATGGACATGAGCTGCACTGAGCTGGAAGAGACAGAGTGAGCCTCATGCCCCAAGCTAATATGACAGAGCAGATGTATCCCAGAGGTTAGCATCCATTATTGCCTGTGACAGTCCATAGCAACAGGTTTCTTCATTCCCCAAAGAACTGCTCCCTTCTCACCAGTGGATTTAGCTGTCTAGCTTTGTACCAGGCATTAGCTGGTGTAAATCACTCTGCTATCGCCTCAATCACTGCATGTTCTCTGTGTTGGGTCTGGAGCTTTTGAAGAGGGATAATGTCTTTTGGAGCAACAGAAAATTGGACAAAAAGTAAACCCTCTTAAACCCTCTTTTCGAAACTCTAAACTCAGCATTTTTGTTCCCACCCTGACTTGGCATGATTTCTGTACCAAACCCTTAACTTCCTTTGTGCTTATAATTGACAGTTCAGATGACAAATCTATGAATAGACCTCTCAACCCCTATTCTCTGCCAGATGCAGACCCCACATCTCAAATGATTTAATCATTAATTAGCAAACCATTGAAATCTCCAGAATCACGGCACAGTTGCCAATACTCTCAGCTTCAAACCCTTAAGTACCTTTTCTTCTTTTCTGATTTTTAACTTAACAAGGAAAAATGCATCTCACCAATCTCATCCCACCTGTGGTCAGAGTACTCATCAAACACCTGGAGTGGCTATAGTTGCAGCCTTGGAATTGTTATTCTTACTTACTCTTTTTTTCTCATAATTTCCAATAACGAAGAGACAAAGTTTAGCTTCCTCTTCTAATTCTTTTCCCTTTTAGTCATCTGTATAAACAGACTGTGTACTGGCTTTTCTCTTCTATTTTTTTTTTTTTATTAGAATATCCAGAATGTTGTGCTTCTGCTGTTTATTTATTTTTTAAAACCTGTAAAATACCTTTCCTATTCCTTCCACTGTGGATTTCAGTAGCTGAATGCTTCATGTAGTGCCACTGTTTCAGACACTGTATCCTTGCTAATGGCGCCAGCACAAATAACAGTTCAGTAAAATTCCAAAATTACAAACAGTTGAAAACTAGGTTCTTGCAACATGAACTTTCAGATCATCTACAAGCAAAGCAGCTCATCTTGGTAAAGTGACATACAGCCCCAACCACAGATTAAAATCACCCAGCTCAGCCCAGCTAAATTCAACCAAATGTGCAATAACCAAAGTGTCTGTGATCTGTATGTAACATAAATGAACATAAGATTTGCTAAAACTATCCAGAAAAAAAACAGGATAATAATCTGGTTTTGTCTTCTCCAAAATATTTGTCAAGAAGCATGCATCTTTACAGCCCAATTCATGACCTGTTCAAACCATGTCAGGGCATGCTACATCCTCTAATACTATATGACCCCTCACAAAGCTCCTCTCTGGTTTATGTGCCAGCTGTAGCAGATTTGATATACCAGCTGAATAAGCAAACACTGTATGTGTGAGTTTACTTACAGTTATGACAGGTAGCTCCCATGTAGCCTGTATCATTACAATCACAGTAAAAGGTGGTCCAGGACTGAGAGCATTTTCCTCCATGTTCACAGTAGTTGGGTAAACATCTAATTGGAGACATTTTTTGGGGAAAAAAAAAATCAATTAATTATAAAGATTTCAGTAAAAATATATATGCTAGAAAAAAAAAAAAAAAAGAAATTGTTTCAACTCATTGAGGCACAAGTTTCCTATGGCTGAATCACTGTATAGTACATGAAATCATTACTTATTCCTCTGATCTTTGATTCACTTCAAATACAAGCACTGAAAAAAACAATATTTAACGTATCCAGCATGTAGGTAAAGATCACTCTCAGTAATAAGATTCCATTTGTCCTCCACTTGTTAGCAATTAAAGTGTCACAAACTTTGTGAGCACAGAGAAAGACAAGTTACAGATGAAAATGCTGCTGAAAGCTTGTTTCAAGAAAGAATCCCCTGTTCCCTGATTAAACAGTCATCATTGTTATCAAAATTAAGTCAAGTTACATTTGTGGTAACACAAACAGCATGGAAATCTCAGAAGTGAGAGGAAAAAATATGCTTTAATTATGAGTTCTGTATGCTCTCTTCTTTCCCCTGATTTTACTTGGTATGCCTCTATTATTGTCAAGCAAATTATTAAAAGAAGAACGAGGCACAATAACATGCAGCTTGGGAAGTGAACAGAAAGAAAAGCCGTGGGAGATAAAGTCAATCTCCAAGACAAGACATGAATGCTGAGCTGAAGCACACCGATGTAAATGCAAGCAGTGCAATGGAGTTACACCAGCCTAAATTGAAGCAGAGATTGTTCCATTGCTTGCCTTTTCTTTCCTCACCTCCCAACTCCCACCCCTTACTGTATATTAGATAATGTCTTTTACACAGTATGTTTGGATTTTGAAAAATGAGTAACAACTAATTCAGTTGTGATGGGTGGGTGGATAGAAAACAGGCAATCAATTTATCTCGCACACACCAGTAATCCATTAGGGTTTGCTTTGCTGTAAATTGAGCTTCAAATCCTTTTTAATAGTCCAGATCTTTCAGTTGTTACTGGTGAAGTCACTAATGCTATTTAGATCTGACCTAGCTGAAGACATGATTTTATTGTTGTTCATCTCATCCTTAAAATAATTTTGCATTTAAGTATGGATATTGACTGTAACAGTGAGTTTCAGTCTTCTAGGATCCTTAAAATTAGAATTCATACATACAAGCAGAAAACCTCTATGTCACTAAAAGCTGTCATCTTCACCAGCCCTACCAGACAACGATTCATCAACATACTTGAGTACAAGGGTGTTTAGAGATGCCAAACACCGGTTTTGGACATAGAGGCCTATTAGACTAACTTGTCATCCTCACTATGCTGCAAGCAAGTTCATACACACACACATATATAGAATCATAGAATCAGTAAGGTTGGAAAAGACCTCAAAGATCATCAAGTCCAACCTGTCACCCAGGACCTCATGACTACTAAACCATGGCACCAAGTGCCATGGACAAATATATTTTCTGCCCATTTTAAGCTGCCTTTTATTTATTAACCCAATGCAGTAGAGCTAATTACTAGTCATTTGTGAATTGCCAAAGGCCTGTATCAGAAACTTAGCCACATTTATTCCCTTAAAACTGTTTCGTTTCAAAGGCTTTACACAAAGTTGAAGGTCACTTCTCATTTCTACTTGTCTTACAAATGCAGGCACTTTTTCTTCAGCCAACAATGCACAGAATGCAAGTTAAACTAGCCTTGTAAACTTTTAATGATATTCATAAATTCAGAATTAAGCCTTTTTTATTCCTTAGTCTATTTGCTTTAATTAGCACTAACTGCATTGATCTTGTTTTTGGTCAGATAACCAACCCTTCTAAGAGCTTATGAAACAAATTTCTTTGCAACTTTAATAATTACCATAATCCCATTTTAGCTGAACAGTTGTGTCTTCATTAAAAGCAAAATTTATCCTAATTGTCAGAAAACTCAACGTTAAGAAATAGCTATGATTAAAATTAATCAAGGAATGAATAAATCACAGATTGTTCCATTTGCTAACTGTCCTGGATTCTCATGGCACAGGATTTAAATGCATGTATTTTAATATATAAATTAATATTTGCATTCCAGTAGAGCCAAGTAATTTTAGCAAAAGAAGAAGTGGTATCACAGAAGGTTTAATAAGCAAAAAAATAATTGCAGCAGGCAGTCCCTGACCTATTTGCAACTGAAACAAACAAATATATCAACTCAATTTTTGCAATTATCATAAATGGAACACTGAAATTTAATTATTTGCCTGAGACAGTTTGTGACAGAGCAGGGACTCTGATTTTCCAGATTCCAGAGTAATTCACAGAATATATTATGGTGAATGAATCTTATAAAAAAATAAATGAAGCAAATAAAATTTGCTCCTTCAGCCAAGCAGGAAAACACACACCTTAGCCAACTAAGTGAGCAATATGCAGAGCCTGCACAAAAGCATTCACTGTCCTTAGATGAAACATTCACCTCTAAAACTGTATGTGCGCTTGCTTTGAATTCAAAGGACAAACTGCATAGATATTAGAGGGCAAAATTTGGCCCTTTGATAGGAATGATGAAGAAATAACAATGACAAAATGACTTGAGTGGGAAGGCTGAAGGAGTTCTACACATTTGATGTTACACTTGACTGGAAATAAACCTGGTACTTTCATTAAGCACCTCTCAGATTTTCTTATAGTCAGCACAACAGATCCTGCCTGCACCAGTCTATTCTTCCTAAATAAAGAGGAAAAAAGAGAACTAGTGGAGAGAGAAAGATAAAAGGAGCACCCATTTTCAATATTAAGGCTGTCAAGATAAAAATTTCTTTTGAGAACTGCTAACTCCCTAAAACTCAGCAATGCCCTAACAAGAAAATACACAAAATTTGGAAGTTTTTCTATCAAGAAAGCATTTGCCTAAATATTAGTTCAAATTAGTTTCAATTCATCACGTTTTCCTGTTTATGGGTTGCAGTTATTTCATGTAAAATTAGCAAATACAATGTTGACAGGGATGACTTCATAAAGCAGGCACAGATGTTATGATGAAATGCATGGTGTTATTGTAACAGCTGATACTTTCCTTCAGTAAAATGGTGTCTTTCCACTAAACTCAGTAGATTGAGGCCATTTGCAACAATTTTGGTTCTGCTCTGCTGAGGTGTAAATCTGTAAACTTCCTTGCCAAATGTTATTTTGGTTCAAGAAATGGATACAAGGGGATACCAGACAAGCATTTCAAAGAGCAATCTGCCAGTGTTACTACACAGACAACATGCAACTCCAGAGATTTACCAAGGAGAAAACAAATGAAGGCCAGAGTATTATAAAATACCACAGGAGTGCATAGAATCATAGAATAATTTTGGTTGGAATAGACCTTTAAGATCATTAAGTCCAACCATTAACTTAGAATGGCATAGTCGCCACTAAACCATGTCCCTCGACGCATCTTTTAAAAACCCACAGGGATAGTGGTATCACTGCCACTTCCCTGGGCAGCCTGTTCCAATGCTTCACAAACCTTTTGGTGAAGATTTTTTTCCTTAATATCCAACCTAAACCTCCCCTGATGCAACTTGAAGCCATTCCCTCTTATCCTACCATTTGTTAGATGGAAGAAGAGAGTCATTCGCATGTCATTACAACTTCCTTTCAGATAGTTGCAGATAGTGATATGGTCTCACACGACCTTCCTTTTCTTCAGGCTATACAACCCCAGTTCCCTCAGCCACTCTTCTTAAGACTTGTGCTCCCCCTTTTATTTTCTCCTGGATTTCTGTTCGTGGCCAACTAGTGGACTAGTCTCTTGAATTAAAAAGAACTACCAGAGGAAGGAGACAAAGTGAGTATAAACAATATTGAGACGAGTTAACATGCAAAAAAGTTAACAGACCAGACCTCTGGCTTTCCTCAGCACACGTTCCCTTGATCATCATCACACTTCTCAGCTTCTGTCTTCTATTGCAAATTTAGAAAACTGAACATCAGTTTTTAAAAAGTGTTGTAGCATGCTTTATTGGCTTGGTTTTTAAAGCCATCTACGTTTTCTTCCCTAAATTTATTATGTCCTGAGAACTCATGGAGTACAAACAGAACAACGGTAATGTGAACAAAGACAACTTCTTTTCCAAGCTGGAAATCATGTACTCTATCAGAGTGAACAGATGTGAAATAAATCTAAAAAGGTAAAATAAAAAGAAAAAAAAAAGGTATTTTTTTGTCATTTAATAATTAGTCACAAAGCCAGGTTCTCCTTTCTGAGACTGAACTTTTAAAACATATTCTATGACTTGCCACCTTCTCAGATTCGGCACTTGCATACCACTGTGACAGCAACACGTAGAAGATCTGAACATTGATGCCAGCTGCCCTTAGGCATGTGGCTAGGACAGAACTGTGGGAGGGAGGAAGTTGTACTGCAATTGGCACAAGTGAAGGGGAAAAAGTCTGTTATCTATGCCTTAGAAAAAAGGCATTTTATTAAGGTTTGATTGCTTTGTTACAACACCTACATTTTTTTAAGAGAGGTAAATGTGCTGACAGTTTGGCTTGGCATCAGCAGAAATGATTTAATACAAATAAATCTGGAAATGAAAAAAGGGAAGCAAATAAACCATCGTGTACAGACAGCTGTTCCATTTAGAATTCATCATTTTACAAAGCAAAAGCAGAAAAGCCATCTGCAAAAATCAAACAAACAAAAAGGACAGGATATTATATTCTACAAGCATCCTCATACTTGGCCTTTAATTTATCATGGGTTTGCACAGCCCTTGATTTTTGACTCCAAAGTAATGCAAAGGAGCTCTGTTCAGGTCCCCCCAGAAACTCAATTCCACTCTCAAGCTGGATTTCAAAAGCCATGTAAGTAACCACCTAGTAACCCTCAAACTACCTTTTTTTCTCCACACAGGTCTCATTGTGGACAAATTCCCTTTCCAGCTCCAGTGGGAAGTCCCTTCAGTCTGTATTAAGGACAAAAGCTAACTATCTCAAACTCCAACATCTTTGCACATTCAATTATAGGAAGGAGTTCACCCTACTTAAACCAGTTCTGTAGTTATCCCTTAGAGAATCTACTGAATAAATTTTAAAGGACAGATCAGCACTTCTCTAAGTTATTCTGCAGTGGCATCAGGTAAATGAGATTTGAATTCAGCACTATTTCATTGCTTCATGTGAAAATAAACAAACTTATCTGGAAAAGAGTAAGAACAATTTAAAACACAATCTGTCTCCAAAACAGATGCAGTGATGTGAACATGGGGAATGAATCTGAGGAACCTGTCTTTGTTTTGCACTCACTGTTTCTACAGACCAGTGCTCCCTTCATGGCCCTGAATCATTGTTTTCTGCAGCTTCTCTTGCATGTATGAAAAATTCAGGGAAAACAAAACCCCTTAAAATTAAAGTAAGGCAGACAAAACAAAATCATGGCACTGTCCAAATAATCTGAGTATTCTCTTCCATTTGCATTAAAGACACACAATGGGCAGAAAATTCCCTCTTCTTCAGAAGCAGATTTTTCCATTGTGACTGACTATTTTTATAGAGACTTTACTTTGTACAAACATATTCTTATTTTACAGCTACCGCAGAGCAAGCTCAACTGACAGTGCAAAGCTCAAGTGAAGGCTTTCTGAATCCTGTCCTTCCACTCTAAAACCTAGCGTGTATTAAGGTAGTTTTCAAGACTCAGACTCCAAAATGAGCTACCTGCAATAGTTTAATTACATTAGTTAGCATGTCTAATTTGTGATGTAAGTGCATACTTTTGGGAAGGACTCAAGAGGTTCTTCAACTTGTGCAGGATATCATGCATTCCCCAGTTTCTAATATGTTTTTGTTTTTTTTTTTTCCCCACTGTGCATGCATCTTCACAAGGAATTAAGCCAGCAAGCTATTTTTTTTTTTCATGTTTTCCTTCCCTCCCATGTAAAATAGTTTGGCTTTAAGATATTTGGCACCTTATATATCATTATGTGTAGTGTTTTGCTTTGGGTTTAGTACAGAGAAAGAGGTACATTCTGTAATGACACTTAGATGAAAAAGAGAGAGACTTGTCTAACAATATTCTTTTTTTTGTTGCACGAAGCAAGTTGTCAGTGTTTTACAAAGTACCAACACAAGCATTAGAAAGGGAAACTTTTTGAAAACCTGTCCACAATTTCCTTAACCAAAATAGAAACTGAAAGGAGATGTGAAGCTTCAGTGTGTGTTGTGATATTTGTAAACATGTCCACTGCATCCTACATCGGAAATAGGCAAGAGACAAGAGGTGAGGGTGGAAATAGTCACTCACAGGACTGAAGTGATCTTTTTAAGGTGATACAAAGAATCAGAAGAACTACAGGCAGGATAGCCCCTCCTGTGTGTGGAATTTAATGGAACAATTACAGTATCACAGTACATTAGAGGTTGGAAGGGACCTCCAGAGATCACTGGGTCCAAACTCCCTGCCAAAGCAGGATCACCTAAGGTAGTCCACACAGAAAAAGTTCCAGGTATTTTGGTATATGAAGGTGTGCAGTTTAAATGCTTTATTTTGTTTGATGATGGAGGTATAGGTGAGCAATATTCAAACATATTTCAAGCCAGAAATGTTTTATAAAGTCCAGGTGATATCCCCTCTTACATCTTCAACTGAGTTGCATCAATAAGGGTGTCACAAGCAGGGATACAGATGTCAATCTCCCACTCAGTGCTGGTCAGGCCACACCTTGAGTAATATGCACAGTTTTGGTCCTCACTGTACAAGAAGGATGTGGACAGGCTGGAAAGGGTCCAGAGAAGGGCCACAAGAACGATCAAAGGACTGAAATGTTTGTCATATGAAGGAAGGTTGAGAGAACTGGGTTTGTTCAGTCTTGAGAACAGAAGGCTTAGGGGAGACCTCATAACCATGTACAAGTACATGAAGGGCAGCTATCATGAGGTGTGAGACTCCCTTTGTACAAAGAGTTGCATGGCAAAGACAAGGGGTAATGGAGACAAGTTGCTACTTGGGAGATTTGGACCAGATGCCAGAAATTTTTTTTCACCATTTGAACTATTAAACAGTGGAATAAACTCCCAAGGGAGGTGGTGGATTCCCTTACATCAGACAGTTTCAAAGCCCAGCTTGACAGGTTGCTGAGCCATCTCCTTTAAGCTATATTCTCACCCCAAAAGGTTGGACTGGATGATCCCTGAGGTCATTTCCAACCCAATATTCTATGAATCTATGAACTCATCCCACCACCCATTCACTAGCTGCCATCCAAATTCAAATAGTGTTATCTGAAAACATCTGACTCATTGCTATAAAACCAAGAAGGGAAAACATGAAAGTATTTCCTGAAAACAAAAAAAATAATCTAGACTATGAAATGATTTGCATTTCTGCAGAGAAGACACTAAATACCAAAAATAAGAATACTAGAGAGAATGAAAAGAATGGAGGCCAAATTGTGGGTGGCAGTATGGGGTGTTTTTTTTTGTTTGTTTGTTTTGTTTTGGTGGGTCTTTTTTAATACTTTCTGTAATTCACTGCAGGTATTATGTGGGAGTGAGTGTAA
Source organism: Melanerpes formicivorus (assembly GCF_026170545.1). Lineage (NCBI taxonomy): Eukaryota > Metazoa > Chordata > Aves > Piciformes > Picidae > Melanerpes > Melanerpes formicivorus. Next base: position 27,734,332 of record NW_027142357.1, read on the forward strand.
TATTAAGTGTTTGCTTTTTCAATCCCAGCGTGGGATTGTAATAAATAAAATTAAAGCTCACTGGGCATAATTAGCCAGGACATTTTCTTGTTTGCATGGCCAACTTCTTCAGGGGGAGGAGGGGAAAGGAAAAAAATAAAAAAGGAAGTTTGGCTTCTGCTGCAGGGCATCCATTAAATCTTAGAGGAGATTTGGGAAATGCAGAAAAGAGACTGCTTTCATCAGATTTATCCTAACACCCTTCACCTGCAATAGTAATTAATTTCCCAAAGGCCCATTTTGACAGTACAACACATGAAGCAATGTTAAGTTCAGTGCTAAAAGAAAAGCAGGAAGAAGTCAAAAAATATTATTTCTTACAAGTCAAAATTAGTAGTAAAATCTAATGGAATCTACAAAGGAAATAGGCATAAAGCAGGATCTTAAAGGTCAGCTCTATTTAGCAAGAAAAAAGAACACTTTAAGCTAATTTAGTTAGAAAATGTTATAAAGAATATTCATAGATAAAACATTGATAGGGACAAAAATATAGAGACTAAGTACATGATCTGTGCTCTCTAACTTGAGTAGTACTGGGAAATAAACCCATGAATCAACTCACTATGCTACTCCCTAATGAGGTAAACTCTTAATGCCAATCCCACTGCTGTAATTCTTATGTATACCACATCCTGCCCTCTCCAATTGTATTTGCTAGAAGAACTGGAATACAGATAAATGAGGATGGCAATATCCGTGTGTGCTTTTGTCTGCCCGCTGATGCTACAGAAATGAAACACTGCTAAGTTTCATAAGAAAATATCCATCCAGGTTTGTGTTCCTTATTGCAGATCTCTGGAATTCTCAGGATGTCCTGCAAGATGTGCCATCTGACCTTCTGCCAAGGTGGATTCAACATGAAACCATATTTTTTGCTTCTCCAGGTCACTTAAGAAAACTGAAGTTTCCACTGCTATCCTGGACAAGTACTGTTAGTATTTGCTATAGCAAGGGCAGGGTGTCAGCCAAATAAAAATAGGACAACTCAGTCAGTGCTTCATCAGTGCAAAATCAACAGGAACTGCAGCAATCAGATGAAAGTACACTAGCAGTTGCAGACAGGAAGATAAATGCATGCATTTATCCATGCCTTCATGCAAATCTGAGCCTAAAGGAAAGCAGGCTCCGACTACCCTCAGAGTTAATTTATGAATAATGACAGGTTCAACACATAAATGGTCTTAATCCAAAGACTACCCAGTCTCATATACTCAAGTACAAATGCATGCATACTACTTAATATAACAGTGGGTGTACAACAGTGTGCTTCTGCATCTGCCTAAGTACTACCTCTTTCCAGGTCAGCTTTGCTACCAAAAAGTCTAGGGTTTCAAGCTATTTCAAGAACAGCGAAGTCATGAAATTTCAGGCTCCTTAACAGAGTTTTCTCTGTCACTGTCCAGTTTAAATACCACATCCTTTGTGACAGGGTATGAGGAGTTCAAGTATTAATGTAACCAATGCCATCATTAAAAATGTGACTCAAAGGGATGCAACACATCACAGGATGTGCCTCAAAAAGTCTGGTGGAAGCTACCATTTGTCTAGCACCATCCTGAAGGGCAAAGGAGACACATCACAGGTGTCAAGTCAGGGGAAAAGGAGGGTGGTTTTCCCCTTTAAACAGCCATTTGGCTCAACCTATACCAATTGCAACAATTCCTAAACACTTCTCTTTACGGAATTTGGAGGAGCTGCTAGAGGAAACCACACCAGATCTTGCCTCTTCGTGTACACATATAGTGCCAGAATTCCTGGAAATGGAATTTTCTTTTCTGTGACTAATGCTTGCTAAATAATCTGTCCCACTGCATGCAAGAAGTGAATGAGATGGATCAATCCATGCCTACATGCCTCTGGCAACACCACAGCCCTTGGTGCTGTATTCAAAGGGATCCATCTGCTGTAAGGGCAGACAGCCTTGCTAAGCCCAAAGGGAGCATCCGTGTCATATGATGAAGGGTTGGAAATCACAGTGTTTCTGGACTGAGGTTTAATGATTTTCTGGCACATTTTCATAATATCCATGGCAACTCTTGAGCTGCAATATCTCTTGAGCCCACATTCCTGCATCTATTCTCTTAACAGAATGCCAACCACAGCAAACAACCAACTCAGCTTCAGGACTGAAGCTACTATTTCTCATCCCAAAATCTGGCATTCCAACCAACTGCTGAATGGGAAATCCCAGAGCTTCTTGACAGTGTGGCCAAATTCTCAGCATCTGCATATTTGTTTTCCTACCCATTTAATTTATTTTTAAATGAGAGGCTTCCTGCATTTTCCCCAGGCTATGCTTTCCATTGTTTGCCCACACACAGACAAACCCACACTCTCACTGTGCCACTGCCACGTAGGAAGAGAAAATGCAGTGCAGAAAGTGTAAGTACTTGGCAAAATACACAATCAGATACCAATGTATTTTGAGATTAGCACAGCAATAACAAAACATATATTGGCTTTGAACAACAGAGATACAAAGAACTGTCCATAATGAAAAGATTTTTGTTTTAAATGGTAAGGAACTTGGGTTTTCTAGCCCTAAAGTTATAACATCCCTTCAGACTTCAGATACACAGTGCCTCTCCAATTTCCTTATTTTCACAGTGTCACAGCAAAGATGCAGATGAAATAAGTTTAAGAGTACCCCATTGAACTATTTGCCAGTTTCCAGCAATCCGTGGCTTATGGATTCATGTATGCCTTACTGGCTTTTCCCTTTATATTTGACCTCAATCTACAGCATCTAACAACATCCAATTTGATGCTGTGTAAGATTTGAATTTATGATAATCAGCAAATTCTTGTTTATTATTCACTGACTCATAGTCACAACTCCACACAGAGCAACCTCTGAGCAGCCCAGAGACAACACACATCTTGGAAAGGACTGGTTAGGTTGAAGTCTGTGAATACATCCAACAAGATCTGCATTTCATCATTCAGCAACTGAAATATAGATTGTGAAGGCACCAATATACAGTTGTTAGCTTGGTTTACTATGGGAAAGATGTCTCCATAGTTAACCAGTGCCTCAACACCTGCTTCTCCTATCAGCTTGAAAACTTCCAATCCTCATTTTGGCTACATTAGAAAATGTAACGGACAACTCAACTCCAAGAAGTCACAAGGTCGTGTGAAAATAGAGAGCCAAGGGAGAACAGAGAGAAGGAAATCATGTCACTGTTCATCAAAGGAAAAAAACACAGCCTAAGATGAACCATCTTTCTAGGCATCATGGAATTTGCAAGAAAAAAAAAATCCAAGAAAAACATGAGGCAATCACAGAGCTTCATCCTGCTGCAGCAAAAGTGAATCACCCATTTTTAGAAGCAAAAAGCAAATCAGGGAAGTTATAAACGAGTAGTAGTATTGCTCCTTCTCCTCCATTTCCTTACTCTGCAAAACTTAACATATACATATCAAGTTCAAAAAAAAAAAAAATAAAAAGAAAGAAAAAAGCCACAAAACCATATCTTTGGGTGACATGGTTTCTACTCCCCACCACAGCCCTGCCTCAGAGAGAGTGTGTGGGAAATCCATGTATCAAACAAGCTTTCTCACAGGCGGGAGAAATCGTGAACTGCATTCCTGAAAGATTTCCACGGGTTTGATTTCTTTTGTTATTTGGGTTTTGCTGTTTTGTTTTGGGATTTTATTCATCAGGTTTGGGGTGGGGTGTTTTTGTTTCTTTGATTGGTGTTTGGGGTTTTGTTTGTTTGGGGTTTTTTTTGGTTGGTTTGGGTTTGTTTTGTTTTGTTTCCTTAAGCAGTGTTATTATTGATGACACTTCAGAACCCCTAAAGCAAGAACAAGACACATCTGTTCCAGCTGGAGGAGAAGCCTGACCAAACGCAACAGAACTGCACAGAGCTGGAGGGAATTTGGAAGATCACATAGTGCATGCTCACACCCCAAGGCAGGATCATCCGTACCTGTGTTTGTTATTTCTCACAGACTCATCTAACCTATTCTTAAAGCCTTCCAGTGACAGGAACTTGACAGTCTCCTCAGGCAGTCAATGCCATGGCTGCTCTTCTATACATTCTTGTCAGGAAATACGATTACTCCCTTCTGCACTGCAGCAGCCTTTTAGCCTCTGAAGACCATCAGGCTGCCTCCCCTCAGCAATCTCTTGTGGTTAAAGAAGCAGAACTTAATCTTTCTTTACAAGGTTATGTTTTCTAGACACTTTTTTTGTGTCTTTCCATGCAGACAAGGCCATTCAAGAAACAGTTTAGCCTCTGAATATGCTGAATATATTTTTAGAGTTGACAGTTACCCCAAATTTCAGAATGAAGTCTGTAGATACTAAGACCTTGGTATCTTGGTATCAGTACTATGCCTCAGGGGTCATGCTTAGACTAGGAGAATGACAGCAAGCAACTGATCTGAGGTTTCTGCACATCACAGAACTGAAAAAACCTCAGATTAGAAAATCATTACTAGCACTAGAGAAACCAATACTTTTGTTACAGCTCTCGAAAGTCACAGGTTAGGGTTTGTCAATTTGTGAAGACATAAGACCCAGCTCTCCATTCTGTTATGCACATATGCTGAGCCAGAGAAAGGAAGCATTTGCATCTCTGGAGACAGCAGCCTCTTGCCTTTCATCAGTGTTAAAAAGTCTGAAAGAAGAGCTGTGTGCCAGCCGCACTACCCCAGCTGGCTGCTGCACTGGATGCAGCTGTGATTTCTTGCCCTGCTGAGTGAGAGTTTCTAAAACCACATCCCTAACCCATTTCCAGGAGGTTGTTTAACAGTAGAAAACTCACGGCTTTTTGCAAATACTGTAAAATACTGAGGGGAGAAATGTGTTAACACACATTAGGAAAGAGACATCCTGTTGTATTGGTTTTGTGTTTGTTGGGCTTTTTTCCCCCCTCTAAACTGGATATACTTAGGAAAGTCACTCCAGCTTCTATCTGTAAAGCCCCTAAAAGTTATCTATAAGTGAAGAACAGGGAGCCTGGCCATACACTTAAAGCTAGAAACTTAATAAAGCTCAAGAAAAGGGAATAATCCCTTCTGACTTACAGCATCTGTGAGAAGCAATTTTATTTTTTTTTATACTGCTTGCCCCTTCCCCATCCTTTGACACTGACACCCTTCATATAGAGTATGGGCCAAAACCAGAAAGTATTATTCTGTTCTCATTAGACTTTCTTACTACTGAGGTTTTCCCCTGGAAGTTTTAAGGTTTAATATGTGTACACACACACACAACCCCCACCCCAAAGAAGATGCCTCCCTTCCAGAAAAGCACTTACAGTGCAAAACACAGGGAGTGAAGCCTGTACTGTCCCCATAGCCCTGAACTTAATCTATATCACTCTGAACTGAAAATAAATTCAAAGTGAGTCTGCATTGATTTGTTTGGGGCTATGCCAGATGGTTTTGGTCAGAGGTGGCCAATGTAGTACATGTACCAATGCAAAAAACTGCATAGACACACAAAGGTATTTCTTTCCCTCCTCCACAAAAATTCTCTGAATTAAATTCACTTCCAGACACCTCTGTGCTGTTATTTTTGTGTTCTGTACTATGCCATCGAGGGAAATGCCAGAATTCTATAAGAAAATATATTTTCTGACTTATTAGAATAGAATAGAATAAACCAGGTTGGAAGAGACCTTCAAGATCATCGTGTCCAACCCATCAACCAATCCAACCCACCTAAACAACTAAACCATGGCACCAAGTACCCCATCAAGTCTCCAAATTTATACACCAACACCTGCAAACAACCCCTGATGTGTACCTGCATTCCTAACCAAGCAGAAATCTTTAAAAAGCAACACTAAAGAGCAATAAAGTTAAACTCACTTCCCTTTAAATACAGAGCAGACAGACTGCATAGCATGATATTGTCTCATTTTGTGTTTACCTTTTATTGGAATGGGGATAAATACATTGCAGGCAGCTATGACCTCTAACACTTCATAACAAGACCACTGTAAGCACCACACTTTGCAACATCCTGAGAAAAGACTGAGCAATTGCTGCATTTGGACAAGCACAGCAAATACGCATACTATGAATAAAAGAGGGGAAAAAAAAAGTTAGTTGGGTTAACAACAAGCAGTGGGGATAATGTCAAGAGTCCTGCAAATGCATTGTTACCGGAAAAAATTGCTTCCTCCCACAGATTCTACTTTCTTGTTCAGAAAGGCACAGAGAACAGTTTGCAGAAATAGCATTTTCTTGAAGGAAGCCCAGCTTTGTAGAGCTTGTGGGGTAGAGACAGCTGATATGAATAGAATGGGGATACCTCTCCTTGCACAGATTGTGTCACCTAGGGATAACATGTAGTTACTATACAAGGGGAAGGCAAACCAGAGCTGACTTGATATGTAGTAGCAGGAACACCAGTGATGCTGGTAGTACAGCTCAGGACTAGAAACAAGCAGTCTCTTAATAGGAGGCGGTGCTAAATAGCTTTCTTCCATCATCAGAAAGGTTCATATTACTGTGTTTAACTCCAGACCGCACAACATCTTAACGTCCTACCAAAAGCACAAAAGCCACAACTTTTCTATGTATTATCTGCTAATCCCAGCTCTTGCAGGTACATCCTGAACCACCCACTCAGTCAGGACCAGAGCAGCTATTAGGTGGTCTCATTTGCAGGATCACTGAGGCTGCAAGACCCTTTAGAGGTCTCTAGCAAAAAACCCTCTGCTTAGAGTAGGTCAGCAGCAGGATCAGATCCATGTTGACCCTTGTGTCTCCATAAGCATCTTCACTTGGCACTGTCTCCTTAGCCACTGAATGGAAAGGCAGCAAAACTCAGTATATTTCTATGGGCATCCTCATTTTTCATGTGTACTTTTTGATAGCTCAATTAGTGACAAGGCATTTATTTCCCAAGGAGTAGTTACTGATAGATGGAAATAACGAACACAGGGAGACAGAAGGCATTCATGCCAAGTCCACTTGAGCACACATATAGTTCAAATACTAGAGATGAGATGTATAGGCTTAGTTCCTCAGATGGCTCCATCCTGGGGTGGGGAAGGTGTGTGTGTGTGTGTATAATATGCCTACACAACTAGATTCTCTGTCAAAACCATACTGCTGGCATCAGTTGTAGTCCCAGTTTGTCATTTTTCAAAACAAGGTCATTAATTCTCTTCTTTTGAAGCATGAGCACAAGTTGCAGTGAGCTGCCTAACCACTGCTTTCAGAACCCAGGTATGAAGGATCTTGGTGTACAAGCCTGTAACAAATAAATTGCTTTCTGAATAGAGGTATTTTCCTCAAAAGAGGTTTGTTGTTTTTTTTGCTTAGATAACTAAGACAAATGTCCCATTTACATGTTAATTAAACTACACAATTCTCCCGTGTTAAAATTACAAAAACATGTGCTTTACAGTGCACACAGCAATAAATCTTATAATTAAGAAAGGGGAGATCACTTTTTCTTAGAGAAGATGCTTCTACAAAGTTTTATTACCACTTACAAAGAGGGAATGAGCAGCTGGGTACTATGTGCCTCGAACCAGACCCTAACTTTCCTATACTCCAGAGCTGCTGTGATACAGAGTGCTAGTTGGTGACTAGTTGAATTACAGTGTCAGACATTTTGTGCCATCTAAACTACATTTGAAAACATACTCAAGGATACACCGTGCAGACTAGATAATAATGCAGTCCTTGGATGTGAATTAAAATCTCCTGTTCTCCCAAACAGAATCACAGAATTATCAAGGTTGGAAGAAATCTCAAAGATCATCAAGTCCAACCTGTCACCACAGACCCCATGACTAAACCATGGCACCAAGTGCCACATCCACTCCCCTCTTGAACACCTCCAGGGATGGTGACTCCACCACCTCCCTGAGCAGCACATTCCAATGGCTAACAACCCTCTCAGTGAAGAACTTTGGGCTTGTGCTCAAGACCTCTCCCCAGCCTTGTTGCCCTTCTCTGGAAATGTTCAAGTGTCTCAATATCCTTCTTAAATTGAGGAGCCCAGAACTGGACACAGTACTCAAGGTATGGCCTAACCAGTGGAGAGTATAGGGGAAGAATGACTAAGTCTGCCTTCTTGAAGTCCAAAGTAAGGGGTTTGTTGTTGCTCCTCCTTGTTTCCCTGCGTATTGAAAACTCCACTATTTCACAATTGCTGCACCCTAGACAGCTTCTGCAATCACATCTCCCACCAGCCCAATCATATCTACTATATAATCTAGGTAGGTCATACCTACTGTTTATGATCACAAATAGTATAGATCATCTTTACTACAGATCTACTTGGATCATATAGTACAGACATATAAAGTTAGTAGTGTCCAGAGAACTGCACTGGAAGAGAGTGCTTTAATTTTCACTAGATCACTTTTAACTCCATTTACATGTGTGATTTATTCAAGGCAATGATTATACAAAGTACCACCATTCTTATTATGTTTAAACCCTAAATAATTGCATGGCATGACCACAGAGTGATGCTTGTCATCCTTCAGATATTAGAGATGAGGAAGATCACTTGCAGTTGTACCATAGATTTACACTGTAGCCTGGACTATGGTGATGATAAAGGCACTGGAGATGTCACAATCAGGGAATGGTATGGGCTGGAAGATTATCTTGTCCAATCCCTCTGCTAACACAGGTACACCAAGATGAGGTTGCACAGGAATGCATCCATGCATGTTTTGAAAACCAGAGAAGGTGACTCCACAATCTGTCTAGGCAGGTTGTTCCAATGCTCTGTCACCCTCGAAGTAAGGAAGTTTTCCTTAAGTTCAGTTGAAATCTGTGTGCTAATTTGTACCTGATGCCCCTTGTCCTATCACTGGCCACCACTGAAAGGAATCCAGACCCATCCTCACCATCCTTTTGATATATTTATAGACAATGAGAAGTTCCCCTCTCAGTTTTCATCAGATCCCATCCCCTTCTCTTTTCCAGGCTGAAGTGCCCCAGATCTCTCAGTCTCTCCTTGTACTTGCTCCAGTCCCCTCATTGTCCTTGTGGCATACCACTGGGCTTTGTCCAATAGTTCGCTGTACCTCTCGAACCAGTACTGGACACAATACTCCATGTGTGGCCTTATAGAGGGTAGAATAGAGGGGAAGGGGAACATCCCTTAATCTGCTGGCCACACTTATCTTCATGTGCCCCAGAATACCACTGGCCTTCTTGGCCCCAAGGGCACATTGCTGGCTCATGGTGAATGTGTTCAGAAGTGCTTCCAGGTCCTTCTTCCCAAGCTGATTTTCAGCAGGTCAACTCCTGCAGGTCAGCCTGTATTGATGCATGGGATTGTAACACTTCCCCTTCTTGAACTTCATGAGGTTCACCTCTGCCCAACTCTCTAGCCTGTTGTGGTCCCACTCAATTGTAGCACAGCCTTTGGGAGTGTCAGCCACTCCTCTCAGTTTTGTATCATCAGCAAACTTGCTGAGAGTATACTCTGTTCCTTTATCCAGCTCATTTATGAAGATGTTGAGCAAGGCTGAACCCAGTATTGATCCCTGGGGAGCAGCACTAGCCACAGGCCTCCAATGAGACCCTGCACAATTGATCACAAACCTCTGCACTCTTGTTCAACCAGTTCACCAGCCATCTCACTGTCCACTCATCTAACCAATCTAATCCAAAAAGTACCTGAGGATGTTAAGTTGAAGTTGAGATAGACAACATCCACTGCTCTCCTTGCATCTACCCAGCTGGTTACACCAGCATAGAAGGCTATCAGATTGGTAATTTCCCCTTCCTGAATCCATGCTGACTATTCCTGATAATCTTTTTTCTTCCACATGTTTAGAAATGAGAATAGCTCCAGAACGAGCTATTCTGTCTCTGAATCGTAATAGAAAAGTTATCTTCTATTTCAAAATACAAATGTAGAAGGCACCTTAGAATGACCCACTCACACTTAAAGATCTGTTTTTCCAAGAAAACAGCAAAATGCTTTTTCTTAATTCTCAGGAAAGTTTACATTTTACTGCCTTTTGTTAAATCAGCTGCTTCTTACCAATTCTGTTCACCATTTCAGGCACACCAAGTGTGAAATTCATACAACCTTGAATTCAGACATTGTTAAACATGGAAACAGGTTTGATTAGCAGAGACAGTATTATCTCCCTCAAAGTGAACAATCCTGAACATATAAAATGAGCACAAAGATCTCACATAACTGGTTTTGCCCACTTTTCAAAAAATTGGAGCTCCAGCAGGCTGATCCCTCCTACAGTAATCAATAATGGAGATTGGTCTTTGGTTTCATCTAAGCAACACATCAGAAAAAATTACATCAAATGCTTAAGTTCCTAGCATACTTCCAAAATATCCTGACTACTCCCTTAACTGAAGCACATGAAATTCACAGCAGTTCCACTTCTCTTTGCAGAACTTACCTAGACTTAAAAAAGACAAACAGACAAACAAAAACACTACCAAAAAATCAGAGGCTTTTATTCCATGTGCTAGCTTCAAATAACACATTCGCAGAGCTAATGCAGAAATATTTAGACACCCAAAATCCATAGGAGGCAAAGGAGAAATTATTAAATGCTGTAAAAAGTAATTTTATTATTTCCTCTTCATTCCTTCTGAGAAAATCTGTATTTCCTGTCAGGTTTCAGTTCAGGAGAGATTCAGATAAGTATCTAAACTGAGATGTGTTTCTGGTAGATACAGGCATTCAATCACATCGCCCTACTGAAAGGGCAGTATGTTGCATGAGGTGACCATACCTTGATGATAAACATGCTGTGCTAACAAGAATTGTAAGTGAGCTACTTAAGCAAAACCATCTAATATATTAAGAGGGTGACATGCTCTGATGAAGCAAATAATTTTTCCTTCTCTTTGATTTCACTCTAAAACTTCAAAGAAATCCAATGTTGTTTATGCATAAAATGTAATCCTTTCACCTATCTGCAGATTGATTGAATTTGCATACTCTATTTCCTACAAGTCAATCTGAAGAGAGCCTCATGTAATTGAAACTATTTCCCCTCCAGTTCTCCTATCTTTGCTGTAATTTCTACTTTCTGTTGTAGCTCCATTATGCCTAATATCTATAATGCTGGTAGATTAGAATTTTCACTTAATGTAATCTGTATTTATAAACCATGAGGATAAAAAAAAAAGAACAAATACAAGAAAGAAACAATAATTACCTGTCTTTGATGCCACACAGATCAATGTGTAAATCACTAAAATTCCCCAGGGAGCCTTGCTGAACTAAAATGAGGTCCTTGGGCTGGTTATCAATAAAGATGAGCCTCATGCAGCCTTGAAAGGCAGTAATGGGATTTAAACATTGGGAATCAGTGAAATTGTCAGGGCACCCTGTGGAAAAAAGAGAAGTGGCTGAGAATAATATTGGAATGTTCATCTATTTCTGCTGGGATTTCCTGATGCAAGAACTTGGAAGAGGTGTTTTCGTTTCTTGTACTATGCAACCTTCTGTTCTATAAATCCTTCTGTAAAGAAGAAAACAAACAAAAGACAAGGGAAAAAAAAGCAAGCTGTGCAAACTGCAAAATCATTATGGGTTAAATTCTGCTCCTGAGGCAATGCACAGAGTGAAAGGTTGAAATCCTGTGGACAATGAGCAACAAAACCATTTGTATCTGAGTTTCCTCACCATGTGGCCAGCTCTGAGATCCAAAAGCTTCCATGCATCCTCACTTAATGCTGTATCTAGAGGGTTCTTTGAAATCAGAGCCCCACTATGGTAAGCACTACACAGAAACATACTAGATAAAAAGACAGTTGATGTGATTCCCTTTAACTAAATTAATGTTTGCACTCTGAAAAGGAAAAAGTAGCATTTTTGAAGACTCTTCTATTTTCAAAATTTAGGTCAATCTACAGTCTTTTTCATGAGAGCACAGTACCTAAGTATCTCTGTAGTTCTGAGCATTATGTCAATTAAGCTCTGAAGTCTAAAGTCTCTGAGCCTGATCAGGACAGTGATATCTACAGGAATATTAATATGACTAATAGTATTCAGGCCATTTAACTAGAAAAAACACTTATGGCTAATTCAGCCATCATGCTTTTGACACCCAGATGTAGGTACTCATTGGCTACCACTGCCAGCAGTCCATTTTACAGCTGTGCTAGAAGTTGTGTTTGCAATCTATCAGGGTTGACCAGTCTCTTCGATCTTCCCTCCTAAATTTATGAATTGCGGCTCAGTAGGGGGTCTAAAGTCACTTATTAGAACCTTTGCTTTTAGCTGCAAACAGAACACACGTGGGGACACCTTCAGTAGTGAAACCCAAAGTATCTGCACCATGAAAATCCCATCCTTCATCTGCCTGAATCAACCTACCTCCAAAGTAGTATCTGTTCCCAGAGTAGATCCTTGAGACAGTGGTTGCATGGTTAGCAGTGGCAGCATTGTTATCAAGCGTCAGGGTAATGCGATGTCTTCTGGCATTGATATTAACAGAATGCCAAAGCCCATCATGGAGATTGGTGCCTGGCAAAAAAAAATATGAAATGTGAAAGAAGAGATGCACGAGACAACTGTGCTCTTCAAACCCCCTTTTGCTTCCAACTTGTGACTACGAATGTGGACTTGACACCAAAAAAAGGGAGAACAGTCAGCGGAAAACTCATTACCTCTGGAAACAAACCATCACAGAAGAAAAGACCCAAGAAAGGGAAAGTTTTGGAGAGCATTTAAAGTAGGTTGTCTCACATTTTGTTCTAACCTACTTTGGGTACTGCAGGGATTCATTGAGCTAGCCAGACCCTTCATCTTTTTGGCAGGACATTATTACCATTTTGTGGGGGTCTATGTTTATCTTCAGTTTGTTGGGAAATGCTTAGAACTTACAGGAGCTCACAGAGATCCCTTGAGCTTCTGGTACTAAACATCTGCCTGAGATTAGATTCCATGAGATGGTCATACCCTGTCTTGAACTCCATTAAGAAACCTGACCAATTTCAGTATGCACCAGTAAGATATGCATTTCTTAAAGCCCTTCAGCACTACGCACACAGTCTTACTGAGAGATGTATTGGAGCCTGTCTATACTGGATTTCCATATGGGTCTTGTGAGAGCTGGGATTGTTCTTCTGACCAGGAACCTATGAAGGTACATGAGAGTATTACAGTACTGGGTATCTTCTTTCTCTTCTAGACACTTGTGCAAAGTGGAAAATAACCTCCCTGTTTCCTTATTCTGACAATCAGTGTTCCATCTCATGGCTCTTGAAATAGCACCACACACCATGAAAACCAGTGAGCAAGCTTCTGAGCTCACATGCACTGGTGCAGGTCAAAAGTAACCTATTTAAAGTTCAAAACGCACCTTCAGGCTGGAGTCACTAAAATAAGGCACAGACAACTAGTATTTATGCCTCTCCCTAATGGAATATTTTTCAGTAATGTAACTCTCAGGAAATAAAAAAAAAAAAGGCAAATGAGAAGGTAGTGGCACAAAGAGGTATGAGAACAGTTCAAAACAAAATAATAAAAAAAAGTGGGTGTTATGTGTATGAAAAGCCATTTCATTATGAATTTGAAAACGAGACAATTTTCACAGTAATGGCTGTTAATGCGTGTACAATTTCCATAGAATAAGAGGCTGGTTTCCCCAGCAAAAAATGGGCATTTTTTTTCCAGCTAGAACAAGTCCATTTTTCAGTGAAATATGTTATTGAAGTTTTAAAAGATGTCAAAACAAAATAAGCCCCATTTGGGGCAAAAATAGGTCCATTCTTGAGCAAGCGTAAGTTTATTGTGAGTACCTGACATCTGCAGAACATGGCACTTGCAATTTCTGCTTACTCTCCATGAATAAGTAGGTAGTTAAGAAATGTTTTGGATAGTGCAAAGGCTGGGCTCAGGTTCATGATTTCAGAACTACACAAAAGCAAATACACCCAACCAAATATTGATATTGTCTCAGCTTTGTCAACAATTTAATTAGGACTGCAATAAAGGCTAAAAACTCCATTTTCAGCATTCAATTGCAGCGAGCTAAGGCTGTAGCAATCTACATGAATCAGGATAGATGCAGGGCTGCCTCATTTTCTATCATAAAGGGGAATGAAACATGCATATGGAACAGCTCTGCTTTGACAACTCTGTCAAATTTTATCTCTGTTTCTTTTAATAGACACATCTGTCCTCTTTTAGTCTGTACCGGGAATATTTGAATATTACACATTTCCAAACAGCTGCTCTTTTAGAAAATACTATTATTACTACTTAGTTCCCTCTGAGTTCCATCAGTCTATTATAGTTCTACTTTTGAAAACTGGGTATTTGAACTATATAGAAAATTAATTCCCCAGTCTCTCAGCCAGCACGGCTGCATAGCAGCAATGGATGTGCAGAGGCCCTTGGATAAGAACATTTCTGTTTGGGATGCCAATATGGTTTATATAGGTCACACTGGGATGGTAGGGGCACTACTCTGGTATTGCCTCTGTTGTACAGTCTGAAATTGTTTCCCTGTTGTCTCTTGGAGCCAAAGCATAGATGTTCTGGTAGGTGTTTACAAGGAATTTCCCCTGAATTTTAAGTCAGAGCTAGGCAACCCCATTTCAACCTGTTACATCCCACCAGCTGCCCTTCACAAAGCAACTTGCAAACTGGCTAAGACAGGGTGGGAGGAGAGGAAGCCCAGGGTCAGTCTCTCTTCTGAGGTAACATAAAGGGAGAGTGTAAAGCTATAATTGGAGGAAAGAAATCAGCTCTGAGGATGCCTTAAATTGTAACAGGAAACAGTGAAGCAGCTGAGCTTGTTCCTAGCTAGCTTCAACACAATCTGAGAAGAAGAAATAGGAAGGACTTCATGTGATCTAACTGAAGGAAGTTTAGCATGACTGTTTAAGAACACAGAGCTAATTGTCAGGTAGGCTGAGTCTGGAGATCTCTGGATGCCAACTTCCCATGCTTAGATCTACCTCAAACTGCACAGAGTAGTTCTGCCACTGGAAATCAAAGTAGGTGCTGGTCTCTTCTCACAGGTAATTAGTGATAGAATGAAAGGGAATGGCCTCAAGCTGCGCCAGGGTAGGTTTAGGCTAGATATTAGGGAGGAAAAAAAAATCACTGAAAGAATATTCAAGTATTGGAACAGGCTGCTCAGGGAGGTGGTCGTGTCACCATCCCTGGCTGTGTTTAAAGGTCATTTAGATGTAGTGCTTGGCAATATGGTTTAGTGGTGAACTTGGTAGAGTAAGGTTAACAGTTGGACCTGGTGATCTCAAGGGTCTTTTCCAACCTTAACGATTCTTTCATCTGGTGGGGTTAGATCTTTGTATTTTAAAGGGAGGCAGGTGACAGTAAACAAAAATTATGTACCTTCACTGATTTCCACTGGGTTCTCCGCCTCTTTCTGAATAAGTAGCGTCAATCTCCCACCGCGGAGGTAAACCAAGAGAGCTCCTGAATTTTCAGACAATTTGGTGAACAGAAGTAAGCCATTTTTATTCCATGTTCGAAACTGAAAGCTGACTGACAAACCATCAATTTGAGGAGTGCCAGGCAGTAGCAAATAGCTTCGACTGGTGCTGACAAAACTGATAGGAACGATTTGTGGTTCTGAGCAAGAAAAGGTCACATTCCCCTGCAAATAATAAAATAAAATGTAATCAACGACTTTTTTTTTGGTCATTTCAAAACATTCACAGTTAAACGAGCATTTATGATTTCTGATGGCCCACAAGGATAAAATAGGTGTTGTTATACAGATACAAATCTTGGAACTCCTTCAGCAATGTCACTGTCCATTCTGGGAAAACACATCAGACTTCAAAATTTTACTTTCACTTCAAATGTGAGGCATCAAAAATCAAACCTCAGTTCTTAGAAGGTCCCTTATCAAGGCCATGCCTGGGTACAGAAGTGTTTCTTTGCTAGCCTAGACAGACCACCTCAATGTGGCCACATCTGCTCCGAGTTTCCTAGCACCTCCCATTTCAAGTTCAAGTTTAGCTTTATATCAAGAAAATCAAACTCCATTTGATCTATGCTGACCTCAGGAACTGATATCAAAGAACAGCAAACTGCAGTGGAAAAAATCACCAAACCAACATAGAATCCTCTAATGCACAGGGGTCCTCCCAAACAGATTAGTTTTAGTCCAAATACAAGTCAAAATTTAGTCATTAATGACAGTTTTTTGTTTGCTTGGTTGTTGTTTTTCTTCAGTTACAATGCTAAATATCCTTAAAAGTAAAAACTCCTTCAACCACTTAACTCCTGAAGTTAATTTCCTGGGTTTGTTTCAAATAATATATAGTTTTCAGTAACAGTAGTGGTTGTGTTTTCTTTTACCCAGAATGAGACGGGCCTATGCTACTCCAACTAACAAAAGGCCACTTATTAACACAAACAGCAAAAAATAATTAGCCTGTATTTATTCCAAAATTCATAAGGAAACTCAAAGGAAAGGTCACTTGAATACAGTACTTTTAGTGGGATTAAACAATAGAATTCCTGGCCTGTGCAAGATCCCACTTTTGAGGGATCATTTAAAATTGACATATACAGCAAGAGTGGTGAAATCCAACGTTTCAATGCCGAATTTAGTTGATTACCTCAATCATTGAGCCCTGAAATCTATGGTGCTATTTGCCCAAAAAAAGCAGTGCATTTACTCAAAGCAGTCAGCAGAACCTATACCAGCACATATCACTGCAGTTTGCAGGGGAAATGACTCCACCATTTTGTTCAGCCACTGTAGGCTATCCAACTAGGCGATTCAAGCCATGCAATAAAACCTTTACAATGTGCAAAGCCTAGACACATTTAAGGAAGCCACATCTTTCAAAGTCACTCCAGGAGACTATTGCAGCTGGCTTTCTTTGAACTAGACTGCTTTGTAAAATACCAACTGGAATGTGATAAAAAACATTGGAATAAAAGGCTTTCTTCATGGTACCACTACCACAGCTAGTATCTTGCTCTAATAGGGTAATTACAACTAACAGCACCTGATGGATGAGTAGGAAACACAGAATCCTCAGGGAATTCCTCTCTGAAATACTGAGACAGCTGAGGGAACCGTTCCCTATGACTTGCCAGTGCCTGTCTTGTCTTCATTTTAAAATGGAAAACAAAGTGTCTGAAACAGACTGAGTTACTAGATGAAACACCTCTTGATAGGTAAATATCTATATCAAGCTATTTGCATATTTCCTGAAGTGCCATATGATACATACCAGATTTAACATTAATGAAAGATATCCATGGGTATTATCATATGGAATGAGTTTTGAGATACAATCCAAAACTTATCCATACTCACCCAAACATTAGACAGGTGGGGAGTGGGATGGAAATTTGCTCTCAACCTTTAAGAAGTTTCTACCACCTGCTGAGTTCTACCTGCATAAGAGATGCTACAGGCTTTTTGTTTGTTTGTTTTGGTTGTTGTTATAGTTCCACTTTCACTTCCCATTGATTTTATGACTAATTACAGCAACATAAAGAAATATGGTTAACTCTCTCTAGAGCTTTGGAAAAGTTTAGATGTTTAAAATGCCAAGTTTTCTACGGAATTTCAGACATTTACAGTGATTCAAATAACTCCTCACAAAGCAGTAAGACATTTACAGATCTTATACCTATATGGATCTTGGAGGGAAGTTCTAACATTAGCTAAGTGTGCATTCACAAGTGCCTAATTTCCTACACCAATAGTGTTACAAAATGCAAGACTGTAGAGTAGAGGGTTTGCAGCATTTGAATAGGATTGTTGTCTCAAAGCCCTTTGCAGATTTTATCTATCAGCAGAACAAGGTATGCCCGAACTGACTTAGTGGTGCTGGAGAAGGTGGGTGCAAAGATGAAAAAAAAAAAAATATTTACAATGCACAACAAACTCTCAAAT
The DNA here is from genome assembly GCF_026170545.1 of Melanerpes formicivorus. Classification (NCBI taxonomy): domain Eukaryota; kingdom Metazoa; phylum Chordata; class Aves; order Piciformes; family Picidae; genus Melanerpes; species Melanerpes formicivorus. The sequence continues at coordinate 27,752,193 of NW_027142357.1, forward strand.
GGCCTTAAAATAAGCCTGTAAAGACTGCTGTGTAGTCAATAAGCTTTCGGCTGTTTGTAGCAGCACTGCAGCAAAGTATCCATGATGCATATGCATGCGTCCAAATATAACAGCAAATCTCAGCCTGATTTTGATACAAGGTTCTCAGCACATGCACCTAGTCCTAAACTCATGGATAGCTGCAAACCTTCGAAAAACTGAGCAACACTCTAGTAATTCACTCTAGCTAGCAAGTTATACCATTTGGGATCTGTACAGAAGTAATGAGGAGCAAAGAGTGCTGTATGAATCCATGGCCAATTTTTGGAGACAGGGACAGGATCTACATGCCTCTACCCATGTTTAAACCTGTGTAGACTTCAAGCTCTCTAGAGTCTCCACTGACTACACTAAAGCAGAGCAAATGCGATCCCACATTTCACAAGAACAAGCTGGTGGGAATGCACAAAGGCAGTGCTGTAATATTCTATGTACATGGAATTAAAGTACATTTTGGGGGATAGAAGAGACATGTTAACCTTTGGGGGGGATACTTTTAAGAAGGTATTTTTGTTACATTTATTCAAGAATTCAGACCTACATGAAGTAAGGGCCACAATTAATTTTAGTCAGAGCTAAAAGTTAGCCAGGACATTTTTTTTGGGAAAAAAAATAATAAACTAAAAAATTGATTGCCATGGGAACTTAAATCAGCCTGATTTGTTTAGGGGAGAAACACCTTCTGAAAGAAGCATCTCAGAGCAAAACCAAGTGATGTAAATACACACTAACAACAGCTGCTGATGTTGTTATGCTAAACAATGCTCTCTACTTGCTTAGAGACCACCACACAGAAGTTTGAAAAAGAAGTGCAGAATCATTTGTTCATTGAAGTGGAATAGGTTCCCAATTACAAAACTTTGCCCTGAATGTTATTCTCAAACAAATTATGCCAGCAGGTCTAAGTCAAAAGCACATTGCTCCTCCTAAACCTGCTCTGATCAAGAGCATTTTGCATTAATTGACAGTAGTTCTGGAACTCCTCAGGGTCCATGCAAGACTCCTGGCTGACACTTGATTTTATAACTGAACCCAGTTTAACTGAAAAGTCAAAGGTCATTGGCTAGGAAATGGGATAAGAATAATCTAATCCCAAGAGAAAATATAGGAGACAGTCATCTCTACCCAGATGCTGAAAACTCTAGATATCATGTGGCAATGAGAATTCCATTGAGTTCATCATCTCCAGACTGATTAATGACTCCTCTAATAAGTGGTGAAATCTTTTCAAGAGAGTTCTCATTTTGCTGGCAAAAGAAACCTCTGAACCTAGAAATGCAATGGAGATATTTGTAATTTGTTTTCTGGCTACTATGACACCAGGCTTAAAATAAGAGTTCAAACACTCCAGCTTTGTGCAGGCAAGGTATGGTCACAAAGGTGGTTCTTGTTCAAGTAAGATGTGGAGTGAAGAGGTGACAGCATGTTACATCATTTTAAGGAAGAATCAGAGCCACAGTTGCAAAGTGAGAAGGATGAAAGTTGTTTACAAAGAAGACACTCTGAGCTACAAGCCCCAACTAAAATGGAATGGAATCTTTCCAGAGACTTTGTTATGATTGTATTTAACATTTAATAGGTGGAATTATCAATAAAAAAATTAATAACTTTATTGTAATTAATAAAGATTTATGAAAATATTAATAAAACCTATTTACTGGTTCAAAATATTCAGTTGTGGAACAGATACCTCACCAGCAGGAACAATTTAAACAATATGAACAAAAATCCAGAAACAACAAACAGCAATTTAAACTGTAAAGAAAAAAAGAGAACAACATCAGCAACATGCTGGAGATTGCCCACAAGGGAGTGGAAATTCTCTAGGGCAACAGACCTTTTAACATATGCTTATAAAAATCAAATCTCATAGATTATTCACTGCAAATCACTTTAGTCTAGTATGTTCAGTTGCAACATTCATAATCCACTGATTGTGGTACCACGCGGCACACGTGGGCGTTTGAACAGAACCAAAATGGTGTCAACCATGTGAAAGCTGCAGGAACGCAGTTTCACTTTCCGTTGGCTTCTGCAGCTTGTAGCACATGCAGGGGTTATCTCTGAAGGCTTCATAGCTGAAAGCTTTGTAGAAAAGAGGTTGCTGCTGAGGCTTGCAGGGCTTGTTGGCTTTGTAGCTTTGCATGTTGTGGAGAGGTTCTCCAGCTGCAATCTTCACAGCGCTGCTTGTTACTTCTTACAATAAAACAAAACTGTCCTGGGGTCTCTGCTCCTCCTGGGGTTCATCTCTCGGCCCAGCAAAACATGGGTGTCTGCTCCCAGGCTTTACAATGCTTTTCAGCATGGGGTCTTGCAGTTTTTCTGGATAAACTGAAGCACAGCTCAGATTCCAAATTGCAAGGCAAGCAAGGCTTGTGACTTCTCCCAGAACTTGGACAAGGCAAGGCACTGTCTCTTTGGGCTAGTATATATAGATTTCCTGAGACAATGATGGCCAGTGACAACAAAGATTAAGAGATAAAAACCTGATACTTTAACCTATAGAATCAGTTTTCTCCAAATGTGGCCAAAGGCACCCACCCCTGGCCCACTTGGACTCCAGGGCATGTTCAGACAAGCCTGGGCAACGTAGGCAATCTCCTGAAAAATCAGACCTCCTAGCTCCTGCCCCATTGTCTGATTCAGTGCATTTTTGAGGCTTTTGTCCCTTCAGGACAGACTTCTGCAAGATTTCAATAAAACCTGTAATCCTTTAACTAATTATTTCAGGTTTTTTTCTGGCCTTTCTTCATGTCACATAACGTACTATTGAACGAAAAGAGAGAAGAATGCCACAACACCACAGTCAGGGCAATTTGTGACAAGTTTCTTACACATAACTGTCATTCTCACAGAATATTAATCAAAAGTAATATGTACTTGGGAAATTATTCAAACTGACAGCTGAACTGAAATCCTCAACCCTCAGCCTACCAAAGGATATAGGCCAAGATCACAGTTTGAACAGACAGAATAATGAATGAGTATTTCTGAGCTCTCACTCTACCTGCAGGCTAGAGTATGAAATGGGCACTTACTTTTCCTCATTAATCACTCTATGGATACTATAGAATAAAAAGGATATCTTGTTTTCTGCAGGAGAATATAAAGGAAGATTTCATGCAGTAGGTAAGGAAACTAAAATCTGAAGCCTGGCTGAGATACAAATGTAGGTAAACTGGCAAGAATATCTCCAGCTCGGAAATTGGAAGACTATTTCTAGGTGTGAAAAGACTGAGGTTTCAGATGAATTTGCAGAGACCAACAGAGGAAAAAGGTGACCTCCGATGCAGTTTTAAAAGGGTAAGATGAAAGGTTGACATTCAACTTTAAGCAACTGGATTTTAAGAACTGGGGAGGTGCCTTCAAATCCTGGTTTTAAATTAACTATCTCAAGAAGGACAGTTGTCAGGAGACCCACATAGATTTCAAGTACTTCTCAAATAATTGCTAAGGAGTGAATGAAATGCAAATCAAAGTGAGATACCAGCTCCAGCCTTCTGAATGGTGAAAAATGTCTTCAAACAGGATGTGGGAACATTACTTGAGTTAGCACTAGGTCACTGAGTGAACAATTAGTCTATCACAAGAGCAAGACTTATACTTTCAGAGAAGTTCCTATACTGAGGTGAATTTCTCTTTCTCCGAGAAAAATTTCTTATGGAAACCTGAGAACTTTTCTGATCAAAGTTTCATTCATTAGATGATCACCTTAGAGAACTGCTCTATGTTCATTCACTCTAGGTATCATGTATGTCAACAAAATACTGTTTACCACAGGCACTGATATGGGGGATATTCACTCTATCTTTGTCAGACCAAACATAGAATAGAATAGAATAGACCAGGTTGGAAGAGACCTTCAAGATCATCGCGTCCAACCTATCACCCAACACCACCTAATCAACTAACCCATGTAACCAAACACCCTGTCAAGTCTCCTCCTGAGCACCTCCAGTGACGGCGACTCCACCACCTCCCCGGGCAGTCCATTCCAATGGGCAATCACTCTCTGTGTAAAACTTCCTCCTGACCTCCAGCCTGAACTTCCCCTGGCGCAGCCTGAGACTGTGTCCTCTTGTTCTGGTGCTGGCTGCCTGGGAGAAGAGACCAACCTCTGCCTGCTTACAACCCCCCTTCAGGTAGTTGTAGAGAGCAATAAGATCACCCCTGAGTCTCCTCCTCTCCAGGCTAAGCAGCCCCAGCTCCCTCAGTCTCTCCTCATAGGGCTTGTGTTCCAAGCCCCTCACCAACTTTGTTGCCCTTCTCTGGACTCATTCCAGCAAGTCAACATCCTTCCTAAACTGAGGGGCCCAGAACTGGACACAGGACTCAAGGTGTGGCCTAACCAGTGCAGTGTACAGGGGCAGAATGACCTCCCTGCTCCTGCTGGCCACACTGTTCTTAATGCAGGCCAGGATGCCATTGGCCCTCTTGGCTGCCTGTGCACACTGCAGGCTCATGTTCATCCTACCATCAACCAGCACCCCCAGGTCCCTCTCTGCCTGGCTGCTCTCCAGCCACTCTGACCCCAGCCTGTAGCACTGCATGGGGTTGTTGTGGCCAATGTGCAGAACCCAGCACTTGGATGTGTTAAATCTCATGTTGTTGGACTCTGCCCATCTGTCCAGCCTGTCGAGGTCTCTCTGCAAAGCCTCTCAACCCTCCAGCAGATCAACTCCTGTCCCCAGCTTGGTGTCATCAGCAAATTTACTGATTATAGACTCAATGCCCTCATCCAGATCATCAATAAAGATGTTAAAGAGGATGGGGCCCAGCACTGATCCCTGGGGGACTCCACTACTGACTGGCCGCCAGCTGGATGTGACACCATTCACCACCACTCTCTGGGTTCGGCCATCCAGCCAGTTCCTAACCCAGCTCAGAGTGCTGCTGTCCAAGCCATGGGCTGACAGCTTGGCCAGGAGTTAGCTATGGGGGATGGTGTCAAAGGCCTTGCTGAAGTCCAGGTAAACTACATCCACAGGCCTCCCCACATCCACCAGGCGGGTCACCTGCTCTGAACAACCTCCTCTGAACAACAAACAGGAATGAAGCCAGTCTTCAAATTCTCCTTGTCTGACATAAGACAGATGCCTTAGATCGAACTGGCCAATTAGCACAATTCAGAGCTAATTTTTGTTTCAGATCAAGGTAAATTGATCTATAGCTTTTATTATCTGGGGGAAAACAAAACAAACCTCACAAACAAAAAAAGAAAACACCACACAAAAAAACCAACCAACCAAACACAGAACAAACACAAACCAAATACACAGCTGTAAGGAGATTACTATGGGGTTTGGAGGTTTTTGTTTGTTTTATTAAATTTTTATTAATATAATGAAAACAGAGTGACATCCACCTCAAAACAGGAAAAATACACAGAAAGCAATTCTTAAGAGCGTTGTTTTTTCTCTTTTTTTTAATGTATTATTATGTTTTATTAAATTTTCCTCTTTTAAATTCCGATCATGGCACAGCACCAGCCTAAATGGTTCATATGAACTGCACATACTCCAGGCTCTTGACTGTAATGGGGTCAGCTTGCCCCTCTCCGTTATGCCAAGCATCCAAGTATTAGGCAGTTCCTAAGTTCTTAGCAACTGGAATAAGACCTTATAAAAAATACATTTAAGCCTTGGCTTTACAGCAAACTACCTTCTCCTCCATTTTCCTTATCCTTTGCTAACTCATATAAAAACAATTAGCCATCTCTCTTTCTCTTCTACAGCCACTAACAGCCTTATCACCTTCTGCCTTAAAACATCCTTCTCTGCTCAGCAGGTACTAACTACCCTGTTCACTCAATTTCACTATCCAGATAACGTAGTAAATTAAATTCTGAACATTTATTTCTAACCTGCAATTTGCTGAAGGCTGGTGACTCTCTAAGAGGCCTTGTTTACTCAAAAATGTGTCCTTTATTCCTGCATGTCATCAGTCTTACCAAAAAATGTGGGGTTTCTCCCCAGAAGACTGGCTTGACTTGTGGCCATTGCATCTACCAAAATTCTAACACAAAGAAACTTTCATATCATGAGGAGAGTTAATTATTGTAGCCACATATGGGATTCAATATTTACAGAACGAAAGACAAAGACAACTGAAATCAATGAGTAAATTGTCAATTAAACAGACTTAATTTCAAGACTTTGACCAGGAGCCACATAATTTCTTTCAAAACCTTCTATTACATCGCTCAGTGACCTCATGAAATGAGACCTCAAAATGAATGCTATTTTTATACACTTTCTTACTATTCCATACTTCAGGTAGGATGTGACGGGGACTCATCTGAAGACCCAGAGACTAGACAGAAAGATAGAAGAAACCATAAAAAGCCATTCTAGCAGGAACCAGATATTTCTGGAATCTGGATTCACCTGTGTGTGTGAGACTTATGCTTCCATCAAATAATTCCATGCAATTTTTATTTTTATTTTTTTTTTAATATATTCAACTTAGTCCCATGGGAAGCTGTGGAAAATGTCACAAAACATTTCCAATGCTTTTTATTTACATTTACCTTAGTTCGACTGAAGTGTAAAATGCATAAAGAGTAAAAAATAATAATTAAAAAAATATTCATAATTTCATTCATTTTTTTTTAAAAAACCCTAGCAGGGGTCTTCACAAATCACCAACCTGATATTCACAGATAGATCAACACTTGCAATAGTACTTTGGTAGAATGAAAAGTGTAGAGAAGTAAATTCTTCTCAAAAGGAAGGTATCTCAAATCAGCTTAATAAAATAGTATGTTTGGATTCTCTATAAAGGGAATGAATTATTAGTTTACATTCTCCTGTCACCAGTTATCTTTTCTTGCTCTTTGATGCTGGCAATTGGTTATTTCCCTGAGGCACTACACTGATGCATTTACATGTCACCACATCCCTTGCTGTGCGGGGTTGTCACTCCCAGATTCAACATGGCAGGCGAATGTAGAAATTCAAACATATCTGAGGGCTGACAACTTCTGCCTTACAAATACCCTGCACTCCTTTCAAGTCAGTGCAGGGTTTTCTCTGCTAAATAAAAATACAACTCCAATTCCTATCACTCAAAGATAACAGAAAAGCAGATAAGGCTTTCCTCTATTTCAGTGAGGACGTGGGGTGGAACAATGAGACGATTAAATATAGCATCTTTTCATGACCTATGAATTTCTTCAGCTACACTGCTTCTTATTTTGGCATCACAAATCAGTGACATACACAAATGACTTAACACCCTGGCCACAAGTCACAGTAGAGCAATTTCTAAAGGGGCAAACTGCATCTAGCAGTAGGTAACTACTGATGGCCAGGATAATATAGCTATTTTCAGAATGCTATAGCTATTTTTCTCTAACTACTTCCTCAGCCAGATGTATTAAGCAATTTTTAATGGACTTCTCTTTCTAGAATTGTATCATCCCCTTCAGCATTTACATACATCCTTCACAAGCACAAAATCCTTCCACAAGGACTTATCCCAGATAACAGCAGGTCAAATGTCCTTCTGTGAAGGACAATTCCCCTTTTGCTTCTTGTAAATGAGACCCCTGCTAGTGTATTTTCCTGCACCTAAATAGTTGCCCAAGAAGCATGAGTAACTGATTTATGATTTCTTATAATGGGAAGTCTGCATTTCTATTGTGATAAGAAATTAATAAATAAGGCATATCTTTAGATTATTATTTTAAAGCATTTTCTGAGGTTTCACAAGGATCCAGCCCCACAACTATGAAAGTAGTAATTACAGAAATTTGACTTCTCACAAAGTCTTGCAAATAAAACCAGTAACTGCTTCAGAGAGAAAATAAAAGATTCTCTGTAATTTCTGCACTCTCAATGACCTAGAAGAGAAAAAACACAACCCCCCTAAAAAAAACCCAAAACCCAAACAAAAAAAAAACAAACCAAAACTGAAACAAACCAACCCCAAGCAAACAAAAACCAAAAAACACAAACCAAAATACCCATAACAACACAACAGAAAAAAACTCCAACATACCATCAGGGACAGAAGAAACCCCAGAGATACTCCAAATAGATATGGCTACCACATAGAGAGGTTAAGTATCAGGCAATATAAAAATGGAATTCTGAAGGCAAGATCCAGTTCAAAGAGACAGGCTGCCTTGTTATCTTGAGATGCTTTCTCAAGGGGATTTATTGCAAGTCTGACAACTGCAAATGAGTTACAGAAAAGAATAGGGGGAATGATAATCATAGCCACCACCTGAGAGTACAATACATGGTATAGTACTCTGTTATTGATAATCTGTAGTTTCTTCCTCTGACTTTAAATACACCTGACTTGGAAACATTATTTATATGGATAAGTAAGAGGAAATCTATACCTTCAAAGCTGATGCATCGTTCTCCTTCTTGTGTGAAAGATTTCAATGGTAAAAAACCCCAATGCTGATGGGTATGGAAACCCACAAGTTTACCTTATTGACTCTGTCAGCATTCACACAGGCACAGAGAATGAAGCAGAGATTACGTATTGAAATCAGCCTCCCTTCTGAAGTCAAAATCCAGTGTCTCTGGACAGTAACGGCTCTCTAATCCAAAACCAGACAGCCCATCCTCAAATATCTTTTGTTACAAGACAAAGGTGTTTGGGGGACTAAAATTGCAGAACCATCTCTGGTGATCTCCAGCCAGTGGTGAGGGAATACAGCTGCACAATACATTGTTGGAAGATGTGATTCAATCCCTGCTATATTTAATTATTCTTCTTTGCTGTTGCTTTCACTACATTTCCACTCCAGACAACCCTAGTGACTACAAAGATGTGAAGCAGAGATGCTTGCAGCTCTCTGGGGTATGGACTGTTGCTTAAAATCCTCAATGAACTTTGAGTAAAAGCATGTAGTGCAGAGGAAGTCTGGCAGGCAAAAGACTACATTTAGCAATAACAAGTTATTTTAATTTGAATAAGTAAATTGCTAGGGAATTGGGAAGAGCAACAATACGGAGGAGGGACATCAGCCAGTGAAGGCTGGAAATACCTGAGAGCTACTAGAGGAGGTAAATGGCTATAATGGAAAGGATGTTGGAAAACAACAGATTTACAGGGGCTCTTTCCTATAGAAGGATGTTAGTCTAAGATTAGGAGGCACTGAGAGTGTGGCAACCTTTCCATGCACTTTGGATAAAAATGTGTGACAGACATAGCACATAGCAGCTCATAAATCTTGCAAAATGCAGTACAGCAGCCAGCCTTTGAAAACTATTGCATTAAAATCATCACTTCTTGAGAGAAACTGAAAGATGGGGACACATCCACAGTACCTCATATAGATGAAATGAGCAGGATTCCTAGACCTTTGATCTATTGTAGGCTGAATCAAGTACTGTGAGTATCATTGCTTGGGGCCATGCTGTACCCAGACATTACTTTTCTCCTTTAGGAAGGCAAAACAACCAGCTGTTTAATGACCTAAGAAGTGAACCTGGGCTCTTTGATCCCCTTAGAAAGTAAGCTGGGTAGAAGAGCAATTTAACACCGTTCGCAAGATTTGTGCCTCAGAGTCCTGAGTCAGAACAATCAAACTTTAGTTTATTAAAACAAAGTCCCTCGGTCCCAAGCTTGGAGAGCATCCTGCAGGCAGTTCTTGACAGCCAACAACACAACACAGGATGTCTTACCCATCACCTTTCCATTTTTCATTTCCTTGTGCATTCAGCCTCAGCCTAGGCAGAGAAAGCGAGGAAACAAAGGACTTCTTGTGGTCTTCTGCCTTTGTTGTAGCTACACCTTGTTTATACGTGTTGTTTAAGACCAGGCTGTATGAGGCTTTGAGCAACTTGGTCTAGTGGGGGGCTATCCCTGCCCATGGTAGGGTTGGAATTAGATAATCTTTAAGCAATTATATGATTCTCCCCTTACTACAAACTAGAAGATGCCAGGAGAGCAAGAAGCAGTTTCACCTCCACATTCTCCAAAGACATAGCATCAACCAAAAGGCATAATTCAAAGCATGGTGCAGGAGGGAGGCACAAGCTAAATAAAAAGCTGAATAATGTACAGTTTGTCAAGGCTGCATGGGAGTGTACTGCTCCTTGTTCTTATGAAATAAAATGTTCTTTTGTTTGCTTACAATATGTTTGAATGTATCTGTAACTCCAGACATTATTATGTATGAAGTCATGTTTATACTTCCTGTTAGCAGGCTGGATAAGGCTGTAATTCCTTTTGTTTTACCTCTACCATCGCACATTCAGTGATACTCATACCAGGTCAATGGCTTTCAGAACCACCAATATACTGAATGTAACAGGCAGCACACAAGTAAATATTTTGCATAATAAAAGAAACATTTCTTCTTCTATAAGACAAACTCAAATAGCAAAATAACAGTTTTGCTGCAATGGGGATGGACAGAGTTTCAGAAAATAAAATCCTATTGAACCACGAAAAAAGAAAGTCTGTATGACTTCTATCCTGCCATCAAAAAGACACATTTTAATCTTGAAAAACGAACTACAAAGTTTCTCCAAACAATTTCTACTATACCTGGAAAGTCGGGCAAGTGTATTAATTTCCACATAGCCTCAGCCTATTTTTGACAAGCTAATTATGCCTGTAGGCTAACTAAAACTGAACTCTGTTCATTCAGTGCCACTGGCAGCACCAACAGCATAGAAGCGAAGAAGGAAAGGATATGTTATTGTCTCTTACCACAGTATAGATCTGAGGTTTGCGCCTTTTTGCTAGGTCAATTATATTGACTCCGTTGTAATAAAGGTTCTCAATGCACCCGTGGAAATTTTTCCTCTGAAAGGTTCCTGGTTTCCCTGGGACAGGAATCCCTCCAAAACTGAGCTTTTGAAAAAAATAAAAAGAAAAAAAGAATGGTATTGAGTTATCACCCCAAAATCAAGAGGACAGAGCCTCACTACATGCAAGCAGATAGGACATTATTTAAGAATCAAGCCAAATTGACAGCATCATCTCAGAGCACGAAGCAGGGCCTGGTTACCCAACATGGGAATCAGAGGCTGAATGGCATTACAGCTCTTGGAGAGTCGCTGCTGCTGCAGACAGCTCACCAGTTAGGAAAAAGCTCTTAAGTGCCCCAACAGACCAATTCACCAGCCTAGTGCCACCAGTCCTCCAAGGTAAAAGGTAATGTTCAAACGGTCTCCAGTCTACAGCCTCCACTGGCCTGGGGGCTGCCACGTATCAGCAGACCATAGCAACCAGGAACCACTATGCAATGGGGAATAAACTCTTCCAGCCCACAGCATGTATCTGAGCAGTTCAGGTTTCAGCCAGTGGAGGATAGTATTACACACGCTGCACCTTGTAGTCATTTTCCTTGAATTTCACTGTGGTTTGGTCTTTACAATACTGGCACACGATACTTGGGGCTGAGCATCATAACAGAGACAATGTGTGCAGGATACACATTTAAACAAAGCTTCTTCTCTACTGTTGTCTATGTACTGCAAGATGTTAGTATTGTGCAAGTTGCAACTCATCACTTAACTCAAGGGCTGAAATCCCTCCAAGAAGAAAGAGCCTAAGGACATAAAGCTTGTAAAATACTTGGAGCCCACATACCCTAGATTCATAAGAAAACACACAAACAAACAAAAACTGCCAAAACCAAACAAATTCACACACACACAAAGAAATCCCACAACCAACCCCCACAACAAAATTTCTAGTGGCCCTGTTTTCATTTTCCAGCTGACACAGGTAATTTCTAATTAGCTCCATTGGCCTATTTTCACAAAGTCTTACTGGTAGTACTGCTGTGGTTTTATTCACTTTCCCCATCACAGCCATCAGCATTATGAGTGGCATAATGCAGGTGGGAATCCTGCAGCCACCACATGTGACAGTGGTTTCAGTACACCAGGAGCTGTGTTGCATCCTGCTGCATCCACTGCAGCAAGGGCACACACTGCTCTGCAGTGCTGCCGACAGTGATGGCTGCTGGAACCTGGTCAGCCTTATTCTAACTCTGTCATGACTCTTAACAGTTTGCCTCAGCTCATTATTACAAAAAGAAAGGGAAATTTGGGGATTATGTTTCCTCCCACTCCACCTAGCAAGCTGGGATACGTACCCAAATTAAACCTCCCTGGATAACCTTGAAAGCAATTCTTTGAAAAGAAGTCCTTAATGAACTTGCACCTCAGATGTATTAATTGATCACTTCAGAGAAATAAAGAATGAATAGTCTGCTACTTTACATTACTTGCAGGTTTGTTACTGTCATGAGGGCTTATGTGGTAGTAATGTTTGGGTTTTATTCCAGGGAGAATCATTAGTTCTTCCTTACAACACCAATTTCCTTCTTTCCTGTTCTATTTGTTCAGTCTCCCTTTTAGGCACTCTGTCCTGGGTTTCAAAACAGAATAACAATCAATATCAATTATACCACTGCATTATTAAGAAAACAGTTTCCTTTGTGATTGTTAATAATTTTAATTACCAAATTAATGGTCTTATTACCCTCGGTAAGGCATTTAATTCCCAAAGTCTGCTGAGATAAACTTTCAGTAGACTGTATTGCTGTAATGTTTTACTGAAAGATTGCCTCAGTGCAAGGAGAACTAAAACATATTGTGTGAAAAAACAGGATGGAGTGCCACAGAGGTCAGTGGTGATGCTGATTTACACTAGCTGAAGATCTCCAGCATGCTCCCTGTCTGGGACGTCTGGAAAAATGTTCTGCAGAATACATTGGAGCCTGAGCTTTCCCTAATTTGCATCAATCTTATAGCAGGAAGCAAGCAATTTTATTACTTTGAAATTAGGAAAGCTGATGACTCAACCATTTGGCTTTTCTCAATCCCATCTTAAAAGTAGTTACACCTTTGACCCTTGCTAGTCGAGCCTGAAGCTGTTTTGGAATCTTGCTGCTCAAATGTGCTGTCTCTACTAAATGTGCTTGAAATTTAGAACAGCAGTGCCAGGAGACTGGTACCACTCTCTCCACCTTGCTTTGAGGAATGCAAAGAAGGGAATTTCAGCTGGAACAAGAGAAGAGCAGAGAACAAGTACCTGCCACTGCTGAGTCACCTGCTTTTGTCCCTTGGGTGCTCTAAGAATTGATCCTTTCCAGAAAAATGAATCCAAAGTGCAGAGGGGAAACTTGTGGTCTCTTAAGCAATGAACCATGCCAGCTCAGTGCATCCAGACAGAGTGATGGCTCTGACTGTGCAAGCATGACCCTGTGCCTTGTGAGCTAGCAAGACTTAGTAGACAAGTGGTAATAAAAATGAACATGGATAATTTGCACACAGGTGTGCATTGATGCGGGGAACAGCTAAGGAGCTGTCTTGCATGGACATATGATGATATAATGGGTTTTAAAAGATATTTTTTAACTGCTACAAGCCATGAGCACTAAACTGCTGGAGTGATACAAACCATGCTCTGCCACACCTTGGCCTCATCACAGGGAAGCACACCAACTTTGGGTTCTGTGGGCAGGCAGGATGTTTCCCCTGCTCAGTCTCCCTAAAGCATCACTACCCCAGATATGAAAGAACTTGGGTCAGAACTAGGTGTCTTGACAGCCATACTCAGGGTCTTCCATTCCTAATGGGAAAACAATCGTCTTTATCTGATCATCTCTACATGGAGAGCTGTAATTTGAGGAACTGGTGGCTTGATAGAGGCACAACTCACAGCTGATATCCCCATGGTCATGTCAATATGGTCCAGAGATGCTGCATAATGATCCCATTAAAATCATACTGGAGATGATGACGCTGCACCTCTCTTTACAGATAAGTATAGTTACTCCCTGAAGATTTTACTAGAACCTTGATTATTCTTTTTAGTTTGGCTCAAAGCCTGCTGTACTTGGGAGTCTAAGCATAATCCCGTGTGTATTTGTCTAGACACTGGCATTTTTCTCAGACTGTTGTATATAGAATTGCACAGAGTCTATGTTTGGTGAGTATGAAAGGAGCTCTCTGGAAATGAAATACTAAATAAAGATCTTTGATGACAAAAAAACAGCTTAGAGGGTGGCTTTTTTTCCATCATATTAATTTCCTATCAATTCAGCCTCATCTCCTAGGTTATAACTTAAAGGGCTTCACACACCTCATAATCAATATCCAAATGATCTGAATCACCCTTCGTTCGGAAGTGTTGGGTGTGCTTGTCCACCGTGAAGTTCACTTGCTTGTTGAAACGCTCTATGAGAACCGAGTGCCAGTGTTGGTCATCCAAGAGGCTGCCCAGGGTGACAGATGTGTGGCTGTTACTGAAATGCAAGTTGGAGTCCCCTGGATAGGCAGAGACAGGCAGAAGACATCACAGAGTTACCTCCAGGCCCTTAGCTCAAGCATAGGAACTCAAGGGGAGCACAGAGCAATGCTCCTAGATGCAAACTAGATGCCCATCAAAAACAGACCCGTGTCAAAACTTGCTTTAGATTCCTTGGCCCCCTTGCTCATGTATGTGTATATATGCACATACACATACACACATATTTTTCCCCTGAAATCCTTGAAATAAATCAGGAGATTTTCCCAGTGGTGCACCCACACATCACAGCACACAGGAGTTCACCACCCTGTGTATGCCCTTCGTTCTGTTATGCATTCAAAGCCCTGGTTGTTAAAGAACTCTATTCAGGCTGCACCAAAATCTCCTGTCTATTCACATTAACTGATGACTTCTGACACTTCAGTTTCAGAGAAAAAAAAGCCACATGTCAGTGAAGCAACATGGACTCAGGTAGTTTGTTTAGCTGAGATTCTTAAACCTGGCCTAAATGTCCAAAAGCTTAGATCAAGAGTCATAGAAGTATTTAGGCCCTAACCCTGTTGATTTGTTGATTTCAAGCATTCTTCTGTTTTCCATCTGGCTATAGGTCTAAACACTTCAGAGTCTCTCATTTAAAAGGAGTGTGTGCCCTCTTGTTATATTCCAGTGGAACGAAGAGAATACGTGCTCCAAAACTGTCTGGTAAGACAGTTGTGAACAGGGGAATGAGACACTGCACTGTTACCTGCATTATCTGCTCCAGACAAACTTCTTACTGTGTCCCAGAATTGACAGTCTGAGATCTGTCCCTGTATGTTACTAGATGTTTGATCTCTCATTTTTATTAAAATCAGCCTTGGCAGTCTAGGCAGCATGTACAAGAACTGCCAATGACTCAGATCACTTTATTCATCACAGTTATTAAGAGTGAGATCAGTGGTGAGAAAACTTGGACCTTAATTCACTCCTCTCTTTCCCCACACCCTCATGTTTAACAGAGGGAGGTTTGTTTCAGCTTTCCACCTTGATAAGCCACTGAGACTTTCAGACCAAGTTCAGTACCCAAACAGGGTAAGTGCAGCTCCTGTGCTGAACGAAGTACAGCATTGCAGGCATGAATACTTCTGCCCAACTCAAACCCTTCAGTGTGAGAAATTAAGTCAACAGAAACTGCTGAGTCCAGTAGCACAGGTCACCCACAGAAGAAGCTAATGAAGATTTTGTAATCAGCCTTGGAGAGGAGGTATAGTCACTCTTGCTAACGCAGTTCCTGCCATTATCAAAGTGCTTTAGTGTATTCAGCAGGAAAATGCAAGCGTCCTTCTACAGAAAGAAATTAAAGCCAGGCTTTCATCTGTTCCTTTGATCCAACATGATCACACAGTGATGTGAAGGGCAGATATTAATTTTTCAATTGAAACCACCACCAGAAGCAAAGCAATGCCAGAGTGCACAATGTAATGACCAGAATGCTTTAATTTAAATTACGTGTTTTCAGCTCAGTTCCGATCACAGAGTGGGAAAAGCAAAACAGAAACCAAAACTAAGGGGTTTTCACTCCAAATCAAACTTCCTGGGAATACTATTCTTAAAAAGACCCAATGAGCTGCTCAACCTTAGCCAGCACTAGTTAGATGAGCCAAGGTGTCTTCTTGGCTAAAGCTATCAGGTACTGCATGAAATCAGTCATGCCTATCCTCTTTTGTTTCTCCTTGCACCTTCTCTAACCAGTATTTAGCTGTGAGCTGTCTGAGGCACTCAACATACTTTGTGGATCTCACCTGAAGTTTCTAGATGTAGATGCTGTCCAATATAAATATTTATAATGGCAAAGCAAGACATTCCTTGTTACAGTAATATGTGAACCAACAATCCTAATTACCCTTACCCAGGTTGATGTGCAAGGAGAGCTTCCCTTTCTGTAGTTCCAAGGTAATGTAGTCTCCACGCTGTCCTTCTCCATGGAATAAGACTCCATCCCCCTGCATGCTCTTGAACTTCAAAGAAACCACATCTTTGAATGTGCTCATAAGCTTCTGATTAAACCTGTAGAGGAGTGAACTTCTGCCATCGAAGTCTGCAATATCTGACTCTGAGAGAAAGAGGGTGACAAAGTGAAGAGCAGAGACAGCATCAGAGCTCTGTGTTTTCAGGATCTTTTCAAATATCAGTTGAAACCAAGTATTCCAGAAGCATACATACACAGGATATACATGACATTTGGGCAACAGCATTTTACCCATTTCCAACCCCAATCCTCTCTCCAGTGAAAGGGAAGACTGCAAGAAAATTACTCTTCATTTGTTCTCCCCTTTCTTATCATGTAAGACTGCTTTCTTGTTCACCTTTTTAGAACAGAACAGAAGCCTTCCATTGTACTCAAATTTCCAGATCATCCCTCACCATATTTGCTATTTGTCTCATACATACACCCAGGATGTAATCCACTACTTTAAACACTTCAGTTCTCTATTTTTCTGTAGCTTCATAGGCATCTGTTGAGCTGTTTCTGCGTGTTGGCCTTGCCTGCACCCACCTTTGCATCCAAATGTGCATCATCTTTGCCTCTGTGTACTGGCTTCTTGTTTGTGATGGAATTTATCAGCTGTGTTTCTGCATGCAAATTGACTAAACTAGCAGGACTAGCCAAATACCAATTCAAAAAGCTCTTGAAGGGATTTCATGGAACCAGGTATCTAAACTGATTATACACCTTCAAAAATCCTATTAGAAACATATTTTCCCCTTCAGCCAGGCTCTAAAACCCAATCACTGTGATGGGAAACAAGCTTTTAACACTTCAATTGCAATTAATATTTCCTTTGGCAGCAGCAGTACTCTTTCTGTTTTACAAAGTGGCATCTTAAGCAAAATGTATTTTTAATAAACTTTGTATTTTTTTTTTAAATAAAATAATCAGAACATTTCAGGTAGCTGTAAATATTTTCAGCTAACATACTGCATTCAAACATGTGACTGACATAATGTAAATGCAGTCCCAACTTGGCACAAATTACGGATAAAATATCTATTGCAAATAATAAATCTGGCAGTTGGTATTCCTTTTTCTCAGCAAAAATAATAAAGATTAAGAACATTAAATGATGCAGAATTTGAATAAGAGTTTACTGAGATGCATATCTACTGCAATGCATTCACATAGACAAAGAATACCTTCACAATCACCAAAAAAAAAAAGAGCAGAATCTTTGCTAACCATATTTTAATGATAATCCAAAGCTATCAGTTTTCCATTTTCTTTTTCAAAGTAAGTGAGAGGTCTATATACCAAAAGAATAAAAAATTTCAGGTCAACAACTGCATTGTGATCAAAGTCTCTGATTGAAGTAATCTAAGCTGCCTTCAAAATCCCAGGACTTTTAGCACTAATGGTAGCTTCATTTGTTCTCTTTGAAAACAGAAATCATAGGAGTTAGGTGGGGTTTGGGGATTTTTCTCTTTTTTTTTTTTTTTTTCCATTTTTTTAAAGTGGACCAGGTTTAAAGAAATAGCATAGAATAAACCAGGTTGGAAGAGACCTTAGATATCACCGCGTCCAACCTATCATCCAACACCACCTAATCAACTAACCCATGCAACCAAGCACCCTATCAAGTCTCCTCCTAAACACCTCCAACAATGGTGACTCCACCACCTCCCTAGGCAGCCCATTCCAATGGGCAATCACTCTCTCTATGAAGAATTTCTTCCTAACCTCCAGCCTAAATCTCCCCTGGTGCAGCCTGAGACTGTGTCCTCTTGTTCTGGTACTGGCCACCTGGGAGAAGAGACAAACCTCTGCCTGTCTACAGCATCCCTTAAGGTAGCTGTAGAGAGCAATAAAGTCTCCCCTGAGTCTCCTCCAGGCTAAGCAGCCCCAGCTCCCTCAGTCTCTCCTCATAGGGCTTATGTTCCAAACCCCTCACCAACTTTGTTGCCCTTCTCTGGACACATTCCAGCAAGTCAACATCCTTCCTAAACTGAGGGCCCAGAACTGGACATAGGACTCGAGGTGTGGCCTAACCAGTGCAGTGTACAGGGGCAGAATGACCTCCCTGCTCCTGCTGGCCACACTGTTCTTGATACACGCCAGGATGCCATTGGCCCTCTTGGCTGCCTAGGCACACTGCAGGCTCATGTCCAGCCTACCATTGATCAGTACCCCCAGGTCCCTTTCTGCCTGGCCGCTCTCCAGCCACTCTGACCCCAGCCTGTAGCACTGCATGGGGTTGCTGTGGCCAATGTACAGAACCCGGCACTTGGATGTGTTAAATTTCATGCCATTGGATTCTGTCCATCGGTCCAGCCTGTCAACGTCCCTCTGCAAAGCCTCTCAACCCTCCAGCAGCTCAACACCTGCCCCCAGCTTGGTGTCTTCTGCAAATTTACTGGACTCAATGCCCTCATCCAAATCATCAATAAAGATATTAAAGAGCATGAGATCTAGCACTGGAGCATGGGGCCTTAGTTTGCTATCAAGAGCTATAGCAATTTCAGAAAATAAATGGCCTTTAATAACTTCTGCATGTCAGTATGACCATTTGTACAGAAGTCTGATGGAACATAAACTTGCAAGGAGCTCAAAATTTACATTTGATGAGAAATTATGTCACTCCAAAACTAATTCCATTCCAAATCAGAAGGCAACTGATTGTATTTAATGTGAATATAACTACAAAAAAATTGAATCCTGGGATAAAATACTTCAGAATAAATTAAGACTAAATTCTTACCTGTGATATTAGAATTATCACATGCTGTTTAGCATCATACATAGAACAATTGCTAATTTAGGAAGTATCATAAATACAGAAGTTTTCCTGCCATTTTTACTTCTTTACTGGTTTTTACTTCTGAAATAGGTCTTCAGAAACATATCCTTCAGATATTCTGATTTTTCTCACTTGACACTTTGACTGCCAGAGTGAGGTTGGACTAAATGATCTTTTGAGGTCCCTTCCAGTCCATAACATTCTGTGATCCTGTTTCTACAAAGGGAATTAATTTCTAGTTTAGATCCTATGAATTTCCCATAGATACATTTAATAGTTCAATTTCTTTAAAGTAAACTGCAGGTGTATCATGAAAATCAGTTCATTTCAACACAGGGAGCAATTAAGAAATAGCTTATAAAGAAGATACAGTCTTTGATTTCCTGTGCATTTTACAGCTAAAATTGATAGTCCTTTTAGCTCTCAAAGATGATTCAGTGTTGCCATAATAGTAGCCCTTTTTCCTTCTTAAGATTTAAGACTTTGAACAGTCTGAATTCATAATTCAATCCTTTTTTCTTAACTCTCCACAAAGCCACAGCATAACACAGTTTCTTGAAGAGAAATTTACAGACATTTGACATTTACAGAGTATAACACAAAGGAAAACCCGTTTCTGGAAAGTTCTGCTTCACTAATTATCATTTGTGAGTACACTGGCCAATAAACAGCCCTGAATGAAATGGGAATATGTCAAATAAATGCTAACACTGGCAGCCAAAAGCCATTAGTGACAGTTTGCAAGACAATAAATCGTTGGCTTCCTGTTAAAAATCAAAAGACATAGCAGAACCCTAATACAATCACTCCTGAAAATCTGACTGTTTGCTTAGTGTTTATTTGCTCCATATATGTCCATAATCCACTTGCAGGAAGAGAACAAGGATAAGAAGTGTTGTAAATCCTAGAAAACCTGCATGAATGAAACCGGACCACAAAAAAGTGGGTTTCATTCTGGACTGCCTGCTGGTTTACTTCTGCTCCCTGAAGAAGGACTTCACTCTGTCTCAGTACTTTTCTACACTGTCCTCACCAACAAGTCATCAAATGTGGGATCAGCTAAAATATGCTTGTTTCATGTTCCTTCTCTCTGAACAACAATTCAAACAAATGCTTCTGCTGTAAATGCGTATGTGCTTCTGCTTACAGCCAAAGAAGTTGCCATGAAGTAGAAATAATTCATCATGGAATTTTTCTGAAATATAGTAGAACTCAAACCCTCAGGGGTTTTGGTTACATTATTCCATTTGAATTTCCAGTCCCAACATAAGTCCAAATGGCAGTTACTTGGGAGTGGGTGGAAACAAAGGCAGTTGAAACTAGACTCCCTAGTTAATCCATAATCAACTAAAAACAGAAACAACAAACCAACAAAACACCCCAAAACAAACAAAACCCCAAATAAACACAGCAAACAAATAGAAAAAAAAAAAAACAAAACACCAAAAACCAAACCAAAGAAACAAAATCATCAAACCAAAGCACAAAAAGGCAAAAAGACAAATACAACATTACATATAACACAAAGAATGTGACCACAGGGCTTAACTTGTGGGACCAGCTATGCTAAGAGATGCCAGGCTGGGAGCAATGCGAGAGCATGGATGGCATTTATTTGTGCAGCAATATACTCCGGAGCAGCAGCGGAGAGGATACACATTTATTCTAACAAAATAGTTCTCACAGTGATTTGAGAAAAAGTAAATACTTGGCCAAGTTTTCCAAAACACAATAACACTGCAATTTGAGACAGGAACTTCTTGTCTTGCATCAAAGAACAGAAGCTTTAACTACCTACAGGAAAGAGGAACTGGTCCTGGTCTGAACAGATGTCTCTCTTGGCCAGTCATGCTTTATTGGCTTGAGTGAGTCTGAAGCAGTCTGACTTCCATCTCCATACCCTTCTCAGACATGAAAACAGGGGATGAATGTGGATGTGGACCTCAGAAGTGACAGTTCTACCATGCAGATCTATCACAAATCCATGTCTGCCTCTTAGTAAGCAATCATTTGAGTATTTATCCAACATAACTGGTTACAAGCACTACTCATCAGTGCCCAGACTGTAAGTGGTTCTCCACAATGCATTCTTTTCTATTTCATAAGAAGACAAAGGAGAGAATGGAGGAAGGTGGAGGGAAAAAAAATAATACATATGTATAAATTTAATGAAAAAGCACAATATCAGATCATATTCCCTGAAGCAATGACAGCAGAAGATGAGAAATCAGAACCCTGACCTGCAAATTAAGAACTCAGCTCTCAAAGGTAGAAGATACCCTGTCTCACACCTTGTCATTGTTTCTCCTGTGGTTTCCCAGCCTGTTAAATGCACATACACCTGATTGTGCTGATGCATTTTGGGCTGTTTATAGAATATGACCAGCATCTTCAATGCAGCTATAAATCTTATCCCATGGAAGCAATTGTGTCAGCAGATTTTTATTCCTGCACTAAGCTAACGAGACTTTTCCCAAGTATAAAAGATATTCCCCCTTCACTGCCCCCAGCATCAAAAGCAATTGGTTTGTCATTTGTCTGAACATGTCCTCCATTGCAGCTCTGGTTATCTGTTACAATCACACTGCTGCTGGAGCCTCTGCTGCAAAGGGACAATGAGAGCTTACACATACCTCTGCAGGGAAATTTCCATTTAACTTATAAATCCTTTTCTGAACAGGTAATGTCAACATATGTTTTCAGATCAAGACCATCTCTTTCATATTTCAGTACCTATTTTGAGGATGTGAGATGAAATCTTGACAAGACTTTCAAATAAATGTAATTAATTTTCATTTAGGTGCATTCTTTCTGTGTAAGAAAGTAAACAACAATTAGCATGTGTCATCTGTGCATTCCAGCTGATTTGACTGCCTTGGAGTGGTTTCTTGCACAGGAACTTCAATCTGTGCAGGACAGGGTCAATCACACTCACATGCCTGAAACAGCTTTGTTGTTAAAACATGGATTTATGTTTTAAAGAAACATCAACTAGCAGCTAATTAGATGGTGACAAGAAAAAGTGGTGAAGGAAAAAAAAACAACAAAGATGCAAGCTGTCTTGCTTGGCAGTGCAGTTTTGGGGATAAATTTATAGAAGTAAATTACTTCTAGCAGGAATAATAAACAACAGTGAGTGCCATTCAGCAGCGTAGTGCAATCATGTTAAGTTAGTCCCTTTGGCAACCACTGCACATAGGACCTAATCTCTACCAGGATTCATCAGGGTTTTTTGTTACTGTGTCCTAGCAGAGCATTTGGTGACCTACAAGACCTGATGCCTTCCACATGTCCCCTACTAAACAGTAATCAAAAGCTTTGTTTGCCAAATGTCAGCACAAGGTTGTGTTCCTGGGACCTCTTCAGCAGAATATGCTGCACAGGACTTCATATTCCAAAAATGAGAGGTCAGAACCTTGTGCTGGCACAAGACTGTCACATTCACCTAACTGCATCACAAAATGCTTAAGCAGCAGCAAAGCTGCAAGCTTCTCTTACAGCTGTCATCTTCTGCTCAAATATGCAAAGGTAAAAAGGAGCTGATGTGAGCAGAGTTCACCCAAGGAACCACAGGCTATCTTCCACACCCTGAGGTGTATTATTGTATATTTGGCAGTAGTCCCAGGGTTTCAGCAGATGTGCAGCAGCACATGAAATTCTGGTGGCCTGCACCATCAGTGTCTGCAGACGTTTGTTTCAGCCAAGCAATGAATGTTGCCTCTCACACATAAAGTATCTCCAGCTTGCTTGTAAATGAAAATTGCAGTTTTCTGCCCCACTATCACTATAAACCAACTCTGTTTCCAGATCAGATGTTCTGCTTCTAGAGCAATGTTTTCCCGGAAAGTGAAAGGGAGAGCCAGCAGGCCAGCATCATCTGAATTTCATCCTGCCTATACAAGTAGGTTAAGAGGTAGAAATGACCCCACAGTCACACATGCACCGTTGTGTAGGATTTGGTTCATACGTGTTCTCCATGCACATGTTTTCTTTTTATCTTATACCTCAGAAATACATCCAAAGTTCAAATGCCTGTGGAAATCCTTTCTTCAGCTTCAGAGGACTTAAGATCAAGTACTCTGGGAATTTTTTTTACCTACAGAAGCCTTTAAGTCATTCCAACATCTTAAAGAAGACAGGGCATAAATGGGAATTAGGCACTCTCAGATGAATTTTTACGAGCTGAAGCCTTTGGTACAAGGAGGAATGTTGTTCCTACTCCCAGCCTTACATCCTTTCTTTCATACACAGACACTTGTGTGAAGGGTCATCTCTTAGAGATGATTCACATTTGGGATATTTATTCTCCTTCTAGATTAATTTCTTTCCTGGCTTGTCCAAGAGCCTGTCTCTACTGATTTCTATTTTTTTTCCGAACTCTTCAAATTATGGCTATATTTCTCGTGAGAGAATTGAACATGGTGGATGAGTCTGTGTGCTGTCAAACATTACAAAATGCAGTTATGTAGGTGTACACCAGCTCAAGATCTGCTGCAGATATTCTGTCAGTATAACAGTAAAGATGACATTTTATAAATGATCAAACATCTTTTGTAGAGTGCTGGAGTGCCTGGTTTAGGCATAGCCAAGACTGTGAAACTATCTAAGCAAAACTTGCAGACAGATATTGCTTGGCATATCTAATTTGCCAGAGAGAAACTTGAATGGCACAATTTATAAAAATGAAATGAATATTTCAACATTCTGTAAAACTTTTATGAGTCCTTTTATTTCTTTTTTTTCAATCTCCTACCTTAATTGTGCACAACTGTTTTTGTTCCCTGTAACTGCAGGCTACAGGACAAAGATGAAGACAGATGATATCAGCACAAGGAAAGAGCCTGAAAGTGCCTTTGAAGTCTTTTTCATATGATAGAAGATACAACCACAATCTGACATGAAAGTAGAGCCTGTACAGTATTTCACATGGACTAGAACCAAAACACACTGAGCTACAAAAGTTTCAACCTTTATTTCAAGTTCTATGTGTTTCACATCTGTTTGGATTATACTCTTCACTGCAGAGGTTCGTTCATTGCTAACAGAAGAAAGCTCTTTGAAAACAGATTAGATACTTGCTTTGGAATAATGTCATCAAGGGCAGTCAGCTTTCATTTATAGGTTTCAGTTTCCATGTCCACTGTTAGGGCTGGAAAAGGTCTCTTGCCTTACCAACTATCCATTCAGACTAGGCTGCTGCAGGTCTGTACTTAAATGAGTAATAGTCCACAGTGCCTGGGCATCAGCGTAGGTGGAGAGGCAGCATTTTTAAAAAGCTGAATGGTTCTTTCAGACCTACAGATAGATCTGTAGAGACTACAAAAAGGATCTCCCCATGATACCACGTGAATCAGTCCTAAGGCCCAGGTGTAGTGATGAGACCACTAAAAATCCTGGAGCTCTAATCAATGGGATTCTGCTCAGATAAATTTGAGAAGTCTCCTGAATAGGAGATTTTACACTTACTACTTTACAACCCCTTTTCTGCACCTGTCAGGAGCAGATGAGAAACTAAGCTAAATGGGGAGATGTACAAGAACAAGTGTCACTTGATGGTGACCTGTGCCACATCATATTGAGCTTACTGGTAAAATGCTGTTAATTGCCTGAAATCTCCCCAGAAAAACCTCACCCATCTCCAGCAGTATCTCAAGTCACATTTACCTATTTCAGAAACAGATTCATGGTCACCTGAGAAACAAACACTGGAATTGTGTCTCCTCATTTGTAGACTTGTTTGGTGCGAGGGAGTGATACTGGTCCTTTGTCTTTACATTTGCACTCTTTCATGGTGATAGGCAGTCCACCAATGTGTATGCTAGCCAAAACACCCCATGGAACAGTATTTATAGGCTGTTTCAAAGACTGTGTGACAAAGTGCTGCAGACCATGTCTTAGAGGATCCTCATCATGTGTTATGTGTTATGAAGAAGTCTGCCAAAGAAAACACTCATGCAAAAGCAGTTAAATCAACAGATTAGTTCTCTCAGGTGCTATAAAGTCATCAGCCTCAAATAGAATACCAGTACTAGCTGCTCGGTCTGCAGGACTTCCCTCAACAACTAATTAACTTGCTTTAAAACCAGAAATTAACTATTTAAGCAAAAGGTAGTATTGTTCCTAAGTATAGTTATACAGCCCATCCCAGGTATCTTTGTGTCCTTCAGCAGGGTGGGAAATTTTGCTGCATCTCACTGCTTTGCACTCACAAAAATCAGCAAATCATTCTGTGGTGGGTTCAGCTGTCAGAAAGCTTCACCAGCTGAGCTAGATAGGCCAGCACATCTCCAAGAAGAAAGACAAGAACAACTACTGAAAAACAAATTAATGACAGCTATGTATTTCACATTACATTTTAACTCATAAAACTTGTGCTGGACCCCTCTCAAAACACAAAAAGCTTTTTTCAGAGCACATAAGATGCAACCACTTACTATAGGAGCAGCCGAAGACCTCAACTCTCAGTCCTATCTGCCCAGCGTTGTTCCACTTTAGAGGGACGAAGCGCAAGAAGCGAGCTTTCACAGAGTGCAGAAATTTGTGGTGTACCACACTGTCAGCATTGCTGTTGCCTGTGAAAACCTGGAAGGACAGAAAGCCTTGGTGAGACACTTTGCACCCAGAAGTGAACGCAGGTTTCTGAATTAAGGCTGCAAACTGCCAACCTTCCTCCTGATTCTCAGTCTCATTCCAAAATCATTTAAACTGATTGTTAAATTTTCTTCTAGTTGTTGTGTCTTTTATGGAGGGAAAGGAAGGAGGCAGCAGCTCACAGAGGACCTCATTGGAGTGTATACAATGAGTTACAGAAGGAGGCTGCAGATGGGGAGCTTTCAGAAGGTGCTGCATGATTTCTCCAATTTCAGGATTACTCCATCAGCCTCTAACATACTCACAGTCCCTTCAGCATAAGTGAAGGATGCAGCCCCAGTTTAGCTTCTGGTGCATTCAGCATAGTAGAAAAAGGTGGTCACAAGGCACTGGGGTTGGTCAGAGCCTGGAAAGATGACCAGGAAACTAGATACACCACAGAAATCTCAGGCAAGACAGGGGAAGAGATGAAAGCCTGAGTCAGTACACAGGAGAGTCAGCATTTTGATTGTATTAGCACCCAAGAGAGTTAAAGCTTGCAAACAATAATAATTTAACTTTTTTTTTTTTTCTTGCCTACTTGATTAATTGCCTGCAACTTGAAGACAAAATTAATGGCCCTATCAGAATTATCATTTAACAATAGCAAACTCTCTCATGGATGAAGAATGACTGCAGAATTTCAAAGACACTGCAGCCAAACTTTGATCCCGCCTGAAGCATTTTCAATTCCTTTTACCCCCTTATTCTGAAGTATCAGGCTAGGAATATCATAGATGTCCTACAATCTTCAGAACAATTGAGCAACTCGGCTATGATTGGAGTTTGAAGCTAACAGTTTTCTAAGACATGAAAACTGAAGTCAGACCTCACAAAAAAACTCACAGGCAGGCTCTATTTGCAAAAGAGGTAATTTGCTTTACAATTATAAAAGTTGTACCAGGTTTAAAGGCTTCTGCAGCTCAAACTTGGCACCATTCACCTATGCAATACAAATGGAAGCACAAACTGGAATAAACCCAATAAAGTAGTTGGGGGGGGTGGGGGAAGGAAAAAGGACTACTTAGCAACTGTTTAATTTTTTACTCAACTATTGCAACTTTTCCCCAACATACTTAAAAGTAGTGTAAAACTTCAAACTCAAGGTGTTCTTGAGTTACTAAACCCCATGTGCTAGTTTTTTTAGAATCATATTCAGTAGAAAATATCCTTGAACACTTCTATGGCACAGTATTTTGAAAGCACTTATTTGAAAGCACATACTTATTTCATTTCACCTTAAAAACTCTAACCTAGGAAAGTTCTTTTACAAATAATACACCTTATTTCCCACCCACTTCAGTCATGGATGTAAAAAAAGACACCATATATTCCAATTCCTAATGCTTTGCAACGCTAACATTGCTTGCCCCTGATGAAATGATGCCTTGCAACTTCAGTTGCCTCAGTGAAGAAACATTCTTCAAAACACATGATTTATAAAGTTATTTTCACTAGCAGCTGAAAATAACATATAATTCAGCTATCTCAACTGCCCCAAAGCTTTGCTTAGCCTACATCCCTTCTCCTGGACTTCTATGGCACAAGACCTTGTTTCCTACAAGTAATAACGTGACTGTTAAATAACCTCTCGTAAGTCCAGCTTTTTTTAATGATTATTTTTGGATGGGGATACTTGTTGACATCTATTCAGCTAACCATACACGGCAGTTCAGCAATCTTGCCTGTCAGATGTTCTTTGAGGAGAGCCACAAGTAGTACTTCAGGATGTCCTGAGCTTACTCATACTGCTTTACTGATAGGAGACAAATTCAAACTCCAGCAAAGAGTACTTCAGAGGTTTTTTCCTTATATTTCAAGTGAAAAATCCTGTTGTTCTTAGTAATGAAACTGTCAGCAGAGACTAAAACTCACAGTCAGAGCTGTGGCAATGTTTGCATATTTGTTAAGATACTCATAGATGTGTAAGATGGATAAAAGGAAGTGTTGGTTTTGTTTGTTTAGAAAGTTCATCCTCATGGAATCCTGTTACGAAAAGTTTAAAATGCAGTGATGAGAATGCAACCAAAAGGTGAAAACAAAGAGGCAAACCAAAAAACACACATTAATATAACAGCATTGTCTGTCTTTTCTTTTCTTTTGTTTTTTCTCATAATCCTCTTCTACACAAGGCTGTCAATATTGCAAGTAAATAACTACTGCAAGGAAATAACTTTTTGTTTTATATAAATAGAAAATATTCTAGGAGAAAAAAAAACAAGTTAAAAAGCACAGTGCCTCTAAAAATATCTCCTTGTAATTAGAAAATAATAGGAACCAGGTGATTTGTGAACATGACTGTGTGCTAAACAGCACGCACACGCCTGCTTGGAAAGCAGGCGGGAATGCAGCTCGCACCGGCACACAGCAGCATGCAGTGACCTGCGGGTCCTTGTAGCTGTTGGAAAACCACAGGGGAAATCACAACTACCTGCAACTACTGGTAAGAGTAGCCTTGACACCCCTCTTGCAGGGCAAACCTGTACAGACTTGTTTTATGAAGCTCGTGCATGCCACACACCCAAGTACAATGTATGAGAGCATCCCCACTGCTGGCAGGCCCAGAGGCAGCCCTCTGCCTCCAGGCAGATGGTGTGTACAGCACACTTCAGGGACTGTCTGTGCACTCGAAGGAGCTTTGCGGTTTTGCGAGGTAAAACAGAGAGAGCTGTACTTCACTGTCCACAAGCAGACCCACATGCCCACCCACAGGCATCTGTGCTAGATAGTTTCCTTCACAACACCTCCAGGAAGTGCCAGAATTACCCATATCCAAATCAGTTATCTACAAATCTGATGTGCAAGTATGTAAAAACATCATTCCTGTGTTGAAACAGCCATGTTGGTAAACAAAACAAAAACAACAAACAAACCCAAACTTCAAAAGCCCAATATACCCCTTAGAGTGGTGTTTCTCAAGCTTTCCTAACAATCAAATAGCCAATGAAATTTTTGGGGAGGAAATTCCACGGGCAATGCTGTATCCATCGATCCATGCCTACCAGATGGTTCTGCATGCAGCTGGCACATCACTGCTCACCGCTAACTGCAGGGCATCACTGTGTACGCTTTTAGGATTGCTTTGATTTTCACTTCCAACTCCCACTGCTATACAGATCACCTTCTGATGTTTTATGGACCACCTGTGGGCTGTAGACCATTGATTGAATAACACCAATTGCCACAGATGGTCACTTGAAAACTTAGATCCACAGCTGACACAGAATTAGTCCATCTATTAAAGAAGATGAAACAAGGATGCAGGACCAGATTTCATAGCCCTGGAGGTTCAAATATTGATTAACAGTAAACTTATCAGTAGGAATAGCAGAAATACTTCCTCTTGAGAAACAGCCTCCATTACAACGTGTTGTTGATAGGGATTAATTCATGGGAAGGAAAAAGACAAACTGGCAAAAAACCTCAAAGCACCCACCTGCCGTTTCCCATGCAGCACAGTAGCTGTGGGAGAGCATGTAACACTAAAATCTATCAGTCCTTGCAAGTCCTGTAAACACAACAGACTGATGATTTACCTAGGAAATCCTGCTTCTGGCATTCTGTGGGCTCATACATCCAAAAGTTCCATTAGCATCAAATCTTGCCATCAGCTTCTTGAAGGCAAAAGATTTTCCCTAGTGCTGGGGTCTGTAAGGTTAACAGCTTGCCATGGGCAGGGCTGCCTTTCGAACCAAGCCTGTTTCACGATGCCTGTCTGCATGGTGCCCTGCTGTGACACAGACCATAGCACCACAGTAATATTTTATGAGGCTTTCTTTAAGAGCCAGCAAAGGCAGGTCCCACTGGCATGAAGAAGTGAGGTAAGAATAGTTTCAGGGGTTTGGAGCAGGGTGAAACCAGCCCAGTGCTGCCTCCTTGGTGGCAGCTTTTGGCACACAGGAAAGGGGAAGACCAAGACGTGCATACATAACATTTTTCCCAGTGCTCAGCCTACCTGCTTCCTAGGCTATACCAAAGTGGAAAAAAAAGCAGTGTTACATTTAGATGTAAAAGAAAACTTCAAATCTCAAGACCACCATCATTACCTGTGATTTGGGTGTATGACTCTCTTAGGAAAAGCAACAATTCAAATGAATGGACTGTTTATAGAACTCTCCCATTCAGGGGGATCCCAAAAGCTATTCAAGGGCAGTTCAGGAAAATGTCACACAACTGTGGTAAAATATGACAGCTTAACAACCCTGTAGACACACACTTTTTTCCCCTACCTCATATATTAATTCTGATCTGAGCCACACCAGTAAAATCTGATGTGCTAAATATTAGACTGCCCTTTGGCCAGACTTTTAGACTGGTCTCCACCTTGAGACAGACAAGTGGGAACTGTGGGTAAGAAGAGTGTCTGTTCATGAAAGCCTAATCAGTTCAAAAGACAGCATCAGATGCAGGACTTTATTTTAGACTCTCCTGCATGCACATTCTGCACAGCAAATGTCAGCTTATTTACAGAGTAGCAGAAGGTGGTTCCCATAATGACCCCGATGAATGTGTTTTGCTCATTCACTTTGTTAGGCAGGTAATCAGATGGGTTCAAAATGAGTATGTAAGCAGCAATATCGGCACAATCAGCCCTGAATGGTGAGCAGGCAGACCTGATGTTAACTACCTTTTAAGGGAGACATTTTAAGACATATTGGGTACTGTCATTTCTGCCAAAGTCACTCTGATGAACTGAAGTTAAAAATTAAATAAATAAATTTAAAAAATCAGATGATGACTGCACAGAGGGCAAATAATGCAGATGTCAGCAGTTCACAACATATCAACCTTCACTGAAAGAAATGCAAGCACAGAAAAGTGCACTCCGCCTTCAAATCTCATCCATGACATCACAGTATGATGCCTCCAGTGTCTAAATAGATGAGGACAGAAACACACATAATTCAAGCTATCCAGCAGCTTAGTGAAGGAATCAAATTGAGATGAAAGGCAGCTAAGTCTGTCATAAATCTCAAAAGTGCAATACTTAGGGGAAAGAAAAAAAACTACAACAAAACAACAGTGTCATTCTCCCTTTTAAACTTCCTTCACAGTATCACAGTATCACTTAGGTTGGAAAGGACCTTGAGGATCATCGAGTCCAACCTATCAACGCAGACCCCATGACTAGACCATGGCACCAAGTGCCACGTCCAATCTCCTCCTGAACACCTCCAGGGTCGATGACTCAACCACCTCCCTGGGCAACCTGTTTCAAGGACGAATGACTCGCTTGGTGAAGAACTTCCTCCTCACCTCGAGTCTAAACCTCCCCTGGTGCAGCTTGAGACTGTGTCCCCTTGTTCTGGTGCTGGTTGCCTGGGAGAAGAGGCCAACCCCTTCCTGGCTACAACCACCTTTCAGGTAGTTGTAGAGGGCAATGAGGTCACCCCTGAGCCTCCTCTTCTCCAGGCTAAACAATCCCAGCTCCCTCAGCCTCTCCTCATAGGGCTTGGGTTCAAGGCCTCTCCCCAGCCTTGTTGCCCTTCTCCAGACACGTTCAAGTGTTTCGATGTCGTCCTTAAACTGAGGGGCCCAGAACTGGACACTAGGATGAGAAAGATCAGGAGCTAGGAGTTAGCACTGTGATACAGAACATGTTTCCTGGAACATGCCTCCCAGGACTCACTCAAATATTTGATTGTACATGCAGGGTAAAGAAAACATGCATTTTTGGCTAAGAAGCAAGACAGAAATCTGAAGCATGAAAGGGAATGCATTGTCCAGCTTTTCACATTTTCTAGGTTGACATGAACTCTGACTCAAGGATAGCTTTTATCTTCTCCAGAGGCAACAGACTTTCCTCTCTACTCAAATTCATGTTACCTAGGACTCATTTCTGTGGGAGTATTGAGTCCAAGCATTATATACACATTCTGGGGGAAATGGTGACAGAAACCAAATTACAGCAAAGGCCCTTTGTCTCTATACATGTAGAGATTGAATGTTACCATGATGAGGACAATACAGCCACAAATGCACCATATGGAAACTCAGCAGCCTCTGATTTGAATGAGATGCTACAGGGTATTTTTCACATAACAGTCATATTGCATGAGTACCTGATAGCAACACCTTGGGCCAGAACAGGTCTGCAGTGACATTTTAGAACAATAAAAAAATGTATTCATAGTTTCTGCTGTGAAATGAAAGCAACTGTCAGTGCAGGCAGTTCTAGAATCTCTCCCCTTCACCTCAGCCCTGCCCCTGCCCTGAAACCTAGAGAGATTATACACAGATGAAAAACAAACAAAAATCCCCAAACCAAACAAAAAAATTAAAAAGAAAAAGAGGTAAGGTAAAGAAAAAAAGGTAAGGTAAAGAAAAAAACCCACAACCTGGAAGTCTAAAAGTTCATTTTACTTTTTGCCTTCCCTACATACTGTACATGTCAACAGTGAAAAAATCTTGCTTTGCTTATGTAATAAAAAAAGCCCTGCCCAACACATCAAAGCCAGAACTGTTAATATCCTGTCACAAGGAAACACAGCAAAATGGCTTTGCTGACATCTCAATCGCACTGTGTTGAGCCTGGGAGCTGCTAAAAGCTCCACTTGATTTGGAGGGTGTGTTAAGAGCAGCTCTCCAGCATGGGGGCTTATGGCAGGTCCTGGCCCCTGGGAGTTGCCCTCTTTCAGCATGTGGCCTTAAAAGTCCTTTTGCTATTAGCGGGGGGTCAGACCATTGGGAGAAGGAAAAGATGAAAATGAGGATTGCTTGGCTCCTTGAAGAGCTACAGTTTAGATCTCTGTTTTCACTACCACGCAGCCACATTTGGCATATGGACAGCAAACTTACTCATTGTATTTTCTTAGTTTTTTTTTCCCAAGAGACAATTTTAATTTTGTTTTGTTTTTATTTTCAAGCAGTCTCTAAAAATAAAGTATATTGTTACTTCAAGTACAAGAATCCTGCCTGCTTTTGAGAGTCAGTGGGAGCCTTTTCCACTAAGTAGGTTTCAGTCTGAGCCAAGGATGACATGACTGCTAGCTTGGTGTAGGGACTGGAGGGCAGGATGTATCTTCTTAGCAGCATATCACTTGTCTCTGAGCATCTCCTCCTTCTTCACATCTGTCTTTCCTGTTAATCATGGTCTTTGTAACAAAAGGTAATCAGTCATTCCTGGTTTACCACCTTAGCAAAGTTGCCTGTTTCCAGGCTCAAGATTTCACTTCCAGGCTGAACACTGTGACTTTAGCTAGTTTACAGCCTATCATACCATCAGACAAAGAAGCCTCTGTTCCCCTTATGTTTCTTATTTTCTTTCCTAACAGCATCTACATTTTGCCTTTTGTGATACCCATCCTTAACCAGAACCTGAGAAACAATATGCCCTGGCACAGTGTCAGAGCTGCTATTGGGAGGAGCAGTGGGGGTGGGGGGGAAATAAAACCACACAAAAACACAAGAGGCACCTGTCAAAATTATCTTCCAACAATGCATTATCTGGGGAAGTTACAGCCACCCTTCCATTCCTTCACACTCCCCCCCCCCCCCCCAAAAAAAAAAAAGGCAGGTCTGTACAGTAAGAATTACAATGAATGGCTGCAGTATAGGGTTGTACTGGGAAGTATGCATTCCATTTGTTATTGCTGAGGGGCTGACCACTGTGCTTCAGCAATTCAGCATCTGCCTGGGATCCTGACCATTAGTCAGTCCCCTACTAGCCATGGTAATTTCTTTATACAGGAGGGTACACAGTCCATGGGAAGAGATGATGCAATAACGTGGCAGTATCCATACTACTTCATTACTTCCTTGAATAATCTACTCAAGTGGGTTAGTTGCAAATAGAATAGAATAGAATAGAATAGACCAGACCATGTTGGAAGAGATCTTCAAGATCATCATGTCCAACCTATCATCCAGCACCACCTAATCAACTAACCCATGCAACCAAGCACCCAGTCAAGTCTCCTCCTGAACACCTCCAGTGATGGCGATTCCACCACCTCCCCAGGCAGCCCATTCCCTAATCTACCCTGCTACACCGAATGCATACTCTTCTCTCTGCTTAGTTACTTTCCAAACACAGGAACAAATACTCTTAACAGCATAAGCCATATTTATACTAAAGAGGTTGTTTATTATCCTTCTGCTAACAGTAGAGATATTCACAGATTCTCCAATAAAATCCATAATTTTTGCACTGTCAAACTACTTTGCTTTTTTCAAAAATTAGGGAATATCCATTAAGACAATCAATGTTATAAACTGGTGTTTTCTGGATTGATACAGCACCTCTGAACTGACAGCTGGGTCTCCTCAGGACAATACAACATTTCTGTTAAGACTGAAGAAAAGGAAACAAAGTACTAGAGAACTTTTGACTTTTTATGCCTTTACAAAAAAAAAAATTCTCTTTTTCTGATTTACCCCTATAAAATTCTAATTTCTTTTCTTGCTTTGCTCAGCAGCACCTCTCAATCTGCTGGTTTTCTGCAACGGAATGGACGGTTTGATCTTCAGTTTGAATTATTATCAATCTGTTTCCAGAGTCTAACAGACTGTACCTTGGCAAAGTCTGAGGTATTGTGTCCAGCACAGACCACTCCCAAAGGGCAGCCTGAGGATAGCGAACTCTTTCGAAGAAAAGAAAATTTACCAAGGAATAATAAATTATCTATATCACTTGACCTCATGACTAGAAAAATGGTCCCTGTCTTCTTCTATTTTCTCATACAGATGAAGCCCAAGTGTTTGATCCAATCTATAGCTGGGCAGGCTGCCCTTGTTCTTCCCAGCAATGAGCCAAGTGCAATTTCCTCATTCTACTGAGACACTCTTCACATACATATGGGATGTTGCATCTCACATAACTTCATTCCAGTGATGGATAATTGATCTTCATCTTTAGTTTATAGAATCAGCTCTGTCTTTAGAGCACCGGGAGGTGAAGCTGTTATTGCTGTTATCATTATCACTACTACATAAATTAATAATAATGGAAGAAAGAAGCAGCAAAATTAAACCTATAAGTTACAAGTCTAAGATAATGTTGGCACCTAATTCCTGTTTCTGCTGAGCCTCCTGCAATTTATCTTAAAGGCAATCCTACATATAGGTAGTATTTTAAGCTGTATCATAGCAAGGATAAATATTTCCCCAGTACCTTGACTAGATTAACCTCAGCCAATAGACTGAAACTGCTCTTTCCACTGCCAGCGCTAATCATAGATTTCAGTTCTTCTTCTGCATAAATCTCATGGAAACCTTCATGCTTTACATTAAATGAGAAGGATTAACAATGCAGTGAATGTGTTTGTGTGTGGCAATGTTGGGGAACTCTGAGAACCCTCCCTGTATTTAGCTTCATCAAAGAGAATTTAATTTCAATTTAAACACCTAGTTCTGTACACTTGGTACCTCTCTTGTCATAATTTGCCTGACAGATCCAGCAAGATGACACCAGAGAGGTGTTAGTTATTCCATGCAACAGTGACTTTAGATGAATATTGTGCTTCATTATCTTACATTATTTCCCTGTTAAGAAGTTTGATGGCTTTTTCATTTGGATTACTAAAGTAATATCCTGCAGAAGATAAATAGGTAGGCTTGGCTTTCTCTACTGTTTTATAATGCACTGAAATGTATACGCACACACTACTTCTTTTGCTACACATTGTCTTCTGCACCACACCTCTGTGCTCCCTCCTCTCACTAGAATGCATGTGGCAGCCCTAACAGCAGGATATGTAGTGCTGATTTATAAAAACAGATCAGTGTTTAAGCAGTTGTTATGGATTACCCATAGGAAGGCAAACAAATCCAGCAAATTGTCATCCTCTCTTGTACCATCTCCATTTAAGGAAAGACAACAAAGAATGAGGAGTGGAAATACTCCTAAGCCTTGCATTCTGTGGCACTAGGTTCAGAAGCCTCACCCACCATCTTAAAAGATGAAAGAATATGAAGTAGTTCATTTCTCTATGGACCTGCAGCCCAATATTTACCTCAGTGAATACTTGTAAAGAAACCAAATCAGAACTATGGCTTAGTGAAGGGAAAAGATTTAAGTGAAGCAAAAATGAGAACTACATTTTTAAATGGCATGTCAATAACTTCAATGTAACATCTCTTGAAATAATTGGATATTTTGCTTTCCCAGAGTGTTCTTTTATCACACATATTGTAAACTGCCCCTTCTCCTTTTACTTCTATAGTTTTCACTGAATTGTAGCCAGGCAAACACTTAAAACTAGAAACCTTAGCAGTCTCTCCAATGGTACCAGTATTTCCCATGGAAAATGAGAAATAGTGTTTCAATAAATAAATAAATAAACATAAATCAATAGCTGCTTAACAAGCCCTTCTCCTGCAGTGTGAAATCTGGCACAAGGCTCTTTTATTCTTTTTAATCTTCTGATCATTGGTAAATGAAAGAACCCAGGAGCTTGAGCCATGAAAGAGCTTGCCTTTAGAACAAGGAAAAGAAACACCTAACATTTTTTGAAAATATTAAGATGAAGATATTGTGTTTAAGACTTTTTTTTTCTCTTCCCCTGCAAGCAGTTTGAGTAACTACACCTTGAAAAGTAACAGAGAAGTGTTTTAGACAATGCAACCCACAGAGAGGAAAATTAACCTATTACAAGATTTCCTTTCAAAACTTCTGCATACTGTGAAAGCTGCATAATAAGCTGTGATAGGACGTATGTTCACTGTTCAGTCTTCAGCAAAGACGAGCTCATTTTCTGCCAAACAGGAGTGTGAAAATATATGAATTTGATTGCTAATAAAGATGGATACCAACATGTCCTCAAGTTCATCTGCATCAACAATGGGGTCTCAAGCACATTTGAACTCCTCAGGTTTCTGCTACATAGCATTAATGAAGACCTGAATTTGGTCCTCATGCTGAGAAAACACAGCATTAAGACAACAGTTATTTAAACTACTACTAAATCAACACATTATGACTAAAAATGCAATGCAGGCTCCCAGCTCTTTTATTGTATGACATCCTTGGAGAGTCTCAGTTTAGCATTCTCAGAGAGTTTGATTTCCTTCTATGTTGATGTTTATATGAGTCATTGAGGAATGAAGACAGAGAGAGAGACTTTTATCCTTGATTACAGCACAGGTCAAAAATGGACAAAATGCACACATTTTAACCAGTAAATGCATGGTCCCAGGAAGTCAAGTCTTGTTTAAGCAGAACATGTCACTACAGTTCTCTAGGGTTATGTCATACGTACACACGCTAATTCTGGAAGTCTAACTAACCTGGGTGAAAGCCATGTTTGTTTGAAAAGACATCCTCACAGACATATTGGGAGCTTAGTAAAAAGAAGACATTTAGAAGAGGTAGTATAGCTGCAGGATACAAATGACATGAGAATGGAGTGGAAAACACTGTGAAAGTAATGTCAAAACCCAAAATGGACAAGCAGTAAACAATTAATCATCCTCATATTTATATGAATTGAGTTATCCATAACTTGACCAGGTGATGTTACCATTTCACACAACAGAAGATAAGGCAGTTAAAAAGATCCATGAGTAGAGAAAACACCTTTGAATAGAGTGGGTAACTGTCATAGTGATTTCAACTTGAAATTTTAGAGAACAGAAATTCACATTACTGGAGTTGGTAGGCAAGGCACCTCACACAAAGACACACTTGCTCAAGACTTAAGCAGCACTCAGGATGAAAACTGCTATTGAGGAGCTGCTCTACAATACTGGCCACATTATACTGAAATTCCCAGTTCTGAAAATAAATTTCCTTAAAGGAAAGCAGACCAAAAAGAGCTATTTTAAGTAGGAAGACTCCTTTATAAAGAAGAGATGACAATTAAAGAGTAAAAATGGAGGATGAGTTCTGCAAATACAGAACACCAGCAGAATGTTTACAAAAATAAAAATAAAATATGACTTAATGTAAGGCATAAAAACTAGGAATAAATGCCTCTTTATACATGGGACAGGAAGAAAGCCTGAGGAAAAAAAAAGTATGTAAGACAAGCTTGAAGACAACAAGGTTATTGCCACGATGTTAAATTAATTCTTTGCATTAGAGTAGGGTAATTTCAACTCTAAGCCCTTTCTTTTGGGGGAATGAGTGAGACAAAACATTTTAAATTACAGTACTGAATTAACATATAAAATAATCCACTAAGATCTCTTAATACTCTTCCAGAAGAAAATTCAATATGAAGTTGCTGAACTGTTAGCTGCAGCGTCTATCTATCCTATCAAGGACATTGACTTCATTACCAGAGAAACAGAAGGTAGCAAATGCAGCCCTTTTATAAAGGGCTTTGAGACAGGCCCGAGTACTCACATACAAAAAACATCCATAAATAAGTAGAAATTATTTTTAAAATCAGAATAAACAAGCAGGCACTTCATTACATAATGACTAAAATACATTGTTTTGTTTTGTTTTTTCAGAGGGAAGACAGACCTCACAAATTTATTAGAAGTCTTCAAAAGAATCAGTTTATGCATTGATAATGATGGTATATTTGTAACTCTGCACTTGCACTTTCATCAAGTTTTTGTTGAAAACCATTGAAAAACAAAAAGCAAACCAACCAAGCTGATATATAACAAAAGGGAATGTGCCCTTACAGCTTAATTTATTAGATAAAAGGAAAGAAAGATTGGGAGGAAAATTTTCAGTGGACAGTACAGGAGATCTAGTCTAATCAATAATATTTTTCAACATGGGATGTAGAGAACTGAAACAATGTCATGGCAACATGAAATTTGGTAGCATGTAAAACTAAAGACTGACTGAAAAGCTCCACAAGGATCTGATGATACTGAATGATCAGGCAGTAAAATGAAAAATGAACAGCATCAGCAAATGTAAAATGCCAGGGTGTGCAAACAAAATCATCCTCACCAAACACCTCTCCCCTGAAATAGGTTGCAAACCTACTACCATCATCCAGGAATATTGAAGACTCATAAACTATTGTATGCAAGCATCAGTTCTGGTCTCAAACATGATTAAAAGCCCAAAGAGGTTATTAGGAATTACTAGATATAGTAAAGAACAAGCCAACCAGAAAGTATCCAAATGGTGTTGCATATTAAACAGCTATGTGGCCATGACTTGAAAATTGTGAAGCTTTGTCTCTCCATCTGACAAAGATGCAGTTGGAGTGGAAAAAAACACAGCAAACAGTAGGTAGGTCAAATACCTTTGGAATGTGGAAAGATTGAGCAAGATTTTTCAGTCTGAAAAAAATGGTATCTGAAGTAGAATACAACACAGAGCTATCAAATAATGAATGGCAGACATAGCAGGAGACTGGGGAAATATTATTCATGATTCCTAGCACATGAAAGCCAGACAACTAACATCACTTTCAGCGAACTTGTGGAACAAACAGATTTTATTAGAGATTTCTGGACATGATTTTTCTAGTCAGATTTTTAGGACTGTCTATATGAAACATCAAATCTACTGCTAAATTTTGCTGATCTCTTCCCCAACTCTGAAAAGAAAAACGAGTAGAAACTACAAAGCTGATAAAACATGTAAACTCTTAGATTAAGATGGGTATATTGAGATTCAGAATTATTCAGTGCTTCAGAGCATTTACTGACAAAGGAGTTGAAAACACTCTGCTCCTTTTCCCTTATTGAAAAAAAAAAGACAATGAAGATTTCTTGTTTGGAGCTGATGACATTTCACAGGAAACCGTGCATAAAAAAAACCCCAATTAATTTTATTTCTGAACTATATATTCATTGGCTTATTTTCCAACAACCAAACAGAAGAAATCTGAAAACCAATAAAAACATAATTTGATTTCAAAGGCTCTATTTGAAAAAGATCTCTGTTAAAAAAAAAAAAAAAAAGGAAAGTAGTAAATGGTACTGACACAGGTAGTTTTACAGAAGGAAAATTTCTCCATAAATTGAGTAGTGTATTGGGTTGGACTGAGCTGGAGTTAATTCTCCTCACAGCATCTTTCTAGTGCTGTGTTTTTGCAGCAGTAGTTGATAAGATAGCAGTGTTTTGGCTACTGTTGAATAAGTATCCAGGCTGTGGTTGTAGCGCCGAAGGAGTTGGTCTCTTCTCCCAGGCAACCAGCACCAGAACAAGAAGACAGTCTCAAGCTGCACCAGCGGAAATTTAGGCTCGAGGTGAGGAGAAAGTTCTTCACTAAGAGAGTCATTTGCCATTGGAATGGGCTGCCCAGGGAGGTGGTGGAGTCACCGTCCCTGGAGGTGTTCAAGAGGGGACTGGACATGGCACTTGGTGCCACGATCTAGTCATGAGGTCTGTGGTGACAGGTTGGACTCGATGATTTTGAGGTCTCTTCCAACCTTGCTGATACTGTGATATTGTAACATTTCCCTGCCCCAAGAGTACATTGAGGGGTGGGCCAGATCTTGGGAGGGGATACAGCTGAGCCAGCTGACTCAGACTGGCCAAAGAGGTATTCCATACCATATGTCGTCAGCTCAGGTATAAGAATGAAGTGAAAGAAGGAAGTTAGGGGGTTCGTCCATGGCACCTGTCCTCCCAAGTCACCACCAAGCTTAGAGGGCCCTACTTCCCGAGACTGACCGTCATCCTGCTGATGGGAAGTAGAGACTAACATCTCTCTCTCTGCTTTTTGCTTCTGCACAGTCTACTGCTGTTTGCTTATTAGTGTTATTAAAATTGCTCCTATCCTATTCCTGGCTTCTGTTATTTTTTTTTCCCCTTCTCCCCCAGTTCACGTAAGAGGGGGAGTGAATGAGCGGCTTTGGTGGGCACCTGGCCTCCAGGCCAGGGCCAGACCACCACAGGTAGTCAATCTAACACAGTAGCTGCGAAGTTATTTGGAAATCAAATACAGATTTTGCACCACAAAATTATTTTCTGTCTACTTCATATCTGACCATCCTTACAAACCATCACACTTCTGAAGCATCAGTAACTACAAGGGTATTCACATTTCTAAATAAGCCAACTTAGTTTAATGACATCTGAATTTCTCTGACCATATTCATTACTTCAGATGGGTATATCTGCCTCAAACTGACCCAGAATTAAAGAAATAAGTACCAAATATTACTTGAATAATTTTACGTGGGTTTTGCAAAGAAATTTTGTGTTTTCACTAGTTCTGAAGATTTTAGGGTGCTCCCCAAGGAGTGGCACATGGCCGACAGAAGACCATCCGTCTCCCTGTCAGGGATTCCCAGGCAGGTGTGTGCAGCTGCTGCCCACCACTATGGATCCTTTGCAAACCATTCAAACATATCACTCATGAAATCTACAATTCTAAACTAGATGGAGGGGAGGATGAAAAATCAAACATGTTAATTACTGTCAATCAATTAAAACAGATTTCTCTTATTTCAAGCAGGGATGTTTGGTTTGGGTGCTTTCTTAACTCAGAAGTAAAATACCTTAGTTATGTGAAACACCCTATAAAAAACTCAGTTTTCTTTTGGATAAACTTCACATTTGCAAATCTAAAAATAAGATTTATAGCCATGCAATTAAAGGGGATTGAGACATGAAAGAGTTAAAGGAAAAAAGCCAAGGCAATCAGAAAGTTTAAAACTGGCACTCAGTCTTTTAATTCCTGTGATTCTGTATGTAATCCTAGGTATTTTTTATTACATTGCTTTCATTTCCACAACTCTGACTTACACTCACCCAGCCCTTGTGTAAGCAAAGAGTTCTCCACATTTATGCAGGAAACTGGAAGAGTCTGTAGCATGAACTACTGTTTACTCACTACATTGATGCTACACTTCTTTTCAAATAGCCACTTGGACTCCTGCAAAAGGCTAACAGCAATATAAACAAACCCAGATGGCATTGTTTTGACACATGTAAAATCTTGAATCTGCCATCAGAGGGATGTGAGAAATCTCTAGCTTTCCACCACCCAATTAAACAAACACATCTATGCTTTAACACTCAGGCAGATGCTTGTATAGCTATCACCAGGGACACATCTTGTGTATTTTAGATCCTCTCCAAAGATCTAGAAATCCTAAAGTTTAGGATTTTTTTAAAACAATTAATCTCTAAGAAAGAACACTGGGGGAGAGAAGGCTTCACAATAAAGGGGTATGCACTAAAAACCTGGTTTCTTACCATCTATAATTTCTCAGTTTTGATACACTGTTTCTGTTCTCAAGCAAGAAGTCTTTAAACACACATAACATCTAGCTGACGCACTGGTGGTGCTCACCTCTTCCTCCTGTCTGAGTCTAATGGGTTGAGCCTCTTTTGAATCGCCTAATCCTTTTCCTACCTTTTTTTCCTACTGTCATGACTTTACAAGATGGTTTAATGAAATCTATAGATATTGGAGTCACAGAAACAAAGCAAGTTTCAACAATTCCTGCGGAGTTTTGTCTGCCCTAGCTATGTCATCTTAGTAAAATCCCTGTTTGCTATTAAAATGTGCTTTAATGTTCACATTTCTCATTCAGAAAGACTCTTGGGATCACACACTAGGAAAACCACCTCTCTGCTTCCTGGGGCATACCATGTGGGAAGAGGTTGTTTTCGGATGGCTTTGGAAGGCTATAGGGAAGATTTGCCTTTGCTTGAATTAGAGAAAGCTATGTTTTGTCTTTGAGGGTAATGTAAACGCCTTGTAACTGAAGGAGAAAAACTTGGCAGAGTTTGGTTGGATGTGTTAAAATATTCTTTTGTTATTTTAACCTATTGTATGCCTTGGTTACATGCATGCCAATAGAAAAGGACCAGTTGAGGTGTGTCTTCTGATAGAGTATACAACTTTGCTGTATAATGTAACAAAGGTCTTAGCCTGATTACATCTTGTCCTGACCACTTGCTCAAGGTAAATAGACCAACTATACAACAATACCATGCCTCCTTGGAATAACAACCTGAACTTCTCAGTCCCTGAATTCTAGTCTGTTTGGGACAGATCCCCATCCAGAAGCATGACTTGTAACAGTCTGTGCAAATACACACACCTTTGCATCCCTGTTCTGGACAC
Source organism: Melanerpes formicivorus (assembly GCF_026170545.1). Lineage (NCBI taxonomy): Eukaryota > Metazoa > Chordata > Aves > Piciformes > Picidae > Melanerpes > Melanerpes formicivorus. Next base: position 27,794,812 of record NW_027142357.1, read on the forward strand.
TCACAGAAACACTACAGTTAAAGGACCTGTAAGAGTTGAGATAATTGTCATCGTATCCTATCGCTCCTTTCTGGCAGAAAATATAGTCTGGTCCCACAAGCCATTAATAATATAACACTACAAAGTGATTTGTGTCTGTAATAATATATTTGCTCAATGCATTATGGGAAGAATGTGCTTAATTGAATTATGTAAATGGAAAGATTTTTTTTTTTCATTTGTTTGATTTTTACCCTTTCAAAGATTTATTTTTTTTTTTTACATTTGCTTGTGCTTGCAAGTTTTAAATATTAGATGAAGGAAACAAATTAAACCAGAACAAAAATGAAATAAAGAAACATCGATACTAAAAAAATGAATACAATGTTTCTAGCTATTCATTTATCCCAGATGATATGACAGCACACTGATAAGTCTTCCACTAGAATACAGAAACCCCAAACCACAAGTCAGATTGCATTCTGCCAGGAACTTCAAAGAATGATCTTTCCCAAACAAAATTATCACAGCCAACAAGGCAAAAGCTTGATTACAGATAATTCTCATCCCTGTTGGTACAATGGGTCAGCGAACCACAGAGGAACTTGCCCAAGTGAGGACAGGAGCCTGTAGTAGGATATAAAAATCAATCCTTTATCTCAAATAAAAATCAGAAACATATTTTTATTAATCTACTTGGTAGGAACAAAACTTAAAACCAAACATTTTGGAAGGTTAAAAAGTCTAAACAATGTCTTGAATCAGGTTCCTCACCTCCAAAAGCAGGAATGATTGGGCAGTGGAGTACAGACCCACGGAGTTTTCTTCAAATCCCAACCCCAGTGAAATCTAACACCTCTTTATGTCAGTGTAACTGTGGCGATGCTGGAAAGTTTTAAATTCATTTAGAATTTGAACACAGGAGTTGCAGCAAGAAGGAAGTCTAAAAGGAAAAAATAAAATTTTTTCTTTACTCACCACTTGAGTCCTGTATTTGGTATTTACACTTGCCTTCCATTTAGTTAATCATTAGCAGCAATTGCTTCTAGAGCAATGGTACACAACCTACTTCTGCTGAAGGTACTGATGAGGGTACTTGCAAATAATTGTAGGTATTTTACAGGCTCCACTGAAACCAGAAGGTGAATACTGAAATGCCTCTAATATATAAAGGGAGAGATACTGTCTCTGTGTAGCCTAATGTCTTAACAATACCTTGGGATTTGAAGTAACACAGTACTAGCATCTGGAATTTCTGTTCTTTTATTTTAGGCCTGATGTGAACCTTAACACAAAGCCTCAGTCAGTAGCTGTCATAACTACTTCCAGGCAAAACTATCAGACAATATCTTGTTTCTCAAATGTGTTACTGTCAGTAGCTGACCCACTATGAACTCATCAGAACATAATCAACATCAATTCATAACTATAAGCTGATTGTCCTTTTTAGTCTATTGTAACTACTTTTTAATTCCTTTCTCTGTTTTGCTGCATTGCCTTATATGTAAGGAGAATAAGAGTCTCTTATCTATTTGAAGAGCTCCTAGAGGGACATACAGTCTTTGTCTGGCAAACTGTTCTGTATTCTCCTCAATGGCAATGACAAAAAGGGATCTCAAGTCTCATAAATAACTTTCTGAACCCTTACTTAGAGAGATGTGGATTTAATGGGGCCTGAAACATGGTCCAGACTAAACAAAATCAAAGTACTGATACTGATTTTCAAAAGAAGAGAAGAAAGAAGCTCCAAAAGCTTCAGGTTGGTTGTTTGTGTGGTGGAGAGTATTGTTGGCATCAAAGTTCCAAAATTCCTAGTTGTGAGAAACACACCTATTTTATACTGAGGAAGCAAAACACCTGCTCTACTGACTATATGCAACAATATTTTAGGTCACTGATAATTCTGCCCATTGGACTCTGTACTGATGTCCAACTACCATTACCAAATGCTGGATGCAAGAAAACCATTCCATTTGTGATCGCGACAACCACTGGCAAGGCTGTTTAGACATCTGTTACACCACTGACTTATTTCAGTCATGCTGACTCAGCATTCTCCACCAGTCTCTCATAAAAATGCTGCCAGTCCTTGGCCTTCAGTCTGTTCATTGGAAGAGGCTATTGCAATCAGCTTGGATTTGCAGAACAAGAGGGAGTGAGAAGGAGCAAGGGACTCTGTTTAGCAATGAGCAGTGGCTAAAACACTGCTATCAATGCATGAAGTTGGCTCACATCACCAGGTTTATGATGCTCTGGATAACCACATTCCTAGAGTGAACTACAACTGATGAATATGCCCACAATGTCATCATCCAAGCACATGATTGAAGGATATTGCTATAATGATTCTCAGCAGTACACTCTCTCATCACTGAAATTCTGCTCATTTCACAGGGACATATTTTAATTCACACTTGCAGTTTGGTTTGTAGCCACTACAAAGAGCAGGCATTGCATTGGTAACCACAAATCTCAGGCAGGGGGGTGTGGATGAGAATTGAAAATTGGTTTCACTCACACCTAAACTCTTGTGTCTTACACCTCATGATTTAGAACTGTATTTCTTCAGACACAATCATTATGTTTTGAGTGGGCATACATCTTAAAGTAACAAGAAATTTCAGAATGATACTGTAGCAAAGTAGATTCCTGTAAAAACAAACAATACACACCACAGATGATAAACTCTTGGAGTCTGTAGAAAAGCAGCAATCCTGCTGAAATGTGCTTTAGCCGTTAACAGGTGTATGAAAATGCACTCAAGTAGTCAGAAATTGACAGCAAACATTAAAAAAACAACAACAACAGCTTAGAGTCCATAATGCAAAGGAAGGTAGACAACTTCCATGAGTTTTTCCACAATGGCTTTACCCTCCATTGTCCCTTGAAATATCATGCAAGAAAATGTAGCTAATTTTTTTCCAGTAACATGACACTTTACACTGAACAACTAAAATAGAAAGATTCCCTCAGGTTACAAATTGGCAGCAAAATTTCCAAGACAGCAGGATGCGCATCTTACCTGTCCCACAAACTTCCTGCTTATGACCCTGCTATCTCCACTTTAAAATCTAGAGTCTAAATTTCTTGCATTTCAGTGCTTAATGTATACTAAAGTAACTCTGCTTTGTCCTTAATGACTTAACAAATCTGCATAATGCTCAGCAATGAATAAAAATCTCTAATTAGATTAGTTGGGAACTCATACTTCCTCTCACAAGTGATCTACACTAACAGCCCATCCTGTGCTGTATAGGTTCTGAGGTATTTGCAGAAATTATGTGCCTCCTGTGCCAACAAAATACTTCACATCTCCAGCTCATCTTGGGTCACATAGGAGGAGAGCTAATTCAGCATTTCTGTTCAGAAGCTTCCTAAACAAATGTCACTAAGTGACTTGTTTGCTTATTGCATCTCTAGTCAAAGTCAAGCCGTTGTGATGCCACCAAAGTGAGGACCAGAGCACATGAATTTCCAGTGTTTAGTGAACTGAGGAAATTTGGCTGTTTCTCCCCAAAGCATCATATTATTCCTACAAAATAGCATTGTGGAGTTTTTTGGGTTTTTTGGTTCTGTCTTTTTCCTGCAACATTAAAATAAATATCTGCTAACTGTGAGAAAAAGCATTCTTTAACAGATTTTGAACGTATTTGTTTTGGCATTTATCAGATAAGAAGCAATGTAGAACAACAAGACTGAAATATTTCAGAACTAGACATTATAGGCCTTCAGCAGAGTAAATGTTAGGAAAAAAGTTCACCAGACCATAGTTTAAGACCTAGGCTGCTCATCAGCTAGGCACAGTCTCTTGGGTGCCATCTGAGGTGCACTTATCAAGTTCCTTCGTCCATATGAATGTCCTTGTCTCAAAATGCTGTACTGACTGCTTAGCCATCTTTTTCCAGCTTTGAGATCCCACTTTCCATGGCAAAGAAATGACATGGCATAAGAAATTTCTAGCATGCTCTAGAACCAGGTTCCTGGACCGAACAACACAGTACACCAGGATCCCAGGCAACCTGTGACAGAACAAGAGGACACAGACTCAAGATGTACCAGGGGAGGTTTAGGCTGGATGTTAGGAAGAAATTCTTCACAGGAATAGTGATTGGCCATTGGAATGGGCTGCCCAGGGAGGTGGTGGAGTCACCATCACTGGAGGTGTTTAAAGAGAGATGGATGAGGCACTTAGTGCCATGGTTTAGTTGTTTAGATGGTGTTGGGTGATAGGTTGGACTTGATGATCTCAAAGGTCTTTTCCCACCTGGTTAATTCTGTATTCTGTAAAGAACCACATATTGGGTTTTTGCCACCCAATTCAGAGAGTCCTGGCTCCGTGTCTGTCAAATAGAGGCAATAATACCTTGTCTGTTGGGTTTTTTTCCCCACATATTACAACATCTCCTAAGCAAAAATCATCTCACTTGATAGATGGCTTGGTGCAGGGCACTTGCTTAATCTTACCTGAGATCCCTCTATATACTCCTGTAAAAATGCTATAAAATAATAGCAATGTGAAAAAAAACCTCTCTCTCTCTCTCGCTAGAACAAACCTTATCCACAGTTCACCAAGGAATTACCACTAATTGCAGGTGTCAGGAAACTTGAGATCACTGAAAAGCACTAAAAATATAAACAGCTTGCAAAAGGAAATTAAGGTGCCAAAGGTATTTTGATGCATACACACACAACTCACTGTATCCCACTTTCCCCACCATCCCCCAACCCACATCCTGACCAAAAAAAACAAAGATTAAAAAAAAAAAAAAAAAAAAAAAAAGAAGAAAAATATCTACCTCCAGAACATTCTTGGATGTTGCAAAATCTTTTTTATGGAGGGTATTTAGAAGGAGTCCCTCACACGTCACACACAGTGTAAGAAGAATTACACAAACAGGCTCACTCCAGCATGTTTCCAAAAAGGCACAGACTGTTTACTTATTTTAAAAGAGAGACTTCAACTATTTTTTGATAGGGCTAAAGAAAATAAATATGCTAAGTTCAAATTATATGGATGTGTTTAAATCTGGAGCAACTTTTTTCTTTTTGGCAAGATAAATCTGCTGCTTAACTGGCTAGAAACTGAAATTACTGACACAAGTTAGAGTGCCACATTTCAGCGGATTTAAGTGTAATCCAGAGACCATTATTACTCTTCCCTGTAGATGCAATGTACACTTTTGATTGAAGGCAGAATTACTTGCAATTAGCATGCTAAATTTTCCATCACAGATTAATCCTTTCCTCTCCCAACAGACAGAATTTATTTTTGTAAGAAGCCATCCTAGGGAGGATAAGTGAAAGCATCTCTGAGGATTACATTCCCCTTTGGATCTGTTCTCCTAGGCCTTGCCCGCTGATAATGGGCATATTATTCAAATGGTTTATCCAATCCAAAAGACTGTAGAGCTCACAGAGCTTAACAGATAAAACAATGACATTTTACTGTAACCTTTCTCATTTCAAAATCGTCACCTAATTGTTCAGGACCTTTTAGCAATGATCAGACAGGGAAAATCAAGGTGATCCTTGCTGTTGAGGACATTTAAAAGCACCAGATATGGGCCTTTCAACCTAGTTTTGTGTCATGCAAGACTCAAGGACACCACACAACAGGGCTTGCCCATTCCCCATTCCACCTATTTTTGATGGTTTTTATTTGGTTGGTTAGTTTGTTGTTTGGGTATTTTTTTAAAGCATGGACATACAGATATTTGCATACTTGTACACCAACACATGCACACTCACCCATCCACCATTATTTGTCAAAATAGAAAGACTGCCAAGCAGATACTTAAAAAGCTAGGAAATGTTGTATTCAGTGGCATAGAGACTACTGTGGGCTCCTCTTCTCCTATATTGCATAGTCATTTATTATTTCTGAGGACCCTAGTTTCAATCAGCAGTGGAGAATGTTTCTAGAAAGCATTACTGCTAAATATGGTTCCTCAGAAAAGCAGAGGTGCTGCCTCTAACACCTCCTTGCAAAATTTGAGTATCAGCAGTAAATGAGCAAGAGGACAGGAAGACAGAAAAAAAAACTAAGTTTAATTCATGAAGTCTGGGAGAACACACTTAAATCCCACCTGCACCTCAGAGACAAAAGTAACTACCAATTGTAAGATATCAGTTTTTGGGAGACAAAGTAAAATACAGTGAAGAGAGTTTTTCTAAAACAGAATCATAGAATTGTTAGTGTTGGAAGGGACCTCAAGGACCATCTAGTTCCAACCCCCTGCCACGGGCATGGACACATCCAAATCCTTCTTGTATTAGGGGCTCCAGAACTGGATGCAGTACTCCATGTGGGGTCTCACCAGAGCAGAGTAGAGGGGGAGAATCACCTCCCTTGACTTCTTGGCTATACTTCTCTTGATGCAGCCCAGGATGTAATTGGCTTTCTGGGCTGCAAGTGCACACTGGTGGCTCATGTTGATCACTGCTCACGATTGCCCTGACCCAGATGCAGGACCTTTCACTTGCTCTCACTATGACCAGAATTGGCCCTTCTGATAGACAGAAAGTGATTTTAAGTACAGCTCTTTACCATCTCAAAGGTAGTAGTTTAACACCTTAATGGCATGGCTAGGGAAGGAACATCTTTCTCTGGCACAAGGCATATTCTTACTCCCACTTGTTTTTCCCTTTAAACAGGCCAAAATCTTGTTTTCAGCCTATGCAAGGTGTGGAGAAATAAAAATCTGTTTTATATAGCATGATATAATTGGCTTTAACAGGTAATATATGCAACAGAAGTAAAATGAATGTTTTCTTCAAATGCATATATACTGCTGAGAGACAGTTGCATTTGTCTTAAACTAAGCTTCCAAATCAATACATGGTCTTTATTTGTGACACAATTTGCCATCTGAAAAAAGTGTAATAACCCAGCATCCCTTTTGGATGCCATGAAAATAAACAAACATTTGTGAGATATTCTTGTGAAGTGTACTTCAGAATTTCCCATTAAGAAATGAATAATTATGGGGTTTTGAGCTAGGTTTAAAAACTATACAGTGAATAAAACTGCTGCTTATTGGGGAGAAAACAGAACATTGAATAGTTGTTCATTAATTAAAGACTATCTGGTTTCTATGCTGAAAGGAGTGGAGGATGCTGTGCAAAAAATAGTTTGTGATCAGGTAATTAAAGCCCTTCATACTGCATACACATTAGGGAGTCTAATTAAGTTTGCAATGACATTTTCTATCCTTCAAGTTTCTAACTTCACAGCTTAATAATGTTCTTTTAACATTTGTTCTTCTAACATTTGTTCTTCATTTGTGCTAGGGCTCTACGATGTCCCAACAACATATTTAAGCATTATAAATGCATCTGCTTTTGATTTTTTTTTTTTTTGTGTGTGTGTGTCTGTGTTAAAGAATTACTGAGTCATTATACCACAGACATAAAATGAAAGATGTGGTGCTTTTTTGCCTACAAGGAAATTCAATATCTCATTTTTATCTCAGACACTTTGAGTGCTTAGAATATGCTGTGAGATCTCTATATTCAGCTTCACTCCAGCTTTGGAGTTAACAGCTAAAGAGCTGTTACAAAAGAAAAGAGTTACAAAAGAAAAAAAGTTGACAGATAGGTGGGATTACCAGAGAAAACAGCCACTTCACAGACTTTTCATAAAAATCATTCCTCCCTACAGAGTGCTCTTCTTTTCCTGTGAGTCTGAGCAAGCTTGGTAAGGGCAGGGAAATCTTCAATTCCACTTTCCTTCTTTCTTCACTCTTTTACAGAATCAGACAGTTTAAAGCAAAGACTATAAATTCATATTTAAATTGCACAGATGTGGGAATCTCCAAGTGTGTGAAAGACTAAGCTCTGCTTATAATCCTAATAGAGAGTGAAGATTTTCTCACTATGACTTGGAAAACATCAGTTATTCCTAGCTATACTTTAAGAAACATGAAGATACAGTCCTCATAGCAGAGGCATTACTTAGTCTTGTTCTGGTGAATGCTATCACTTACTACTGTACTTAAGATCTTCCCTCTTTGCATGAGCTCTGCATGCCTCCAGACACTCTAACAGACAACAGGTGCCAGCCGCCAACAATCCCAGACACGCTGCCTTTTCCCATTCCACATTTGGAGGTGCTGAGGATGCCCAAGGCTGAACTGCTCAGCCGTGAACTTGGTGTTACTGAAAAAATATGGAGTATACCTCTTCTCCGTAACCTCCTCCCCTAGGATTAATAGAATCAACCATCACAGCACAAAGTACAGGTTACACATACATTAACAAAAGCATTGCCTATAAATTACCTCTTCTCTGCAGTGGGCACTTTACACCACCGCATCTTCTTATCACCAAGATTTTTCTCCATCTAATTCTATTTGCTGTTCCACAGTGACTATCAACAATAACTCATTTAGTTTTAATGACATTAAAAGTAGAGTCTGTCCTTGAGATAGAATCTAATTTTTCTTTATGAAAGCCAACATAAATTCTATCCATGAGGCCTCTGACAGGCTGGTAATAGAGGTGTTGTTAAAGTGAGCTAAAAATACAAACCAGGAAAAAAAAGAAAAAAAGAAAAAAGTATCTTTCAGAGGAATCATTAGAGAAATTGATGAGGTCTGTTTGCTTTCCTTGCAATCTCTGAGGACACATTATGTATATAAAGCATAGAGCTAGCACTAAGCCTGTCACACAAAGATACTCATTGGAAAGAAAGGTCAAGATCTGTTCATCTATGCAATACAGATAAAGGTTATTAAGGAGTTCTGCACCAGCCCCTTATTAAAGTTATCTCACATTTCATAGGAAAGTTAGTAAACATGTAGCTATTTTTGTTTCCTCTTTAGCTGTCTCCCATGGGGGGAGGAATAAAAAAAAATAATAAATAGATTCTGACCCTTAAGTCCTACATCAAAATGCACATAATTAATGGAATCAGACTAATGTTGCCCAGGCAACTAGTTCTGCTATTTCCTAACTTTCTACTTGACTTTGTAGCCTTGCTATTTATATTTGTACTTAGCAGTGTATCTGAAAGTAATTATTAATAGATTTGTGAGATTGTGATATGCACCACTGACTGTTCCCTACCGTGATGAGTGAATTTATCACTCATTAATGACAAAATTAACAGTACAGTCCTGAACTATAAGTATGGTCTGAATAGAAACAACAATGAAATCCTTAGGGGGACTTTACCTATTTAATACAGGATGAAACATGATTTCACAGATATAATGATATCAAACTGCTTTTGCATTCTCAAAGGATTTTCCCAGGGCTTTTGAGGCCTCTGCAGTGTGGTAGAGAATGGGGTGAAGGAACACAATTGCCCTTACAGACTGAGATAGAGAGAAACAATGCTGAAAACAGAGATAGCTTATGATAACAATCGAGTTCTAGAACTGCTTCATTTAGTGTGGTACTAATGTCAGAGACTTGCCCACTGTCACTTCAACACAGGAAACACCAGACTGTGCTATCCTGGAGAAGAAACTGCAGTCCTGGGCAAGGACATAACTCAAGCTGATTAAATAGGAATATAAAATTTCCATCCATATGCCAAGCAATGCAAACCTCCAAAAGCTTCATAATGGGAAAAAAATAATAATAAAAAAAAAGATAAATAAAATCTGCTGAGTGCAGAGTTTTGTGGGAGAAAGCAAACACCAAATTTGCATATTTCTCAGGAATAGTTACCAGATAAGAAAGTCTGAAAGAGATGCACATCCACCCTGTGCCACCTGATGTAACACTTTCTTTTTTCCCTTCTGATAACAGATGCTTTCCTAACACGCTGATTTTACTCAGCACTTTTACATGTTTAAATTGCACATGCATCTCAGGAATACAGGATTACCCTCACAGTTTGTCTTGTGTGGCTTTAACTTAAGGTAGTACCAGGAAGAAAACTCCGGGGAAAGCATAAATTAAAAAGAAAAAACAAATTGTTTTGTTGGAATTTTTAATATATTTTATCAAGAACATTAACTGCATTCTTAGTTTTGTTTTCTGTGGGAGAAAACAAATTATCCTATTTACATAAAAGGCTGATGAGTCACAGAGTTGGCTCCTGGAGCAAATGAAAATCTTGTAGTATGTCAGCAATGTATTTCACCACCATAAATGTGATGCATGACTTTAGAGTTTGCCACGCACTCCTCTGCCCACAATAAGCGAAGTGCATTCTTGAAGCTGCCAGTCATGATTGCTAACAGACTCTTCTTACAGACATTCCTGCTGGAGTCTGAACCTACAGATACAGGCACTTGTAACTGCAAGAACAGATGGGTCTCACAGGCAGCCCCAGTGTCCCAAAAACTTGGTTGTGGCACTGGGGAGACTCTTTTGAAGTTACCATGTGCCACTCCAGGCCAATGCACCTAGATTTCTAGTAGTGTGAAAACCGAATTAGGCTTCATGCATCCACCCAGCTAAACTGAATAGATATGGAGTGGTACATGATAAGTAGAATTCTCCCTTATGAAAGAATGAGCTGTTCTCACATTTGATTTTTGCTTTTGTAAGACTTCAGGAAAGTCTTTTTCTCTCTTTCTGTGCTCCAGTTTCTCCAAGTTTGTTTCTTCCCTGGGCAGCAACAGTAACAAGTACTGAGCTTTACAGCAACAACAATTACATATCTGTTTAAAACAAAGGTATTTGTGTTACTGCAAACTGTTACAGTGTAGATGGGAATTCAGTGTGCTTGGAAACAGCAGAATGCTTATGGAGAACATAATGGTACACTGTAAAAAATGAAAGCAAAGTGCATATCAAAGACAGAGTAGCTAATTATCTCCAATAAAGATTCAATGCTCCACCAAGTTTTCACTGCAAAATGTGACTTTCATGAATACAATCTGGAAAAAGCAGATGGAAAAGACCTTAGAAACAAATTTCTAATGGCAATTGAAAGAACTGTTCTTTCAAGAATCAGTAATTTTGTTTGAGTCTGCACACACCAGCATCTTAATAACCCGGATGAATAGTAACCTTTGGCAGTTTTGGGAAGGTAAGGTGTAATTAATGTAATCCCTCCTTTCTAAAAGGATTTGTTTACCCTCTGTTTTGTCACGGGTACCAAAAGGTCAAATCCGGCCCTGATCCCAAGCATCATTACAAGTTTCTTAATGCCTCCAGGCCACTAAGATCATGAAAGCTAAACCACATTACTGCTAATGTGCATGTTATTTCTGAAGGTATCTGATAGCCTCAGAAAAAGGAAACATCCCTCTTGGACACCTGGCAAGAATGTATTATAAATCCAGATCTATGTGAACCTGCACTACCATTTAGACAGTTTGTGAAGTCATGCTGCAGTAATCACTTACACAGAATAACATTAATTTGAAAGTTGGTGATTAGCCAGCAGTGATGCAGGCAAGTTGAAGGGCACAATTTTGCCCACAAAGCAAAAAACCCCAAGACTTTAAATAAATAAATAAATAGCCTCTCCCTCTGTCAAAACCTAAACAGTATCACAGTATCACAGCATAACTTAGGTTGGAAAGGACCTCGAGGATCATCGAGTCCAACCTGTCAACACAGACCCCATGACTAGACCATGGCACCAAGTGCCACGTCCAATCCCCTTTTGAATGCCTCCAGGGACGATGACTCAACCACCTCTCTGGGCAACCCATTCCAATGACGAATGACTCGCTTGGTGAAGAACTTCCTCCTCACCTCGAGCCTAAACCTCCCCTGGCGCAGCTTGAGACTGTGTCCCCTTGTTCTGGTGCTGGTCGCCTGGGAGAAGAGACCAACCCCTTCCTGGCTACAACCACCTTTCAGGTAGTTGTAGAGGGCAATGAGGTCACCCCTGAGCCTCCTCTTCTCCAGGCTAAACAATCCCAGCTCCCTCAGCCTCTCCTCAAATCAAATCAAATCTAAAAGTTTCTAAATCAAAGATTGTTTTAAAAGACAGGTTTTTATACCACTGGTGAAGCTTGCAATGTTTATTTTCTAAAGCGACTAATAAGGAATTCTTTGGCACTCCAAATTCATGCTTTGCTAATAGCACTGCAGGGCTACATGTTTAAAATTGATGATAAAGTATATTGATCAATGTAAGAGGCAGCACATAACTTTGCATCCACCCAGTTAGGTAACCCTGCCATACTGGCAGCTCTACAAACCTTTTTTCTTCTTCTATTAATTTTAAATGTAAAAAAGAAAAAGAAAAAGAAAAAGAGAAAAAGTTTGCAGCCCAGTCCCATAAATCTTACTGAACAACTGTATTGTCTACTTTAAAAAATATAAATAAAGCTTTTCTATATCATCAAAATATTTAACCGATGAAAAGTTAATACCAATATAAGATCATTACCTTATAAGTATTCATACACAAAATACCATCCTTTGTGACTCTCCATTTTCACTAACCAAAACTATATTGTCCAGAGCTTAACTCCCTTCTTCCTCCAAGTCCTACATCTTTGGCTCTGCTTTTGACACTTTGGCCAAGACACTAGTCAGGAACTTCCCAATGGAAATTAAAGGTATATCTCGCTCCCCTGTAAATCACAGTATCACAGTATCACTTAGGTTGGAAAGGACCTCAGGGATCATTGAGTCCAACCTATCAACACAGACCCCATGACTAGACCATGGCACCAAGTGCCATGTCCAATCTCCCCTTGAACGCCTCCAGGGTCGATGACTCAACCACCTCCCTGGGCAACCGGTTCCAATGACGAATGACTCGCTCGGTGAAGAACTTCCTCCTCACCTCGAGTCTGAACCTCCCCTGGCGCAGCTTGAGACTGTGTCCCCTTGTTCTGGTGCTGGTTGCCTGGGAGAAGAGGCCAACCCCCTCCTGGCTACAACCACCCTTCAGGTAGTTGTAGAGGGCAATGAGGTCACCCCTGAGCCTCCTCTTCTCCAGGCTAAACAATCCCAGCTCCCTCAGCCTTTCCTCATAGGGCTTGTGTTCAAGGCCTCTCACCAGCCTTGTTGCCCTTCTCTGGACACGCTCAAGTGTTTCGATGTCCTTCTTAAACTGAGGGGCCCAGAACTGGACACAGTACTCAAGGTGCGGCCTAACCAAAGCAGAGTACAGGGGCACTATGACCTCCCTGCTCTTGCTGGCCACACTATTCCTCATGCAGGCCAGGATGCCATTGGCCCTCCTGGCCACCTGGGCACAAAATGTTTTTGATGACGAGAGCAGCTTAAAAATTGGACAAAGTTGGCACTAGGTTCATAACAGTGACAAAGTCACCAGGAGTCAGAACTGATATTGGAGCCTGAAGAAAACAAATTTGCAAATTCAGACTCAACTGTGGCACATTAATGCATGAATAGCATTATTCTGTAAATATTTCCAAAGAATTCTCTGAAGTTTTGCTTGATGTGTAGCAGGTCCACAAGAGCCTCACACATTACTAGACAATTGCAGCACACAAGGACTAGTGAACCTTGCAAACGACCCTGGGGATCACAGAAAGAATCTCAAGGTCCAGTGTAAAAGACACAAACAAAAGCTTTACCTACAGATTTCTTTTTGAGAGAAGTGGTGGACCAGAATTTTCATTTGTATCCTTAAGTCAAAGGAAAATGAAAAGGCTCCTCTCTAGATAATGTGACTATGTCCTCTAGCAAAATTAGGATGTAGTGACTTTCAGAGAACTAAGTTTGATGAAACTGAGATTGGTGCTTTTTTCTCTGGTTTTTTATTCCTGAAAACTTGAGTTCATGCTGTCTCTTACAAGGCTGGCAAAAAAAAAGTATTCCCCTGATACATATCAGATTATATTTTTGTGTCTGCACTACATGAATGTTTATTAGCTAAGTGGCAAAAAAAAACAACTCTATGCCATAAAATTAATACAAACACTACAGCAAATAATGCATGGAAATTACACCCAGCAAAACTTTTCAAGAAGGACTAAATAACAGACATAACAAAATTACACTAAAGGGTGTAAAACCAAACCAACCCAACTCAAACCAAAACAACAAAAACCCACACCACACACTGTTCTCCAAATATTAAAAGAAACCAAGAAATTAAAGGTGAAAGAGGGTTCTACAGAGGGAGCTCTGCCAAACAGTATCTACAGGCAGGGAAGATGACTAATTTCTCTAAATAAACACAGAAATAAATGTGCTGGGAAACAAACACCTTAATTGGCATACCCTCTCATGTGCCTCTCAAATGACACCTCTTTTATCACTTACAATTTTTTTCTAGCTTTCATTTTAATGTATACCTTAACTTTTCAGTGAATGGACAGCTCCAGCAGTGTAGTGCCTTGCCTCACAAAGGTCTTTTAATCCCTCTTGAATGACAAACAAATAAAAGGAATCTATGTATTACATAGTTTGAATAGATTTGTCACCTTCCTGTTGGACCTCCTATCTCATCCATATGCAAGCTGATGTTATGCTAGCTCAAGTGTTTTGCTCAGTGTCACTGACCATCTTGCACCTCAGTATGCCAGAGGCACACCAAATCATTGTCTGCAGCACATTTTTCTAGAAAAGGTCATGTCCCACACTGAATTAGCCTAGAGAGCACACTGATTAAGTAGCCTTTGCTCCTCTCCTGCTCCTGAATGTGAGCCCTGCTAATTAGTAAACTCAAGCAAATAAATTTCCACCCCTAATATGCTCTTCTCTGCCATTTCCTGGGAAGTGCAGAGGAATGACTAGTGGTTGTTGTATAGATGTTCTATTCACCTCAAGCACAGCTTCCAGGACAAGATGTAAGTAGGCAAAGACGTTTATTATGTTACGCAGCAAAGTTGTATACTCTATCAGGTAGTGTATACTCTATCAGGTAGTGATAGAACTAGGAGGAATGGAATGAAGCTGGAGGTGGGGAGATTCAGGCTAGATGTGAGAAGGAGGTTCCTCACCATGAGAGTGGTGAAACCCTGGAATGGGTTGTCCAGGGAGGTGGTCGAGGCCCCATCCCTGGAGGTGTTTAAGACCAGGCTAGACGAGGCTCTGGCCAGCCTGATGTAGTGTGGGGTGTCCCTGCCCATGGCAGGGGGGTTGGAACTAGATGATCCTTGTGGTCCCTTCCAACCCTGAATGATACTATGATACTATGATCAGGAGGCACATGGGTCACATCTTCATTGGTCATTTTCTATTGGCATGTGTGTAACCTAGGCACACAATAGGTTTAAATAAGAAAACAATGTTTCAATACATCCAACCAAATTCTGCCTAATTTCTCTCCTTCCGTTACAAGATGTTTGCATTCTTTTCTGAGTCAAAGACTAAACAGAGCCTTCTCTAATTTGAGCAAAGGCAAATTTCCATAGCCTTCCAAAGCTATCCAAAAGCAACCTTTCTCCTAGAAGTAGTCAGATGAGTGGCAGCCTAGATTTGAGATTAAAAAAAATAATAAAAATTAAGGAAACAAATGACATGGTTTTTGTTCCCTTATGCATATAAAATCATAGTATCATTCAGGGTTGGAAGGGACCACAAGGATCATCTAGTTCCAACCCCCCTGCCATGGGCAGGGACACCCCACACTACATCAGCCTGGACAGAGCCTCATCCAGCCTGCTCTTAAACACCTCCAGGGACGGGGCCTCGACCACCTCCCTGGACAACCCTTTCCAGGGTCTCACCACTCTCATGGTGAAGAACCTCCTCCTCACATCTAGCCTGAATCTCCCCACCTCCAGCTTCACTCCATTCCCCCTAGTCCTATCACTACCTGAGATCCTGAGAAGTCCTTCCCCAGCTTTCCTGTAGGCCCCCTTCAGATACTGAAATGTTCTGATCTACTACCCAGAAAGGAAGTGCCTCTGGAACTCACAAGGGGAAGGAAAAAAAATTAAGGAAAGGAGACAGTTGAAGAAGGGTCTGAGTGCAAAAGCAACTTGCACAAAGTAACTCTGGAGTTTTGCAGTGAACTCTGGAAAGCAAGACACTGAAGGACACAGCTGCAGCTCCCACAGCAAGGTGACTGGCAGTGGAAAGCGTTTATGCCACTTAGTAAAACCCAGGCACATTTGCCCGGACAACAAGTGACTGAGTGGGTTTAACAAGTAGGATAATAGCTCAGGATGTGTTTTTGATCTGAATACATAATTAAAGGGGATCAAGAAAAGGCTCAGGTTTAGAAGTGGCCTTGAATATCTGCAGCCTAATTAAGATTGATTTTGCCAATCACTGCACAGAGCATGAGTCTTCGTGTTTGCACTTGGTTTCCAGTAAAACATCTCAGCTGCCTAGAGATCAGCATGCAGGCATTACCCACGTTGAAAATACGGTGGATTCAGACCTGGCCTATGACAGTTATACACAAATCCTATGGGTTGCTATCTTTTCGCTGTAGATTACTCACGACAAGAACAATCAATAAGGCTTGTTAGCCTGAGGCTCAGAAGGGCTGTAGCTATGTTTGGTTTTTTTTCTTGGTCTCATCCTGTATGCATAATATGACAGGGTGGCAAGGATGCACAGATGAAGCAGTTTGTTACTTATGACAATATCAATCAATGCATTCTATTACTAAATGAATTAAGTAGCACTGCAAAAACTTTTTTTTCTGCTGCAACTTTGATTTATTAAAAATTGCATAGAATAGTGATATTGATCTGCCTAAGTCTACTGCCATTTCATCACTACCCTTTTTTTTCTTTTTTTTTGTCTGTGATGGAACAGAGTCCCTTCTACCACTGTCACAAAATTTATGTAACCATAACACTAAACTTAACTAAAGACTCACAAAAGGGCTAGAGCATATTCACACCTTTAAAGTTCAAACCAGTGTTTCTAAACCTCTCATCAAGCCCTCTGTTTGACCCAGGAGATTCCTAAACTCTTTTACCATTTGGCATGAAGATTCCCCAATTTCCTACAGCTCACTTTCTCGGCATAGTGTAGAGATGTAATCCACAAAATCTCAGCTAGGCAGTCGGAGAAGAGACTGAAGCTGTATTTTACAAGCAATAATGAAATGCAATTAATATATACAAAATATACAGTATTTACAATATCATACGAGGATTTGCAGGAAAGAACATAACACAGAAATCCTCCCAAGGAGGATTTCACCTTGGGTCCCCCCCAGCCTCTTTCCCCCTTCCCTTTCTGTCCAGTTAATTAGACAAAAAAGGAGAAAGAGAGAGAAAAGGATATTAAGGGAATTTGTTAGCTCAAAGCTTTGTTAAGAAGTTAGTTTTTCTTATCTTATCAGTTTCAGTCCAGGGTCAGTAGCATGCATTCTGGCCAAGAAACAAAAGACAGACTGAGACAGAATGTATATTTGTAAAATTGCATCCCACTCATCTACCAATGAAATTCATTTAGAATTATTTAATTTTGTTTTCCTTTTTACACCCAAACATTCAGCTAGAGAATTTTGCAGCTATCCTTTCATAAAGGTGCAGCCTAAACTGTCACACATACCCAGACCTGCAAGTCTGTACACTCAGATACTATGCTGTTGTGTGACATGAGATCTAACAAAAGTGGATCTACTAAAAAGAGTTCTCCAGTACTAGCAGTGTCCTTGGTGTTGTTACAAATGGAAGTGGTCAGAAAAAAGTAACATGACATAAAAAGAAACAGGTGCTTTGGGAATGAAACACCTCTGCTCATTTGGAAATAAGGGATGGGGGTTCAGCTCTGCATCTCATCTGAAGGGAGCCTCACTATGGAGCCATCCTTCACCCTGTTTGACACTACAGCAAGAAACATTTCATTCTGGCTCACTGGGCCAGAAGATTAGAAAACAACAGGGAACCCAAAGGCAGATCTGGACCACTCATTTTATCATGGGAAAACCACAGGAGATGAGGGATTTGGTATTGATCAGGTGTGCTTTCATCTCTGAAGGAGATGTAAGGCCTAAAAGAATGTCCTGAGGTAGCAGCTATGTCCAGCTCTGGAGCTGGACAAGCTTCCAGTATTTAAAGGGAGTCTACAGGACTGCTAGAGATGGCTGAGGAGCTTTGTAAAAATGTCTGTAGTGACAAGACAAGGTGCAATGGCTCCAAACTAAATGAAGCTAGATTTAGATTACATATTAAGAAGAAATTCTTCACTATGAGGCTGGTAAAACACTGGAATAAGTTGCCCAGAAAAGTTGTGGAGGCTCCAAGTCTCAAAATGTTCAAAGCCAGCTGGATGGGGCCCTGAAAAACAACCTGATCTAGTAGGTGTTTGTGACAGTTTAGGCTGTGCCTTTAAGAAAAGATAGCTGCAAAATTCTTTAGCTGAACAGTCGGGTGTAAAAAGGAAAACAAAGATTAATTCTAAATTAATTTCATTGGCCCATGGCAAGGGGTTCAGACTAGGTGATATTTAAGGTCCCTTCCTACCTAAACCATTCTATGATTCTATGACATAGCTTCAGAGTGCTGAAAAAAAAATATGTGTGATTTGAGCAATATGAATGCAGAGATTTCAGCCTTTAGTGAGCTATAAACAATGTGAGAAAACTTCAGCCTATTTGCCAAATATGAATTACAGTGAACCAAATTGTGTAACCCCCATACAATGCTACAAGCCTGGGGCAGTGGCTGGAAAGCCCCCTGGCAGAAAAGGACCTAAGGATGGACTGCCAGATAAACATGAGCCAGCAGTGTGCTCAGGTGGCCAAGAAGGAAAACAGGATCCTGGCCTCTATCAAAAATAGTGAGGCCATCAGGAGCAGGGATGTGATTGTTCCCCTGTACTCAGCACTGGGGAGGCCACACCTCAAATTCTGTGTTCAGTTTTGGGCAAAGCAGTATGGAGTCACTATCCCTGGATGTGTTTAAAAAACATGTAGACATGGCACTTCAGGACATGATAGTGTCACATCCATGGTTGGACTCTATGATTTTAGAGGTCTTTTCCAGCCTTTATGATCCTATGTTTCTATAACCATGTATTTGAGAGATGTGATTGAGCCAGGAAGGTAGTGATAATGAAGCATGTCTAATTAGGGATTTAAGACAAATTGATAAAAGACAGGCCACAGCTCACTGTCTAGGGCTGCTAGATATCTAGGACTGACTGCCTTGCTATTTCATCTGCGGTGTTGTGATTTGCTTATCACAATGCCTGCTGCTGCCCTGACAAAGAAACCCTCTGGGATCATTTGAGGCTGCATTAAGTTTTGTGCCTGAATGCAGATGGATCCCTAGAAGGCAGCAAGAGATTTCTAGTTATTCTGTAGTGTTACAGGAAACAGCAGCAAAATTGGCGTACAATGTGATATGTAATTGCATGATAATATATAAGAATTTGGATATACACCTGGACACTCACCAGTTACCCTTTAGTATGCCCTTTTGTTTTCACACTTCAAAGCTAATGGCATTTTCAGTTTTGGGATGGTCTGTTTGGGGAGGGTAGAGGGGTTGGGATAAAAAATTTTCTGGTAGATACAAAGCTATCAAAAATGTGGTCTAGAATAATATGGCTTTATTTAACAAGGCCTTTGGAGGCCATGAAATCAGCCAGAGTTTTCCTTGAATGACACCACCAGCACATGAAGAACCATGAGGGAAAGGCATTAGTGGGCATGGGACCAAATATGAAACTTGGAGACCCTAAATTTAATATAATTTGACCCCTGAACATCCAGGCTTTACACAAACAAATGCAGAAAAGGGGTGCTCTGAAGTGTGAAGAGGCTAATTTTCAGATACCCACTAAAAGCATCTTCAAAGAGGAAATGCAGGTATGATCTTTTGTCTGACACTTTTTTAAAACCTGGAAGAATAAACCATCACTGCAATTCATAATAAAGATTCTGTTAGTGTAGAACCAACTCTGACTTGGTATATGCAGCTAGAGGAAATTTACTTGCTTCCACTTTGCTTTTACAACCAACTGAATGAGATAAGAGCCTGGACTAAGTCCAAGGGACTAAACCAATTATGATAAATAGCTAAATTTGTGAATATGTAGAATCAACTGATCATTGCATAATTACTTATACTCCCGAGGCTATGGTAAAAATGTGGCAGCAGAACCATCGTTATTTTCATCACAGTAATTATAAATCATCATCCTTGCAGATATGGCTGGATGAATGCCACCTGAAACTCTGCCTTCCCTCTGTGTCTTGGATTTGCTTCTCCACTGTCCTATGAATTTAGTTTATTTTTATACACACACACAACTGCTCTGCATGTTTGCCAATAACTCTTCAAAACTGCCTTAACTATCTGTGAATCTTTAATTTCATAAGATTATTCCTTGCAGATCACCATTCTGTTAACCTTTATAATGATGTATGTGTTGCCACAAGCACATATTTCTCAGGCTGAAACAGCACGCACATTTTACACGGCTATAACCAAACAATATCCATGGATTATAAACATAGATACCATTATAAGCCTTTGAATACTAAGGCTAAGCACTAAAAGCTTACCTCCAGCTTCATAGGGGGAAAAGAAGAAACAAAGTTAAGTGAAGGATAGTGAAAAGCCAAGGCATTATTTCATGGCAATGTGCTGCTGGAGCTTATTTTAACAAAAAAAATCAGACTGCACAGCTGCATTTTCTTCTAATGACTGTGGTCAGACAGGAAGTATAGGCAAGACAAACGGCCCTCAAGATGAACAAATAGGCAGAGAAAGAGTTCTCCAGGGAAAAGAAAAAAAAATTAAAAAAGGAAAACAAACTTCACAGTAAATGAGAAAACTCTGTAAGTAACTTTTAAGTTCATCAAGTATATAATTGCATAGCCCCTCTTCTACAATATGTTATGTTCAATACCTAATTACAGGTGCAAGATGCAATCCATGCATCGCTGCAAATTTTATTATAGAGTTATTTGGAATCAACATTTCAGATTTCCCAGTTTCTAAATTGTTATGCTTCATGGCTCATTCTGCAAATGTAAATGCATGAGTTAAGTGCCCATATGTTTGCCAGATCACGGGCTAAAATCCTCATTCAGATGAGTAGTTACTTGTATGTGAATAACCTCACAGATTTTAGAGAGCATTGTTCACATTGTGCAAAGTCAGTTACTACCTGCTTTATGTGGAAGCAACAGAAACTGGTCCTGCTAAAAAGGAGACATTGAGAACATTCAAAACCTCAATAACTATCTTTAGATCATTTTCCACTTGATAATTTCAGAGAAATTAAACATCTTTCTGAACTATAAAGGAAAGGAAACCCTATCTACAATTAAATCTTTGTCATCCTCTTCACAATATTAACTTAATTTGGAGAAGCAACCAGAGCAAAGGCAGTGTGATATGTGTCCGCTGTGGCTCAGTCTATTGGATAGATGAGTTGTTAAGGGAAAACTAAACTGAGATAAAGAAAGAAGTTGTGAAGATTACTTTTTCATTCATGCAGTACACAAAATTCCCTCTTCCTACAAGGAAATTAAGCAGCAGTCTCTGAACCTACTAGACATTGCCCCCATGGCCATCAAATTTCAAAGACTGAGTTTTTCAGTGGGTGACTGCCTTTGCTCTTCATGCATATTTTTGAGTACTGCAGGTAGAAGGAAGGGAGAGCACATCTGAAAGCTTTCTCCTTACCATAGTACAGTCTTGAAGTTTACTGCCAACAAAAAGCTGCTACCTGTAAAGGTGTCAGTCATGAACTACGTGACAGCTATACAAATCACAACTACTTTAAATTCTGCAGGGACAGCTTCTGCTTTGGCTGATTGAACTTTGTTATGGTTTGTTGGGTGTAATTTGCTAACACAATGTGCTCTCCACAGAAGTCAGCTGCACACTTCAGCTGTCTGCATTGAAATAAAGGACTAAAACTTGCAAAGGAGCTAACTCTGCTTAGACATTACAAAACTGTTCTCAACATCAAAACTAGGAGGTTTTCCTTTTCCTTCCAGAGAAAATGAAACCCAGAAAGAGCTGCATATATCACTGGACTAGCTCCAAATCTTCATCAGCATTAATCAGATATGGTTTCATGTGCTTCTGATCTTGTAACAAGAAACAAGCTGAAATTAGACTATAATTTAAATATATTAGAGAGGTCTAATAAAGAGCCACTTGTTGGGTGTATGTAAAAGCCTGAGTATATGATATGCCTTCCCTCCATCCTATTGCCTGTACCACACAGCTTGGTGTCGTCAGCAGAATTGCAGAGGGTGTGCTCAGTCTCACCATTCATATTATAAACAGAGATGTTAAACATCACCAGTCCCAGTACCAATCCCTGAGGAACACAACTCATCACTTGTCTCCACTTAGACATCAAGTCATTGACTGTTACTCTTTGAATGTGATCACCAAGACAATTCCTAATCCACCTTATGGTCCACCCACCAAATCCGTGTCTTCTCAGTTTAGAGACCAGGATGTTGTAGGCACTTATATCTGGGCTCTAGCTTTCCTGACCTGATCTCTGACTATCTAGACAATTTCTCTGTATTCTTCTCAGAATACCTGTCCTTGCTTCTACCCTTTGTAGGTCTCCTTTTTGTGTTGTAAAGTATCCAGTAACAGCTTTTTTTATCCCTACAAGCCGCCTGGCAGTTTTGTCTGCCTTTCTCTCTGTTGGTACTCCAGGTTTTGGAGGAGACAATCTTCCATTATTAACCAGCTTTTTGGGATTGCTCTACCTGCCAGGGCTTTATCCCATGGTACTCCTCCTAGGAAATCTCTAAAATAGCCAAAGTCTGCTCCACTTGGAGAAGGAAATTATCACCAATGCATTCCAGGAACCCCCTAGGATCCCTAGGCTCTGTTGTTCTGTTCCTCCAACAGATATCAGGGTGTTTGAAATCTCCCCATGAGGATCACAACATGTGAACAATACACTACACCCCTCTGTCTATGGAGAGCCTCATACCCTCCCTCCTCATGTTCAGATGTCCTGTAGCAGACCCCCATTACAGTATCATCTGTCCGTGCCCTGCCTTTAAATATGACCCACAAGTTCTCGGTCATTTCCTCATCCATCCCAGGTGGAGATCCATAGACTCCAGCTGGTCACTGACAGACAGTTATAGCTGTCTTTGTCTCCCCATCTGTCTTTACCAGTCCCATCCCTGTCCTTTCTAAAGAGCTTGTAACACTCTAGTCCAACACTCCAGTCATAGAATCCATTGCATCATGTCCCAGTGATGCCAACAGCATCACAGATTTGCACACATGCACATGTCTCTAGTTCCTCATTTGTCCTCCATGATGCATAGAGGCATTAGGGCCTACATATGGAGAATAACATATTCATTTTTGAAGGTATCAATAATCTCACTAATACTAATTATTCTTTCTTTTTTTTTCTTTTTTAACTAGGCAACATATATAATGAAATTTAGTAAATATTTTCATTTTTGTCTACATTAGGCATTAGAGAAACACTATTTACAGACTCTGAATATACTCAGACAGGATCTGATAGCGCCCAATTCCTAATGAGAACAAAACCTTTTTTTTTTCCTCCCCATAAGGTAAGAGAAAAATAAAACAATGTGAGAGAAAAAGAAAACAATGAGATTTTTTTATTCAGCCTCTGAAAAATAAATCCATATTATGCTGAAAGTACTTGGGGAGCTAGGAGGGAGAAAAAAAACTGCAAAGAGCGTATTTCCAGAAGTGTAAAGATGATATCACTACAGAATTACTGGCTTAGCACAAAACCAAGAAAATACTACTTATCAGAAAATTCCAAAACTGTATGGCTGCTTACTTATTTCTTTGGGGGTTTAAATTTTCATTATTTATTTTAATATGTAACAGGGTCACATCAGTTAAGTATCAAAAAATTAATTAGTCCCTACGTTCATCCAAGAAAGTATTGTGAGGTAGAATCCTAGCCAGCACATTTCTTTATCTTATGGTTCTGGGATCCCTGAAGAGTGACAGTAATGGGATCCTGGTCAGACCATAAAAGAGAAATGCAGAACACCCACATAACCAGAGACTTACAGGACATGGAACCTTAATACATTAGGGTTCTCCCTTTAGATCATCCAGGCCCTTGCACGATAATAATTTTCTATCTCCTCACCCTTACAATGTACTATGCAAAGATCCTATTTTGACATTGCAGGAAAGTTGGTGTGAATATAACCCTTTTCCAAGTATCTCAGAAGTGTTTTGTAGGGATATTGATATCATTGTTGGGTATCTAGTAGTAGGAAACAGAGCATATTAACCCAAAGGGATTCAGTTCTACTATCCAAGGAGATAAGACAAGGATGAGCAGAAATAACAGATCCTTGGTTTCTGTTGATGCTGTCTGAAAAAGATCTTTTGCTTAACTCCTACCAACATTTAATATTTTAATAAAACCCTAGCCTCTAGAGTAGATTACACTGATTTGTTTATAACTTGCCTTTTCTTCTTATGTGCCATTGCCACTAGTCAGAAGCAACAGGTTCATGAACTTCTCTCAATGGGAAAAGTTTAGGAAGGACTCAGAGCAAAACAGATAGTGTTGTAGCAATTACTGAAGGACTGAAAACTTCAAGTTGAACCAGCAGAACTGGTATTCTAGTTACTCATTTGGATTAATGTAATCAATAGAAGTGATACACTTGTCAGGACCAAAACAACCTGCCTTATTTTACAGTACATGATAGCACATTAAGAGTACTCTTGTTAGCCAGTTTCCCTAAAGAAATAGCTGCTGTAGAGCCATCCTCAGTTGTTCCAAAATGTACCAAACAACTGCAAGGAAACTCACTGCAACCTGAGCTCTGGCAACATATGGACTGGACCACTATTTGTTCCACATTTTTTGGTAATTTGCAAAGACATTTATTTGTAGGTTCACATACCAGAGAACACAATTTGCAAACAAAAATAATGAAATTTGGACTACTGATATAAAAGAGTTGCCAGCCAAAATCTTCTGTCTGAGAGGAAATGTCCACTCCTGTCCACAATAATCATTTTTGCAGGCTGCTACTAAATTTTACCCTTTTAGTAGGTGCCTAAAAAGGAATACAATTGCTTTCTAGGTGTGGCAGACAAACATTCTGGAGGTGGCTGGAAGACATATGTATTTTAGGGCCTGACTGCACCAACCACACCAACCACTCCAATCTGTTAAGGCCAATGGTATGGTGTTATCCCTAGCATGAAGCAGTGGAGAGACAAGGTCATACAGAATGTCTAGGATGAGAAATCAAGGAACATTTCACAGCCTTCCTGTGCTAAATGCTTAAAGAAAAGGTAAATTTCAGGCAATATGCAAAAGAGTGAGAGTGGGTGGTCAGTGATGTTGGCACAGACTGCAAATAACCACCTTATTTGCAGTTTCCTAGGTCAGGGTGAGCTGCTGCCAAATACCAAGCATGGAGAATTACTGAAGACATTACTGATGGATATCGTGTTAATATCAGCATTAAATTCTCTAGACTCCACCTTAACATCACTTTACAGTTAATCAACTATAAAAGCACACTGTAAGGTCACAGAATACACACTAAATTCAGTTAGCTTAAGGCTAACTTAAGTATCTCAACACTAAAGGGTAATTTGCAATCTAAGTATATCCATTTTATTCAAGCATAAATCCATACAGAGTGCACTTAACAGAAACAGATATACTGACACTTTGAATTATCCTCCCAGTGGGAGATCTACCCTGGCAATATCAAGGAAGACAGATTTCTTGTGACAATGTTCAAGAGGGCAGGTTTGCAGCCAGCTCAGTAAGCTAAACCAGAATTAGAAGAAAATTAGTAACATCCAAATGACATCTCAGAATCAGACAGTCTTAAATCAGAACAATCCTCAATGCAACATATGGGTAATGGTTGCCTTTTCAAAGGCTGTAACAACGCAGCACTTATAGGGAAAGTGATGAAAATCTCTGAAAAGCCTTGGTTCTCTGCACCAATACTCAACTGGTTCCTTCATTCCTAACAAGTTGCTTTTTCTTCTTTGCTTCTTAAAAAAAATGATGCAAAATAAAATAATCCATAGATACTTTGAATCATACTGGTTTGGGGCTGGGAGGGACCCCAAAGATCATCTAGAGGGCATGAGAAAGGGGGGAGACGGGAAGGAGAAGGGGAGGGAGAAGGGGGTCCTGTGTTCCTGTTGCCACTTCCCAAGACTCTGTGGCTTTCCTTTGCCAGGGCTTGTGTTAGTGCTTGTGACCATTGGAGCTGCCACTGTGTAAAGAAAATGAAATTCTTACTGTTTAACACCTATTTGCCTAGAAATTATTACTATGCATAGAAGATTAAATATATCTGAATAGGAGAAGAGCAGGAAGCATTATAACAAGACAGGTAGATACTCATTCTCTAATCCAAGCCAAAGTAGGAATTCTCATTGCTACAGGTAGGATTTTGTTCTGGCCGCCTTGCTTGGAGGGCATTAGGACTAGGAGCTGCAAGATGCTGTAGAATAAATTAGCACAACTATAAGTCTGACATGAAGATTAATATTCTAACTATGTTCACAATAATTAACTCTCCAAAACAGTTCCACAATCACTACCCAGCTAGAATGGAAATGGGAAAGTTTACAGCACTTCTGTAGATTTATAAGGCAGTTAAGACTGACCCTCTGGATTTCATTAGAAAAGCCTCTGGTTCAGCAAAAGCTTATATGTGCAAGTGAGATTTTTCTTGAGGAAAGGAGATACAAGGGATCTTTATCATCTCTATTAAATACATTTCCTTCTCCCCTAAGAATTGTATATTCCTAATGCATCCTCACCTTCCTGTCAACTCTCTGCCCTTGCACAGCCCTCTTACACATGCAAGAAGTGGGACTGACGTTGTGGCATTTCTCTGTGGGGAAAACTCTGCCCTGTGTCTTTCGTGACCCGTGCGTCATGGCCCAACATTAGAGATGCACTTCCTGTTTTGTAATCCAGCTTTGGGGTTAGGGCTCACAGCCTCTCTTACACCCAAAGCTATCTTCTCCCTTCCATGTATGGCTGACAGCCATTGTGTTAGAGGCTTCACCAACATACAGTGAACTCCAAACTCATGCTTAAAATGTGAAAGTATGTGGACATGTTTCCACAGAGTATAACATATCTCCTTGTTATCTCTGCCATTTTCTCCCTTCTTTGCCTTTTTGACACAGATTCAGTATTCTAATATAAGAGCCTTCTTTGGCACTGTCTTAGCAGTCTCCCTTTATCTCCAATTCCACAATTTACCTCTTCTCCTTTCAAAACTTGGTCTAAAGAACATCTCTTCTCCTTTTGTTGCATACATATGTGCCAACTGCATCCCCCTTGCTTTGTGTTTTCTTGCATAATTGCATTTTTCAGCTTTGCAAAGTATTTTTTAATAGAGATGGCAAAAAAAAAGCAGCTATCTAAAATGAAATAGCATTGTATCACAGCCCACACTTTTGTTCCAGTGATATACACAGTTTGGGCTGACTCAAGTTGTGGTGTGTATGCAGGTAAAGCAAATTCTGAATTATTCAACACTTCAAAACACTGAAAAATCATTTACTTGTTACAAGCAATAAGATTTATACTTTCTGTCTCCCAATCAATAGCTGGTGTGTCCACACACAGCTGATTTATCCATACTGAAAATATAATTATAAGTCTAGTTTGCTCTGAACCACGGAGTCCTTTCGTAACAAGATTATTTAAATACAAATGGGGTTGGAAAATTGGTTTTAAATGGCTAATCTGTCTTGTCTTCAATTCCGGCTGCAAAATTTACTAACATCATAAACACAGGCTGAGTGAAAATGTAAGAGGTTTTCTGATTCTCCGTGCGATCTGTCTATGCAGCGCTCATTAACGGTGAAGTTGATGGGAGCTGTATGCATGCCATGAGAGGAGGATAATAAGCCTTGTAATCTCTATAAAGAGAAAGGGATTTTTACTAGCGATATGTCATATATACTGGTGTGCAAATGTCTGTCCTGGCAGCAACCCAATAGAATTTATGTACCCAGGTCTCAGATGCACTAAAGGACACATATGCTGCATGGGTGGACAAAACCTACAGCTCAATGGTTGGAAATAACTCTTCGGGAACACCACTTGCAATGTGAAGCAGCTTGTGAAGATGTGATTAGAAAAAGTTTCATCCAGGAAGAGTTGATCAGGAGCTACTGCCTTCTTTATGTCTCCGCCAACTGTCGTCGATGGCCCATGCCATTTAGCTGGGAAAAGCAATGCCAGTATGTGTACCTCCAAGAGAGCACTGTAGTAGAGCCAGCTAGGGCATCATCCATACATTACACAGATGGGCTGGGGAAAACTGAAGTTCAAATCTGACTTGGGTTGAGTAAGAGATTAAAGTATTCTGACCGACTGACAAACAGTGGACAAGAAATTCCAAGACCCTGTTTTCCTTTGTTGGAATGCAAACAAAACAAAGTGAAACCTCAAAATTCTTCCTGAAATCCAATGCTTGGCTTAAACCCCAGTCTTCCTTTCAACAATTTAATATCTTGTTATTCTGTCAAATGGATCAGCACAAGTGGACCACCCTCTTCTCCTTGGTGTCAAGCTACAGGACCAAAGGAAATGGTTACAAGCTGTACTAGGAGAGGTTTAGACTGGATATTAGGTAATATTTCTTCACTGAAAGGGTTATCAAACATTGGAATGGTCTGCCCAGGGCAGTGGAAGAGTCACCATCCCCGGAGGTGTTTAAGCAACATGTGGACCTACTGCTTGGGGACATGGTTTAGCGTTCATCCGTCAGTGGTTGGTCAAGAGTTGGACTAGATGACCTTCCAACCAGATGTGTTCTGTGATAGTTACATTTCCTTCAGAAAATGAATTAATCAGACTAGGTCTCTTATACTAAAATACATAATCTCCCCTTTCAATAGCTGCAAATAAATAAATTGTCAATGATGAGCAACTGGTGTGAGACATTCAGTAACATCTATACAACAAAGCACAAACTTCCAGCTAGTTTTGCTAAAAAGAAGCTGCATAAGTGAACTTGACAATTCCAATGCATATCAATATCATATATTGATACAACAGATGTCATCTAAGGATTTCCAAGCAATAAGTATTCTGATTTCACAGCCCTATCTGAGCTATGAGTCACCTCTGAAGCTAGGAGTTTCTGAAACAAAAAGCAAGAAAGTAGGTAAACTTCTGAGCCTTTTAGCTATACACAAAAAGAAATAAATAAAAATAATTAAAAGGTATCTTAAAAAGCTCAAAGTCCTCAGGGACAGAGAAAGCACTAAAATCCTGTCCTAAGGACAGAGAAAAAAGCTTCAAAGTGAAAGCCCATGTGGGAGTTGTATTTCTGACCTGACTGTCTGACATTTCTGAAATGCTGCATGTTCCACAATAACCTAGGTTTTAACCACACCACCTCCTGTGGATGAGGGGTAACTTATTGACTTGCCATCTTGCCCCAACATAGGACACTTCTACCTTGAATCCTGCTTTGAAAGGCCACCCTCCCCACCATGAAAAAGGAATGGGATAGAGATTCCTATGTCTGAAACTAAGAATCTTGTGACAGATATGTACAGCACACACTGTGACAGATTGTGACAGTGAAAGCTGGCTCTGGGGTGTTGTTTTCCTACCCCTGTGAAATAGTCCATTCCCACTGTCTACCCTTTAGTCAAGGATGACAATTCTTTCCTATAGGGGTGCAACGTAGGACTTCCCTTGCAGCTATTTAACAGTCACATGTTTAAGCCAAGGACCACAGAATCATAGAATCATTTTGGCTGGAAGAGATCTTTAAGAGCAAGTCCAACCATGCTGTGCTTGACAACATATAATCCAATGGTATGACTTCTACAGGAAAATCTTCAACATACAGCTGGACAGTACAGTGCTATTTTTCTTCTTAGTTAGAAAAAAAGCCTAAGGAAAGGATTACTGCCAACAAAATAGGAACACTGCAAAATTTGAAATTATAATTCTATACACGCTTCTGAAAGCCTCTTTGGTTTTCCTCTTTATGCTCTGAATGGCTCTCAAGATCTAATTTAATTCAGTGAAACAAATCCAAAAGTGACAGGAAAAAAGAATCAACTCTTTAGGTAGAGCAAAAATTCTGCAGAAGGAATTCTTGATCTTCATTAATTCCATGGGCAGGCATAGAAAGCTCCTAGGTGTTAATGAGACTTGCCAGTTTAGGTAGACTGCAGAGTCTAATGAAATGTCAAATGAGCCCACTTTGGGTTTTCACTATCAGATACTTCCAGCAGCAAAGTTTGGCAAGGCAGTCTAGCAATCTCTTCAAGCCCTCTGACTGGGGATGTGGAGCAAACAATTCTTCTGGACTGGAATTATGTTACTGGCTTAGATGGTCAGTGTCACTTGTAGAAACTAATGTGAGAGGAAAAATATCCAAATCCTTCCCCAGCATTACCTTTTCCATTAAATTCTATTTAATTTTTCCTCAGTTGTGTACAAAAGTATCCTCTGTTGCCCATGGCAATTTCCATTAGAAGGGAGTGCACAAATTACGCTTTAGAAAGCAAGCTTCCAGGTCTTGAAGCTTTAGAATTTGTGCCAGGGTCTGCTCTGAATCAACTTCATGTCTGATCACTCAGCAATACAAGAGAGTTCAGGTTCTTCATAAATCCTAATTCACTGCTAAATGTCTACCAGGCTTGTCTTTATTCTTGTGTGCAATATTAGGTGCCAGATGGAAACTCACAAATTTGGATCCTTAGGGCACGAAGATTTGCTATGGTAAATTGTACATGTTGCCTTTCCAAGTTTCCCTTTAAGAAAAATGTACTAAAGAAAATAAAAGGGCAAGGCTTTCCAAAAAGAAAAGGACTGAAATGTTAGACATGTA
Source organism: Melanerpes formicivorus (assembly GCF_026170545.1). Taxonomy (NCBI): domain Eukaryota; kingdom Metazoa; phylum Chordata; class Aves; order Piciformes; family Picidae; genus Melanerpes; species Melanerpes formicivorus. Next base: position 27,825,407 of record NW_027142357.1, read on the forward strand.
ATAAAAAATTAATTTGTCTTAATATAAAATTTTAACAGGGCACATAATTTTTTCAGGGAAGGAGGCACTTAATGACATCAAGTCTGTAAAAATATCTCAGTTCTGGATTTCTGAGTCCCCAGGGTAGAAGTCAAGAACCAGATTAAATGATCACTATATTCAGTCCAGAAGAAAATTCCACTTTTAAAACACTAACAAAAAAAAGAAAAAAAAAGTAGAAGTATCTGAAGCAAAGGCAGCCTAATATAACTTTACAAGTGACAGGTAAAGTATAACTACACTTGACAACTTTATGACTATCTTTGGGCCAAAGTTGCCTTTCTAAAAAAGGCACGATTTCATTAACTTTCCCTCAATCAAACTGTGATAAAACAAAGACAATGCAATGGATTTTAAAACCAGAACCTAACCTCCCCTATATGTGCAAGATGCTCAGTAAAGGATTAACCAGCCCTCTCCTCTCTGATTCACCCACAATTCTCTTCATTCATTGTCATTATGTTCTGAAAGTAAAAATCTGCTTTTCTTGACACAATAGTTAGCCAAGGTGTTAACTAACAGAAAATTACAGACAAAACCTGAAATCTACTTGGTCACCTTTAAAATGTTCCCTTATGTTTTCATGAAGATTGGTCTTCATTTACCACCGCACACTGTCGTGCTACCAGGGTTATTGATCCTCAGAATTGCAGAATATAACACAGATAAGATGCCACCATTCATTATCAGTTCACTAACAATTCACATTCTCCATATGAAAGGAAGACTTAAAATTTCTGTATCCACCTGTGAGGCAACATTGCTACTGCAAGCAGTCCTGCTGACAGCACCTGGTGTGGCCATGCATTGAACTAGTGACACAAGTGTCAAGCCTGCATTAACATTTTAGGGAAAGCCTTGAGCGCTTTTAGTGTATCTGCTACATCCTACAATTCATGCTGCAGCTCCAACCTTCTCCAGTCAAGGAGCAATTTACCACCCACATACCACAGCATGAGCTCTCTTGTTCTGGCCAGAAAGTCTCCCTAAGACACAGAGTTAATTTTCCTGTTTCTGAAGAAAGTATATAGGTGATTAACCTCATTTACACTGGTGTGCCTGAAACCAAGCCAACAAGGCACAGTAACATGCAGGTCATTGTAAGTGCCCTGAGCATCCTCATAGTCTGAAAATCAATGTCATCCTGAGGGCCTAAACTTGTATTACACAGACAGTTGGTGACATAATCCATTTAGATCAAAACATCCTATAGAGCCACTTGGGTCTGCTCTCTCATTACCTCACTCCTCTGATATGAAACCAAAGCTGTTTCTCCAAACGCCAAAATAAGCTTGAACCAGAAATATCTAGGGCCAAAGGCATCCACAATTCAGACCTACCCAGATGGTGTCGTCTTGTCTGTACTGTTTCCAGTTGTGGCCAGTGTCGCTGAACATCAGCATATAGCTGGTTACCCAGTCTGAGCTCCCGTACCTGCCCTGGGTAGCGACTGCTACAATCTCCACTCTGTCTCCTAGATCAACCTGGAGCCACTGTTGCTTGTTTGAGTCCAACGGGGACCAGCCACCTGCTCCTGAAAGAAATTGAATAAAGATTATTTACATGAGGATGACAGCACAAGAAGTTGTACTTGTAAAAGAACCATGTTATTTCAGGTCATTGGAAAGCAGTCATCTTCTCCAACACACAACTCTTTCCTGGTATTTTTGTATTAGGAAATACAGTACATGAGGTGTGTGCTTCCTTGAGGTTTTATTAATTAACCTAAAAGTCATAAGGAATTTTTAACATTTACAACATTTTAAGGAAATTTATTCTTTGTCAGCTGGACAAGTGGCTGTGAGGTTGGCACACCACAAAAAAATATCATATGTGCCCCCGCCACTCCCACATGCTGGTGCAAATCTGGGAACGCTGATTCCTAATTTCTAATTTGCTTTAACGTTTCCTTTTTTGTTATGTCTTGAAAGACAAAACATAAAATATTATCTTGATTTGAGCCCTATTAGGTATTTGAAAGAACTATTTAATTACAAGATGTAAATGCACTTCAGATAACAAAGGTGCAAAGCTAGAGACCATTTGACTGAACAGCTGAAAGGACAGTTTTCACACTGGAGAGGAGCTGCCTCCTTACACAAGATGCTTGATAAGTGAACAACTGCAACAGCAAACACAACTTGCAAAATATCCGTTTTCATTATCTGCTTCTCCAGTCAGGAATGGAGACATCAGAATTCATGATGATGTGGAAGCTGATAGCTTGTAACTCATGTTTGTCCTTTAAAAGTAAAGATAGGTACTAGCCCTTGAATCCTTTAAGAGGTTCAAGAGGTCCACGGTAATGCCAAGCCAATGAAACACAGAACTGCAACCACTGCTTGAAATTTACCATTTCATTCACTACATTAAATGTGAGCTTATGGTTAAAAGCAAATCCTTATGAACTGGAATATATTATTTTATGTTCCCTTGCTTTCTTTTACACCCTTAAATTATAGGCTATGTTTGTGGGTTTTTTAACTTGTTTCTACTTGCACACATTTATATTCTATATACACCCAGTATCCAGTTCAGCCTTACAAATAAGTGAACAATGCAGCTATGAAGAACACAGAAGCCATTAACAAAGTATCCAAAGCATAGCAAACTTTCAGGTTGTCACTGTTTCTGCAACCCATCACCTTGTTTGTTTTGCTGTTATTAAGGAAGTTTAGAAGATTTCACTCGTGTGATCTGAGTGATTGTGTTCACTGTAATGCAGAAATACAGAGTCGAGAGTAAAGCATTCACAATTCCTCATGTAAGCTACAAGAATGATTCCAAATATATGTTTTGGGGAAAATGTTGAAAACACAAAAAGCATCACTAAACTTTGGTTATGAATAGCTGAGTTTATTTTAATATTTTAATCTTATTAACTGATCTATCTCCAAGTTGCTCTATGAAGAGTTTATTGAAGTGAACTGAGCTGAAAAAAAACCCAAATCAATAAATGTTGGTTATATCAAGGAACTCAATTTCAATGACTTTGCCCTTTAAAACATTTCTTGCTTTTCCTAATCTGCACTGTAATTTTCAACCCGCAACTGAAATTCCTTTGTCTAAGAAGAGGTGTTAGAATTTTCATTATTTCCAGCTCATTAAGATAGGATTTAGGCCTAATTCCTGAAACAGAAGCATGTTTACTCTGTAGCTAGAACTAAATATTGTCTCTACTGCCTTGGATGACTCAGTTTTCATTCCTTTACAAGAACTCTCCAGGGAAAATAGTATTAAACAAACCAGTGCATACTGCTTGCTAGTGCCATGCTTTATTTTACCTTTTTTAATCACAATAGAAGTCTTCAATGTCCTTATTTTATCTGTCTTAAACAGAATATTTCTGCTATGAACATGCCATGAAAAGACCTAATGTGAATATTAGGAATTTCATCACTCTATTCTCTGACTACTTCATTGTTTTCTTTTAACTCCATAACTACACATGGCTTAAATAAGACTATAGTACTTCCTCTTAAAAATCCTAGTATTTCTTCTTCCTCCCTGCCCTTTTTTCTTAATTTTAAATGTCAGATCAAACAACATTTGTCTGGCTTTTAAACTGTCTTCAAAGACAGCAAGCTGAATATTTCTCCTACATGGAATTGTGACTAATGTGCAAGAAGCCAAAGGAAAACTTCCTTTGGATTGCAATATCTAATATCTGAAATGGATTCAGAACATCAGAGTTGCTGCTTTGATTACAGTTTTATCTCATGAACTGGCAGGACACAGAAATTCAGTTCAAAAGTTCTGTCTTTTACACAACAAAGCTGTTCCCTTCAACACTCCAAAAAGCTTATTCTAGACGTTTTCACTATAAATTAAAAGAAAGATGGGCATTTTAATCTTTCTTTTATTGCCTTTTTACAACATAAACAGCATCAACTAGATGGAGGAAAATCACTTATAATTAGTTGTTTGTTTGGTGAGTTTCCCATTAAAATAAAAAAAAAAAGAGAGAGAAAAAGAATCTTTGATTTCTCTGTTACAGTTTATATATAAAGCTTGCTACCACAGGTCCTTTCCAGTAGTTAGCTAAATATCATAACTACTATTTTTTCTATGTAGTTTATGCTCTTTCCCTTCTGCTTCTGGAAGTGGCAGAAAGGTGATATAATTTCCACAAAAGTATTTGGTTTTACTATACACCTCTACTTTCCAGTTTGACCATGGCACAACTGGCTTATTTTTCAAGTCAAACAAACAGTAGATTCTGAACAGACATTTGAGATCTCTGTGGTGAGCCTGAGCCCTCAAATTGCAGATTACACCAGATCTCTGAACTGTGTATCTCTTCACATAAGCACATTTGTCTGTTGGGAATGTCACTCTTTATAGATACAAGCACTGCATGACACAGCAGTAACACCACTCACAGCACCACCTTTCTAGAAGCTGGTCTTGCAAGCTGTTATCAATTACAAACCACGTCTTTACTGAACTGTAGCTGCTTTGTACACCTTCTTCCCTGGGAAAAATCTCCACTGTATTTCCCTCCCTCAAACCTTTCACCATTAACATTTGCACAGATGGGCAGTAATTCTACTCACAAGAGCGGTGGTTAAAAACCCTGCAACAGCAAAGCTGCATTGGCTGTGTGACTGAGGGTAGAACTAAAGCTTTTCCCATTGGGCTTTCACTTCTGACAATAAAGCAAATATGTAACTTCTGCTTATTTCTGTGGGTATCCCAAATCCCCATCAAATACTGCTGTGAGTGCCAAAAATCAAGATATTCTTTTTCCTCCATATTGGCTGTGTTATACAGAGCAAGTGCACCTACTTCCAGTGCAATCTATGGCTCACATTTCTTTTGGGTACATAATTCCTTCTAGTGTGTAAACACCCCACTCCATAATTTTCTCAGTAAGTAGCAAAAAAGCTCATCTAAAGTCTAGCACCTATTTTACAGCCATTTGCTCCTCTACCCACCAGTGATGCTCACCCTGGGGAACATTTCCCAGGGCAGACCCAAGGCAAGAATGTAGGATGCAAAGGCTCTAACTGGCAACAAAAAGGGCTACTGAAGACACAATATTTACAGGACATTAATTCATTTGAACAGATGCAAGCATAACCCTGACAATGTTTTCCTGCAACTGGGCACAAAGAAACTGAAGAGGGTCCTGCACCTTTTATTAATAGTGTGGCATAAACATAAAACAGACAAAACGTGGCTCTGATTTTGCAATTTATATGTCTGAGGGGCATACTGTTACCCTGTTCTGCCCACCAGATTCCTACCGGCATTGGGAGGATTCTGCATATTACACTACATCTTCATTCCTCACTGTTCACACATTTCACATTTCTGTGGATCATTTCAAGGGAGAGATTCAACACAGTGTGAAGAAAATGCCCTAATGGAGAGGCAGTATCACAGAAATCTGATAATGTTGCTCATTCCCCATGGCAAATAATGCTAGAAATGTGAAGAGAACAAAGATCTGATGGTTTCTCAGATGGAGATTCATATGACTCCATGAAATATGATCAAACACCTTTTTTCTGCTTTTCTCAGAAGATTTGTGTATTTTGGTATAACTGTTCCAAAACTTGCATTTAAGCCCAGTGTTCTGCAGCCAGTGCTCAGGATGCCCATATTTGTTTGTAGTTTATTAATACAAAGCAAAAGAATGCTTCTTCTCACCCTACAGTGCCTTAAAAAAAAAGCTCAACTGGCTTTACAGTGTGCTTGGACTTCATGTTGCAACTAAGTGTTTCTCTGTTGTGGAATTTAATTTTAATGCCTAGATCAAACACTTCCAGGCCATACAACAAATTATTTTTGACATTATATATGTTTTAGATTCCCATACATAATTGCCTATATGATTATTCAGGCTGAGAGCTAAGAGAGAACAGAAAAAGATTAGTTGATACAGTCATCTTGTAGTGATTTTTTATTATTTTTCATTATTTATTTACTGTAAACCAAAAAGTTGATTAATCCCTCTCATGGATAAGTAGAATCATATTTATCAGAATTACATTAACTACTTTACTATTGCCACTGCAGATTTATCAGCAGTTTAACTAAGCACTTTCAGCAGTTCATACAAGCTTTAGCCATAGATAGTTTGTGTATTGTTTTTTTAAATGGCACATTACATTGCTGCAGGCCTTTTTTTTTGTTGTTTAAACAGCCTTTTAGTTATTGTTATCTATTACTGAATCAACTTCATGAATTAGAACTTTCCCTTGATGTAAGTCTGGATGGTATTTTATAAATTCATCTTCATCTATTGCATTTATGCGAACCAATATATTTATCCAGCTTTCTAGCTGGAGGCACTGTTACTTGCAACACTGCCTTATCAATTACAAAGCTAAGCCAACTAATCAAAGCACTCTAATATTATTAGAAAGCCATGGCACAGCCCTTGTTAGTGAGTACTGTTTCTTGTAAAGGTATCTATTGTTTGCACTCAAATGTCATCCCAAGAAAATTCCTTCAGCCACTACCTCCTACTGGCCTCTCCTCCAACTCAAGATGAAGTAGCCATATGAATTCTGTTAGCACTACATCTGCACGTTTCTACAAAAGCTTGTGAGCCTTGAGCACAAGCCCTATGAGGAGAGGCTGAGGGAACTGGGATTGTTTAGCCTGGAGAAGAGGAGGCTTAGGGAAGACCTCATTGCTATCTACAACTACCTGAAGTGGGGTTGTAGCCGGGAGGGAGTTGGTCTCTTCTCTCAGGCAACCAGCACCAGAACAAGAGGACACAATTTCACATTGTGCCAGGGGAAGTTTAGGCTAGAGGTGAGGAGAAAGTTCTTCACTGAGAGTCGTTCATCATTGGAATGGGCTGCCCAGGGGGGTGGTGGAGTCACCATCCCTGGAGGTGTTCAGGAGGGGATTGGACATGGCGCTTGGTGCCACGGTTTAGTGAGGTCTGTGGTGACAGGTTGGTCTTGATGATCTTTGAGGTCTCTTCTAACCCTGGTGATTCTGATTCTGTGAACAAAGTGGACCTTACTGATGCAACACTGTGTGTCTAAACATCTAAAATACCTGACCCCCCACTGCATAGCAAAACTATGCTAGCACAGCTAAGTTCCTCATTTTCTGCCCTCAAATTACAATCATTGTCAATTTATTTTAGATATTGTATCACTTTAAAATGCAACACAGGCAGTGCTTGCCTTGCAATAATATTGATTTTTAATCTCCTCTTCTTTTCTGCAAATAAAAATAGTCATTAGAGCCATTTGCAAATCATGTAAGCACATCTACCCACTGTCCCAGCTAGCAGCTGGACACAAAGGCAGGCCAAACTTAAATGTCTAAATTAATGTTTATAAATTTATTTCTGTTGCACAACTATCATATGACCTTCTATTTGCTGAGGAAATCTGGTTCAAGAGTTTAAATATTATACAGTAACTTCTACCTTTTATTTCTCTAAGGACCTAGCAAGTCTTTATCATTAGTGCCAGGCATCTTAGAGTCCTTTACTGTCTTTCTATAGATTTAACAAACAGTGTTTGATTAAAACAGACATTTCTGATTAATTAGGAAAATTATCCTTTATTTTCAATTAAAATCTCTTTTCCAGTGGCATACTTTCCTTTGTTTTTGTTTTTAAATGAAAATCCTATGTAACATCATCATAGAGGGCTTTCCTCATTTAGAGGATCTAATTTGGGAAAAGATGGCAGCCAACAACCAAAATTCACAGCATGATGACAAATGGAATACTAGATACTGGTAACTTCTCTTTCCTGGTACCATGTTTGATCCTGATAGTTTCACCTTGTGTGTGAACTCAGCTGGGCCTCAGAAATTCTTCACTGCAAATGTCTGCAAAGTTTTTTCAGTAATTTTCACTATTTCTGCAGAGTTGTAACACCATTAAATTCCACTGAATACTTAATATTTATGTCCTGCTAGTCTTAACACCTACTTTGTAGAATAGAGCCTCAAGCACTAGCAACCCTCAAGTTCTAAAGACTATGGGAACTCTTCAAAATCAAAACCATCATCTGAACTTCCTTCAGGATGTTTCTGCAAGGGAAGTGGAGAGCTGCAAATTTAAACGTTTCCTATAATGAAGGAATTGCTCCTCAAAAGAGCTCACTCAGAAGCATAAATTAATGCCTCTATTCAACCTGGCTGTGAGTGCACTGCACAAAAACAGCATAAAAGGTCACTTTGTAAACGTGATTAAAAAGAATAGTTTAGGCATTTCAACCTTACCATCTCGCCTGTTGAGCTTTGCAAAGCTGGGACTGTGCGTACTGAAGAGCTGAGAGGAACTGGTAAGGGCTGTTGAAGGTAAGGGAGATACCAATGCATCATCACAATTATCTAAAAAAAAAGGCAAAAAACAAAACATACAGAGGTCATCACACGAGCAACAAATACACCAACTTGTGCTAACTTGGGGTGGTGTTTGTGTCTACTTAGTAGGCAGAGACTGGAGAAAGAGCACACTTGCACTTGAATTCATATACAAGACTGCAATTTACTCTCCAGAATGACAGCCTGGTGGGATGGCAACTGGACGGAAGCTGTTGTTAAGACCTCAAATGCTTGAAAATCTGGAAAATGTTTTCATTTCAGTGAATGAAATTTGATGATCTATTCATCATGGTTCAGTTAAAGAGTGCAATCATTCTTGTTGCAAAAGCCACTGGAAGCAGGTAGTAATGTCCTGGCAGACTTTAGAAAACACCCTAAATTTTGTGTTCAGTAAAGTCTCTCCACAGAGCAGATACATAATGTAGGAATTACAACTTTACACAACTTCATGTGGAAGCGACACACAGGGATACGTCACAACATGTAAAAGTGTGTTGCGTGCTGCACATAAGTCCTGTGCTGCATTGTAATTCCTAAACTTAAAAGCTCCATCATTTGTTCCCCAAGCTCAAACAAATATACATGGCCAAATTAATTTTATTTAAATGTCTTTCCCCCCTTACTTTCACATCTTCATTTGAGGACAGGTGGGCTAAGCTAACATTCAAGTTGAATTTTTAAGCTCATTATGTTTGAATAAGGATAAAGTTAGCTAAAATATGTCTGAACATTACAATGTTGTCACATACAGCACCCAACCTGTCAAGGTCAGGTTACATGGGTCTTTGATTAGTCTAGTAGAAGGTGTCACTGCCCATGGCAGAAGGAGTAGAACTGGATGATCTTTAAAGTCTCTTCCAAACCAAACTATTCTATAATTGTATGACACATGCTCAAGAACAACGAGTGAGGTTTCAGCAGATTATAGTAATAAAATCCTCTCATTTTTAATTGAATCTCCCATGGAGCAAACAGATCTAATTACTGGAAATGTCCTGCACATTAGCAGGATCTCAGGCACCATGGTGTTCTTGCACTAACAGAGTAAACATATGATTTGTGGAGGAGGGAAGGAAGTGATACGTCAATATTCCAGGGCTACAAATGACAAGAAATAAAAGCAATAATTCCTTTTTATTCATGATAGCAGATGTAAACTATGTCAAAACTGAATACCTTTTCCATAATGAACCAGATTGCATTACAATATTTCTCATCTCTTTCTACAATAATTGTCTAGAATAGCCCAGATGCTTTTGTAATCAAAATCCAGTTCTATATGAAAAAAATGTATCAGTGTAATCTATAGCATTCATATGAGTGCAATGACTGATGAACCTCAACAGGCTAACATAAGCACAAGGTCCTTTCCATCTCTTCAGTTACCATCAACAAGAAGACCTGACAAGATCTGTGAGTTAGACAAATTAAGCTCAAGTATACCACTGATGCTTTCACCATGGGGATAATTAACCAAGAAAACAAGTTATGAAGATCCTGAGCAGATTCTCTATTACTTTGAATGTCAAAGAGAACTTCTGACTGCAATGCATAAAGGTCTGTGAAGTGTTGCCCCCCCTGGTAAGAGTGGGGCCATAATTTGTTGCTTGCTGGACTTAAAACAAAACCCAAACAATCTGTAAATCAAAACAAAGCTCTTAAGTTCACTGTCACGTGTGAAATGAACAACGATTCAAAAGATTTCAGATGGTAAGTAGGCAAGTACATCAGTGCACCAAAGTTACCTAAACTTCTATGTTCTATAAACCTCAGCGGAAGTTTCAGGAACCTCTCAAAAGGATGTTCAAGTTTTAGAGATAAATCTGCATGACTACTCAGCAACATTTAAAACCTAAAACTGGAAATAACCAAATGCAGAGATTTCAATTTAAATAGTGTCTAGACTGTTAGCTCTCTTCAGTTCCCTGTGGACCATGAGAGAACTAAACACATCATCCTGTGATCCCAAGGTTGTCCCTGACAAGAGTCACACTGTCCATCTCTGGGTTCTTCCTGTTCCCTGATGGTATGATTGGATACTTCCAGGACACCAAGTGTCTCAGCACATCAGCAAGCGTAAATAATTTCAGAGTAATGCATTTAAGGTTTTCACTGGGATCTCTGGAGGCTCCAGACCAGAATGAAAATTCTCTCTTTCAACCACCAGATGCTTTGTCTAAATTTCCACACCTTTTGCTTTTGTCCCCAGACACACTTACCTTGGCTGTTACAGCATTATAACATAATTTTCATACCAAATTCTGAGAAACTTCTTTGGTTTTATTCTACAAACAAACAAGAAAAAAAACCCAAACAACACTTCTGCCAGGAATCCTTCCCTGAATTAATTAACATGTAATTTTAAGGATTTAGAGCTGCATATAAGCATTTGAAGATAGCTCTGAGAACACTAGGAACAATCCAATCCAACTTCCAATAGATAAGAGACTAATGACAGACTTTAGAGTGCAAACAGGACTTTCCTCCAATTGAAGCTGATTTTTGAATGAGTACTCTAAGAAGATGCGAGGTCTCTTCTGCTCTTCCCTCAGTCAAAACTAACCTTGGAGGTTTCACCTTACAGCCCTGTATGCACAGACCTACAACATAGGACATGGCACAGCTTTTACATGCTAAATGACATTTCACAGTAAAGTGCTTGGGATGCATTAGACAACTAGCAGACTAGCTCTGATGCATTCCTTACCAGAGATTCTACATATACAAACTTCTACAGATTTGAGATTGATAGCTCATTGCAAAACTGAGTTGAAATAGACCTTCAAAAAGGTCAGACATGCACATACAGCAAGGATCGTCCCACAGGTTCTGCTTCCATGAGAAGGCAGGATTTTAAAAAGGCAACAACAAACCCAACAAAGCCAACAGTCACCAAACAAAATAAAATAATCCAAAAACCAAACAAAAAAAGCCCACACCACCTAATACACACTAAACAACTAAGAAAAACATATCCAAGTCCTAGGAAGAGAGGAAATACAGCTAACATTACTAAAATTGTGTTTGCATAGAAATCAGAGATTCAGCCCAACTTCACTAATTTTTGCTAGTACATCTTTAACATCACCGTTGGTATGCATGCCATGATCCAGTTTATAAATTTCTTCAAGCTTGAGATAACACTCAGCAGCAGTAACCAATATAAATTTAAAAGATTTCTGATTAGCAGATAATGAAGATATTTAGGAAAAACCCACTGTGCTCAAACTAATGTTTCTTTCATCCTGTTCTTTGAAAACGATCAATCCCTGGAACACAGACAGGGTCATTACCTGTCCTGTTACTATTTCCCTTGTCCACTTGAAGAGTCAGTAGGACAAAACACATTGATTTCCACTTGTGAAAGCCATACAGAAAGGTCACTAACATTTCCTTAATGAAAGCTTTGATGAAAAAGACACAATCAATGAAAGATCAACTGTCTTTGGGCTCCACAGACTTCATGTACATCAGATTCGGTGCTTTATGCTGCAGCTGCTCTATCAGAGACCACAAGCACTATGAAATAGTCAGAAATACTGTAGGACAAGTGTACCCATACAACTGAAGGATGGGTAATGAACAGGACCCAGCAGGTAAACTATTAACAAAAAAACTACCCTCTTTTTTGCAAATTGGAGAAGAGGAAAAAGAAGACAAAGTTACAGCCCAGGAACAGGCTCACAATGGAGTCCAAAAGACAAACTCTGAAGAGCATAAGTGACTTGCCTCCTGCATCATCCAACAGTAATAAAAGGCCTCCTGTAGGTGCTGTTCTTCAAGTACACAGAGACTGGCACATCATCAAAGAGCTCCTGGATGAGACTTTGCTCATACATCTCTACAGAACCAGAATCAAACTGTGCAATGAGGGCAGGAGTGCTTGTGACCAGCTGTGCAAACCCTTGCCTGAACCATAATCCCTGAGCTTCAGAGGTTTCACAGAATCACACAGGCCTTTTCACAGAATCATAGAGTGGTAATGGTTAGAAGTGACTTCAGGGGATCATCTATAGTCCAATCCCCATGCTAAAGCAGGTTTGCCTACAGCAGGTTGCACAGGAACACATCCACACAGGTTTTGAAACCCTCTAGAGAAGAAGACTTTATAACCCCTGTGAGCAGCCTATTCCAGTGCTGTCATCCTCAAAGCAAAGAAGTGTTTTTCCTTATATTTATGTAGAACTTCCTGTTTTCTAGTTTGATCCACTGGAAAGAGACTGGCTCCATCTTTTTGACACCTGCTCAGATTTCTTTTTAGTCCTCCCCAGGCTAAATAGTCTCAGGTCTCTCAGGATCTCCTTGTAAGAGAAAAGCTCCAGCCTCATAATCATCTTTTACAAAGACTTTTTATGAATGTGTGTAGTGATAGGACAAGTTCAAACTCAAAGAAGCTCAATTTAGATTAGACATTGGGAAGAAATTCTTCACAGTTGAGGCACTAGAACAGGTTGCCCAGAGAATATTTGGAGGCTCCAAGCCTGCAAGTGTTCAGCAACAGGCTGCATGGGGCCCTGAGCAACCTGGTCTAGTAGATGTCCACGTCCATGGCAGGCGGGCTAGGTTAAAACTAGATGAACTTTAAGGTCCCGTTCAACCCACCCAAACCATTCTGTGATCCTATGATCTTGTAGCCTTCTATTTGGTCCTCTTCAGTAGCTCCCTGTCTTGAACTGAATAGCCCAGTAATGGATACATCACCTCACTAGGGCAGAGTAGGGGGAGAAGAGAACCTCCCTTGACCTACTGGTCACACTCTTCTTATTGCCCCCGCAGATATAGCATTCTTGGCCACAAGAGCACACTTCTGGCGTATGGTTAACTTCTTGTCCATCAGGATTCCCAGGTCTTTCTCCACAGATCTGCTTTCCAGCAAAACCCTCATTTTGTCCACAGCTTGCTATTTAAATGGAGAGAGAGGAGATTTCAGAGTAAGTCTGAAGCCTTGTAGCTTCTTTTTGGAGTTCTTGATTGGAACTTAAGTGAGATTTTTTTTTTTTTGTTGCCAAGATATAATTTTATTCATTATTAAAATTCCAGCAGAGTTGCAGATGGCAGTGAAGTTAAATTGTGTGCATCATTTTGATTGCAATTGTAAATTGTCTCCATACTGGGATTTGAAGTTGAAAAGTTTCACTGATATTTATAGGCCAGATAAAATTCCTCTTAGCATTACCCACTTAATGGCAGATTTGGTTTCAAAGATGTAAACCATGCGTTTTGTATCATGTCTCTAACAGTGCTCAGGAATGATAACTGATGCCTTCCCCTTCATCTCTTTTCCTCCTGCCTTCTGTAGCTACAGTTCTCCTTCGTAAAGACAAGAAATTGAAATATTTGGACTTACTGTGGACTTCCACCTTTAGAGGTCAATGAAGTGCATGCATATGGGAGAAGGAGAAGCCTCTGGTGGGGGAATACACAAAAGACACAGGAAATGCAGTAACACAGATTTAGAAGAGACAGAGATTATTTCCATGCCAAAAATTGCCACACAAAGCATCTCACAGAGTTCCACATACTACTAAGTTTTCCTACTACAAAAAATCTTAGTAAGTGATGCTTGGCAAGATGAAGAGAGGACTCCCCCACCCCAAAAAAAGCCAACCAAACAAACAGCAAACCACCACAAACCACCAACTACTTATAGTAAAAATGAATTTATTTACTTTTTTTCCTCTTCTCTTGTCCTGGAGACTGGCTACACTCACATGCACAGCTGTGAACTCCATCTGTTAGCTGAAAGGCATGGCATATTTTTCAAGATATAAGACACTAGAGAAAATACTTAACACAATGTTTCTCTTTCTTTCCTCACTATAGTGCAAGTAAACATCAATAGTTAAGCTAATCATGAACTCTTCCTAAATCAATGCAAATTACATGTGTTCTTTCATATGCTTGTAAACCTTGACATAAAAGTATTACTCAGAGCATTTATAGAGCATCCTTTTACAATGCAGCCTGCACATGTAACCCTGTCTCACAATGTCCTGGTTTGAATTAGAACTAATTCAGTTCAGTGATTTTACTTTTCAGCTCAGTCTCTTCCAAGTAACAGCACTTTCCACAATTAAGAGCATGTTTTCATAGACAGTCTCTGCTTCTAGCAGCGATAACGCTCAATGTTTCTAGGATTGCTATGCAGACCAAGATCACTGCCAAATCTTGTAGGTGCAGAGTAAAAGACTATCTGTGGGGAAGAGCAGACAGGACAGATGATCCTTAACTGATCAACTAGGCATTCTATTCCATAGACATTATATTCAGTATAAAGCTGAGGGATCATGAAGACTCTGCTTCAATGGCTGGCATCCCAGGAGAACTCAGTCTGTTCTCCTGCCTTTAATCTACTATTTCCTGAATTCAGTTCCAGAACCCAACTGCTGAATTTGGTCCCCATCTGCCACTGAGTCTGATCTAACACATCCCCTTGTCACAGTATTAGTGGTGACTGATGAAATTGCTATTAGATGGGTCGGGTTCATATTGGGTTTGTGTATATTTGTATATACTTAATTTAATAGACCTTTATTTAGAATAACCTTTATTTAGAATAAACCAAACCAGGTTGGAAGAGACCTTCAAGATCATCGCATCCAACCCATCAACCAATCAAACCCACCCAAACAGCTAACCCATGGCACCAAGCACCCCATCAAGTCTCCTCCTGAACACCTCCAATGACGGCGACTCCACCATCTCCTTGGGCAGCCCATTCCAATGGGCAATCACTCTTCCTGTATAGAACTTCTTCCTAACATCCAACCTGAACCTCCCCTGGTGCAGCCTGAGACTGTGTCCTCTTGTTCTGGTACTGGGTGCCTGGGAAAAGAGACCATCATCCACCTGTCTACAACCTCCCTTCAGGTAGTTGTAGAGAGTGATAAGGTCACCCCTGAGTCTCCTCTTCTCCAGGCTGAGCAATCCCAGCTCCTTCAGTCTTTCCTCATAGGGCTTGTGCTCCAAACCCCTCACCAACTTCGTTGCCCTTCTCTGGACTCGCTGCAGCAAGTCAACATCCTTCCTAAACTGAGGGGCCCAGAAATGGACACAGGACTCAAGGTGTGGTCTAACCAGTGCAGTGTACAGGGGCAGAATGACCTCCCTGCTCCTGCTGGCCACACTGTTCCTGATGCAGGCCAGGATGCCATTGGCCCTCTTGGCTGCCTGGGCACACTGCAGGCTCATGTTCAGCCTACCATCGACCAGTATCTCCAGGTCCCTCTCTGCCTGGCTGCTCTCCAGCCACTCTGACCCCCAGCCTGTAGCTCTGCATGGGGTTGTTGTGGCCAATGTGCAGAACCCGGCACTTGGATGTGTTAAATCTCATGTTGTTGGATTCTGCCCATCTGTCCTGCCTGTTAAGGTCCCTCTGCAGAGCCTCTCTACCCTCCAGCAGATCAGCTCCTACCCCCAGCTTGGTGTCGTCAGCAAATTACTGATGATGGACTCAATGCCCTCATCCAGATCATCAATAAAGATGGTAAAGAGCACAGGGCCCAGCACTGATCCTTGGGGCACACCACTAGTGACTGGCCGCCAGCTGGATGTGGCACCATTCACCATCATTTTTTTTTTCATTAAAGTAGTTTTACTTTCCTTTTTCCAGTCCATATGTCTGCCTTCCTTCTCTTCCCCTTTAGAAAGGGAGAGGAGTTAATAAAGAGCATCTTATTTAGTGGTTGGCCCAGGCCTAACCCTTGACGCACAAAATATGGTCAAGTCCAATTTTTAATAGTTCAAGGAGCTCACAAAAACCCCACCTCTGATTCAATACTGAGTCTTTTTTGTTTTTTAAACAAGCATATCTGCAGTGTAACTCCCTCTCGCAATGATGAAGCAGGAGTAAAATTTGAAGAATAGAGCAAACATGAGAGATTTGGACTTATTATGACAATATATGAATTTCAAATAGCCACCAATGCAGCTCCAGTAAACTAATATACACAAGCAATACTTGATTCAAGAGGCCCAAAGAACATCAGACACAGCTAATTATTAAAAACAAAACACCAAAAAAATGTTAAGGAAAATGCTCTTAAGGAACAACAGACTCCAGCTCTGTCATAATCCATGCCATTTAGGTGAGTTCCAATGTCTGCATCTACAAAATGAAAGTATTGGTCACATTATTTTACACTATGAACTTCGTATTAGATCACAGACCTTTTTAGGACAGGAATGAGTGTGGCCGGTTGATGTTGCCCCCTTAAGAAAGGGAATATGGTGGACGGAAGTTGGTAAACGGAAGGAATAGTCTAAACTATTTCATTGGTAAAGTGGGAGGAAGCACCTTCTGAACTGGGAGTGAAGTGGACATTTGCACGACTTTTCTGTCAGTCTTGCTTCCGCCTTTTCTTCGTGCAGCAGCTCTGTCTGTGCTGGGCTTTCTGCCAAGGCCTCGGCCTTGAAGACCAGATAACAGCCGGTATTAACTCCTTTCCAATTAACACAAACTGCTTCTAACTTTTTTTTCCTCTCTTTTCTTTCTCTTTCCATCCCACTCTGGGGAAAGGGGGGGAGAGAGGGGAGAGCGGAGGTGGGGAACCCCTCTCTGCCGAGGGGGTCACTCTCATTTCTGTGTTACTCTGTTGTATATCTTTGTATATATTGTAGATATTGTAAATTTGTAAATAATCCCCTGCATTCCCTACGTTGCTTTGTAAATATAGCTCCACTGCTTTGCTAATTCAGCTTGTGAGGTTTTTTTTCCTTTCCCTTCAATTTTTTTTCCCCTTTTACTTTACAAGGGGGAAGGGAGGAGGCTTCATGGCCTTACCCCTTCCAAACCTACCACAAATGAGCTGCTGCCAATAAACAAGAAATCAGTCACAGAAATCCATTGAATAAGAGGACAGTCTGAGATTTCAACAGTTATTGAAACACTTTTTTAATTTCTATATGGAAACAAACAATTAAAAAAAGACTACATTAAAAGGATGTAGTAGTTCAGCTGGTCAACATTTATATTCAAATGAATAAACCTTCAAAAGTACATCGTCTGTGACCGTTTGAGGCTGTGCCTTTAAGAAGAGGGACATTGTGACTGTATGTTTTATAAACAAAGGACAGGTCTAAACTAATTTAATTGGTGGAGTGGCAGAGTGCTGCCTTAAGTTTTGATTCCCAGAGTGACTCGGGTCAGTCTTGTAATTTCTTCCCCTCCTTTCGCAGTTTGCAGCTTCTGGGCTCTCGGCCAGACTGACCTTGGAAAGATAAGGCCTCCACTAACATATTCTGCTTTAATTAACGATTGCTCGTTTTCTCTCTTTCTAACCCTCTCTGGGGAAAAGGGGGAGAGAAGGGGGTACAGGGGGAAAACCCTTCCTCCTTCAGGGAGAGGGGAATCTCATTCCAGTGTTACTTTGTTGTATATTTCTGTGTATATATTGTAAATACTGTAAATTGTGTATATAAACCTGCATTTCCTAAACCGCTTGTAAATACAGCGCAATCCTTTCCTAATCCGGCTGTGGTTTTCTTTCAATTTTCTTCCCTTTACTTATGGGGGGGGGAGAAGGCTGGGCCTTCCCCTCAACCCTTGACATTGTCCAAAGCTGAGACTTACTCTCAGCTGGTGTAACTACAGTTGTCAAGGGTTCTTACTACTTTCTATTCAAAGTGCAACACTTCTTGCACTACTTTCCTTTTCCTTCCACATTTATGAGATCCTGCTAATTTATGAGTTCACTGATCTTTGACTTAAGATCAGAAAGCTACAAAGCTGAGCAGCAGATGGAATAGGTTTTATATCTAAAGTTTACCCTTTTAACACGTATCACACTTCAGTGGACAGATAGTATAAATCTCTTTAATCCATGGTGGGCAATATATTAGGAAATTGCCTTTCAGTACAGGAAAACACAGAGAAGGGATTTTATCAGCACAGGGCAGTTTTTATTACATTATGAAAAATGCAAGAACATAGAGGCACTGTGCTATATGGCCAAAGAGCATGACAAGCATCCTTTTCATCCTAGCCTATGACTCATCACTTGTGCATTTCAAAGTAATTGATATATTCCAGAGATCAAGACCGTATTCTGAAGTTTTGAAGTTTTAGCAGCACTCCAAAATGCAAACTTGATGTCCACCAAAAGTGTAAGGCTTTGCTACAAGCATGCCCTGTTCTCCAGACATCATCACAGTTTAGGACTCTAACAATTAGACCACAGATTACAAAAAGCATAACAGCATTTGCCTTAAAATATGTACAACTATCTATGTATGTACAACTAACACTGAATTTGCAGGAAGAAAAAAAAAAACCCACCCAAGCAAAAAAAAACCCAACAAACAGCCCACAACATTAATGTAGCTGCACCTATCCAAAAGGCTTCCAGGCTCATTATTAGATGAAAAAAAACCACCACGAGAATGATCAGAGGCAGCTGGATTGAGTTCACTATAGGCATTTACCAACATAAAATTAAAATGCAGTGGAAGTAAGGATGATTTTCCACTGATGTTACTCAGCGTTAAGATTGTTCAGGAATTCACTGGTGAAGCAGTTCTTCCAAGCTGTCTAAATACAAGTTTTTTAACGTGGGAATGTAAATACCTGTTGCAAGGAAAACAAGGTTTATTGAAACAAACAAACAAAACAAACAAACCCCCCACATCAAAAACAAACACAATCAAATAAAACAAAAGTAGGAGAGAAATATAGCAAAGCAAGCTTTCTGCACAACAGCAGCAGCAGCAAACAGGTTACCATGCTGACTGGAACATGTTAACCAGTTCACGGAAAGACAAGAGCTGTATTTTCAGGGGTGGAGAGAGTTGACCATCTTAGCTAACTGACCACATTTGGGAAAAATTTTCTCTCTAGTCCAATTTGGAAATAGAATATTTTCAGCAATCTAAGTGAGCCATGTCTCTTTCTACCACTTGATATTCAGCTCAATGAGACAAAAATATAGTTCTGACTACTTCTCCAGCCTGAATGAGCCTTTCAGAAAAGTAGACATTTATGCTGTTCTCCACACTTTGAGTGACCTTCAAACTCAGCATGCTTGCAACAACACTGCTGCAAACTTCAGTGGAGCATCTCCACACCAACTGCTTATCACCATCACACCTATTGCTACAAATAAATAAGCTCAGACCCTTAAATGAGATCTCACATTACCTTACTTTGCCTTTGAGGAGGTGCACAGGGTTAGTTAGAGAACAAAACAATGAATCTGATTGCCACACTGAGTTTCCTTCTGAACGGGTAGAAGATCTCCAGTGGTCCCTTCCTTCCCCTGACATCCTGTGATGCTGTGATTCACACTTGACCCTGATTTCCATGAGTTCCAGAATGAATGTTAAAAGGGAAATAAAGGAGAACAAACGTTTTATAAGTTCTTTTCTCCTCCTGCTTCTCCAGCACATATTCTCAGTTTCTTTGCAGTGTTAAAGTTCCCCCCCCAGTTTGCAGCAAGACCCATGAATATTTGTATAAGTGTAGTGCTCCATTCTCATTATTTCTCTTTTAAGCCCAACCACTGATTCAGAAGGGTAATGGAGTTGGGCAGCTTTCATCACGTGAGACAATATGAGGCCTTAGCTTTCTCAAACAAGACATTCCTGCTCTGATTTTCCTATTGATCTCTGTGGGAAAAGGCTCATTTATACAGTCAGTCATTGCAAAGACTTTCAGACAATGTCATATCTTTGTCTGGTAATTTTGTGCACATCTGAATTTACAGCTGCTATCTGTAAGCAAACAACAGAAGCAGCTAGAAAGCTGTGGAATACTGATGAATTTCACAGACATACCCTGCTAACAATGCACAACAATTTAAAAAGCCATCAATAACCAAGAGGATGTCCCTTGAATTTTCAAATCAAGCAAAATCAATTTTTCATTTTGCCTTTAAATCTCTGGTGAATTCATGGATAAGACTGACTAAAGGGGGGTGGGGAGGGGAAAGTA
Organism: Melanerpes formicivorus; assembly: GCF_026170545.1. Classification (NCBI taxonomy): domain Eukaryota; kingdom Metazoa; phylum Chordata; class Aves; order Piciformes; family Picidae; genus Melanerpes; species Melanerpes formicivorus. The sequence goes on from NW_027142357.1 coordinate 27,845,682, forward strand.
CATAACATGGGGTTCACTAAATATTTTCTGTTTGGAAGGAACCTCTTGAAATCGTGTAACATGCCAGCTGACATACTGAAAAGCAATTATAACTCTGAGAATTTCAGTGAGTCCCATAAGGCTGAGAGAATGTTCAATTTGCAGGTTGAGAGCAGGGATTAAGAGAGATGAAGGTAGTAGCAAGTGCCCATGTACCACTGTATTTAAATGTAATGTCATTTCAGGCAATGATAAGTAATCATTTCGTGTCTCAATAACCTCCAACGAAAATGCCTTATTCAGCCCCAAACCACCAATTTTTAAGACTTCTCTATGCAAGTCAATGGTTTAGATAAGGGACAGGATTGAAAAGGAAAAAAAAAATGTTTAAAATTCCCATTCTTAAGCAAGGTGAATGCAATTTTGATGTCAGTTTAAAGATGAAAATTCTGCCAGGCATTTCTCAGGGCAGAGTATTCTCTTTGTCATTCACAGTGGCATTTTTAGCACAAGAGGATGACAAAACACACGGATCTCTTGGTTTGAACACATTATCAAATAAGCAAGAAAGTTTATACACAATTTTTATTTTTCTAACACTGGATTATTTTGTGAATCACTATTGAGGTCCTCGTGATGCAGTCTTTGCTACAATCTTATGCTACATTAGGCATTCAATCTACGCTCTGAACAAAATCCCTGGCCCTGAAAGGTCACAATCCTCGGCCTTCACATCATTACAGTTTTGGCCCATGATTTTAGACTCATTCCTGCATGCCTGTCATTGGATTTTCTTGCAAGTGGAAGGTATGTGCTAACTCTGTGAGAAGCTTTCATCTCCCACTGACATTCCACAAGTTTACTAGATGTTGGTCAACATAGCAAGCAGTCAGAATACTGGGTGGGGCACACCGTGAGGGTGATGGTAACGTCCTATTTCCTCAAATACAGTCCTAGAGCTATTAGGAAGGATGAGCCTGTGGTCCAGATATGGAAATAGTAAAGATATTTTCAATTACCAGTTCAGCCACAAACCCAGTTCAGAATTTGAGCATTGCTGAGCTCAGCTTTTCAAATGCATTATTTCCTGCCTTCATTGGCCAGGACAGGAACAATTTGAGGAAAAGGTGTTTCTCATTCGTGTAGCAAGCAAGGGTGAGAGCTATGTAGCTGCCTGAGAGTAGAGGATTAGCAGAACACCGTGGATGAAAATGCCCTCAGATACTCAGCACTCAGAGGGACTACCAAAACCTGAACTTTATTGGTATGCAAAACCAGAATCCTTTTCAGTCAGTACTGAAAATGCTTTAGAGAACAGATATGCCCCAAAAGATACATTAAAAAATGGATATTTACATTATCTATTATTAATAAACTCAGCATTCATATTTTCTTCATCTGGACTGATAATGCTTTCAATTCAGTACCCAGGAATATCTGCATGAACCATGGAATGTCTTTGAGGATCCCCAAAAATATGTTTTTTGCCTTAGTGGAAATCTTGGAAGGCAGCTAGTGATGGTGTCAAGGCCACGCTTGTCAAGGCTGGTTAGTGGCTCACTTCCCAGTCCTCTTCAAAATCAGCTCTAAGTTTTACATGTAATGATACAGGCTTGATACAAACATATCCCCTAATTATCACAATAATTTGGATCCACCTAATGTTTCATGCACCAAAGATTTTTCAAAACAGATAAATCCAGGACAGCTACTGGTGCTCTAATACAGAATACAGGAAGACTGGTGGGTGGAAGAAAAAAAGCTCATCACTTATGCAAGTATAGTATAATACAAAAAGAAAGGGAAAGGGCATGACAGGACTATTGATGCCAGGGTTTTGCAAAATTTGTTTTGCAACAAAGTCACCAATATTACTTACAGAATTAAGATGTAAAATACACTAAGGATACCAGTGCAGTATTTCTTTCACATGGTATTAAATAAACCCAGGCATTCTACATTTTAAGAGACACAGTGAGAACATATGGAACTAAAAAACCAAAAAGCAGAAATTCAACAAGATGGCAACTTCAATTTAAAGTATTGATTAATGCATCAGTTTAAAAGCCAGTAGAACTCCAGCAGTCAGCTATTTTTTATTTTATATAATGAGGTCATTTTTTTCACCCAAGGAAAAAGGTTCACATTCTATCAGTAGTCTTCCTTGTGATGAACTCTGCATATGGAAAATGAATAAAGTCTCAATTAAAAACAAACACCTAAGTTCCACTGTCCCCTGTCATCACCAGACTATAAAAGTGCCATCTTTGCAAAGATGCTGTAAGAAGCCTTTGTAGATACAACTGTCAAACACAGAACAATCTGGGTAATAACTTGATAACTTTCTTTTCAGATATGACAAACAGACAATTTCCCCAGGCTCCCTAATTGCTTGTCATTTTGTTTAGACAGATCCTATTCCTTCAATACTGGATGACTAGCTCAAATGCTTTCACATAGAACTATGGCTCAGTTGAGGCATGCATCCTTAAAAACAAGGAAACGGCCTATATTAAAGTAATAATCTTTTAAACACAGATGAAAGCTCAGCTGTGTATTTTCTTACTCTTTTTAAACCAAATTCAGATCCTGCTTAGATGTCTGCTGGTTCACATCCCATTTTAATGCACAATTCCCACAGGTTTTATCTCTTCAACAAAGCAATTAATAAAGTGTGGCTCAAGCCATTAAAGGTTTGGTTTATGCCCCTCTAAATCCCTTGTGATAAATCAGAATTGATATTTATTTTGAGTCTTTTGAAATCTGAATCATTTCTGCAAAGTCCTGCAGCCTTGAAACTAAAATCTAATTACCTGCAAGTGTTCACAGATACAAATATACATTCAAACTCATTCCCCTATGTAGCAAGCTTTTTAAAGATCAAAGAGCTACTTCTAGCCTTGAGGCTCCTTGTTTGAAAATGCATGTTAACATTTAATGGTGTCACACACCAAAGCCCTGAACACTGATTTGAAAACATACTTGTCAGTGATGGAAGTAGCCTTCCTTGATATTAGAACTATGCAATGAGAGCAAGAATCTTCAGAAGATCCACAGACAAGGCCTCCACCTCAAGAAATACAAAGTGGTTATTTGCAGCATCCCGACTTTGTGCATCTGCCTAGTGAAAAGCCGTAAGAAATCTGTTCCCTTCAATTTTGCCCTGGAGGAGTCAACAAGAGCATGCACTTGCAGCCCAGCAGCCAATCACATCCTAGCTGCATCAAAAGAAGCATGCTCTGGTAATAACCCAGATGGAGTACTATGTCCAGCTATGAAGTCCTCAACACAGGAAGGACAGTAGGTCCAGAGGAGGGCCACAATGATGATCAAGGGGCTGCAAAACACCTCTCCTACAAGGACAGGCTGAAGGAACTGAGGTTGCCACCAGAGAGACCTTAATAGTGCCCTTCCAGTACCTGAAGGGTACATCAGAAGGCTGGTGAGGGATTGTTTACAAAGGCCTGTAGGAGTAGGACAAGGGGCAATAGTTTTAAATTAGAATAGAATTAGATTGGATGCTAGAAATAAGTTATTTGCCATGAGGGTGGTAGAGCACAGGATCAGGTTGTCTGGGGAGGTAGTTGAGGCTTCATCCTTGGAGATACTCAAGGTCGAGTTCACCAAGACTGAGCAACCTGATCTAGTGGTGGGCATCCCGGCTAACTGCAGGGAAGGGTTGGACTAGATGGCCTTTGGAGGTCCTTTCCAACTCCAAACCATGCTATGATTTTATGCAACTGAACTGAAGAAAGCTGACATTGTGAGAGTGCCTGAAAAGTCATCTTTTCCAGGCCCCCTGCTCAAGCAATTGCTTGGGACCATGCCCAGATTTAAATGCTGGTAAGGCTTTTCCCTAACCCTAAGGGGCAGAGAGACAAGTGCCACTTTGTAGGTATATCGTATCTACCCTTTCTTATAGAATATGGCACACAGGAATAAAGAAGCTCTTCCAGTGTCCTATACCCTGAGGAAACTGTATGAAAAACCACCTTCTGTGTCCTGCTAAGCTGGGTGGAAGTCAGAGACCTTCAGATAAATTATTTTTTTCCCCTATTCTGGAGAATTCATCTCAATTTGCTAATAGTAATTTTAATATTATAACCTCAACATTTTTCTTTATATGATAATGTAGAAAATTAGACTAAAGTGATGAAGATATGGAACTCAAGTGTCTTCAGGGAAGGGTTAAAGAGGGCAGATAATTTTCTTAATCTGTATTCTTCATATTTGACCATATATTATTAGAGACCATAAAAGATACCCCACTGGTTTTTGCAACTTTTCAAGTTGCTCTTTTCACCTAGATTGCTAATAAAGAGAATAATGAGGGAAAGTGGTCAAACCCCTCCCAGAAAACCCAGGAAGTTCCAGAATTACCTGAGCGGACCATGTCACACACTTATCCCTGGAAGGTTAAGTGAATTTTGATGAAGCCATCAGCTTCAGCCACAAAGAGCTTGAGTCAATGCCAAATGAGGTCAAAGGGATTTTTTTCCACTTCCATTAGCTTCAGCAGGCTCTGAATAAAACCCAGTGGGCTCATGCATGCTTACTAATTGTAAAGGGAATTAGAATCACAGAGATTCATTCCAACTATGGACACTTGAAACCAGAAATTACATGATCACTTGCATGTCACTGTGTGAACCACTAAACTCATGCCGAAACCATGTCAATGTTGCCTCAGAATTTAGGTATATAACCTTAGGCAGTGCAAACCATTACCTGGTACAACAGATTAATTCCTGTCACTTTGAATACCAGAGAGATAATTCCTCATAAAACCAAGTGACTATGCATTCACATCAACCCTCCTTAAGAGCCTCTTTCACTCTCAAAAGTAATCTGCTTTCCACAAAGATTTTGGCAGTTCATGTTTATTGGTATAAACCAGAAACTGATTCAAAGGCTATGACACTGCATCTTTCAGGAATACAAATTATCAAGTGAGAAAGGTTTATATGGCCATATATAATCTTATTTTTAAGTAAAGATAGGCCAGTTTGCTAACTAAATGTACAGCACAGTGACAGACAAGCTGTTGCCATACAGAATTTCACATCGAGCCATTCTTTAAATGTTGGCCACCAATATTATGTTACTTAGCAGTTTAGTTATTAACTGGAGGATATCCATAGCATTTTGTCATTGCCTTGGCAAATGCTCAATTATGATAGGAGTCACCTTATTTCACTTATATCTCATCTGCACTAGTGTTTTCAGATTGAGTCCATGTCGCTATGACACTCATAGATATTCTCAGCAGACAGTTGCCCTAGCAAGATTATCCACAGTAATGTCTGTGGGCAGCACACATGAAATTGTGCCAAGCCTAGTTAAATGAACTGCAGCAAATGCAAGCTAGTTTGTTATTTGAAATAATATGGAGTAATTCTAACTACTGCTAGGAACCATTCAGGGAAGGAGATACATATAGCAGGAGAGCACTTCAGAACGAAGCTTCATGTAACAGGAAGTATGTTTTCTCTTTCTCTGGTAGGGCATGCTACTCTACTTCGCAATCACAGAAGAGATAAGAGACAGAAATCCTTTGGGATAAGAGGGATCTGAACTGCCCTCTCTAGCTCCGCAAAAGCAAGGAACTGTGCTTCCATTACTTCTTTTTCTCACTCTTATAGAGCCACAAGAACAAGACATTTGAAACTCACCACATGAGAAGTACTAGAAATGAAACCACTAAAACGATGGGGAAACTAAAGGAGAAAATTAAGAATACAGGCATTAGGAGAGTTGAATAGGATAAATACAATGAGAAGAGGAAAAGCCAGAACAGATATAACCTTACACTTCTCAAAGAGCTCAGATCTGTTAGTATAGTATTTGAATGAAGGAAAATGGTGTTCTATGAGGATGGTAGGGTAGAAGCTAATTTAGGTACATGTCTAGAGCTTAGGATGATTAGGTCATTCATAGCCTGAAGCTTTCTGGTCATAATAAAGCCTATTCCAAACCATCCCTGCTGTGTCTCACTTCTGTTTATTTGACTAGTTCTGTTCAAGGTCCAGATTTGGCAGAGCCTCTGTTCCCCCTAATGTGCATTTCATTTCCAACCATCTGCTGAAAACTCAGAGCCTCCTCTCTGAAATTTGAAAGATTTAATGACAATTAACTTCAAAATGCCCTTTATTTTATTAACGGATTGTAGAATCAAGAAAATTCACAGGGAAAAAGTGCTTTAAATAGTATTGCCTTTCCCCATCACTAGACCTGCCTACCAAGAGTTACATGCAAGGCACATGGATAGCTGCAAAGCATCTTGAATTCAGAGATATGACATCAATCCTTTAAGAATAGTCACAATTTCATATATATATGTGTGTATATATATAAATAACTTTGGTGACTTGAATAGTATCTTGTGGAGATGAACTAAGCCATACACATGTCATTCAACAGAATCTTGATAGAACAGGACCGAATACAACAGAACAGGACCGGACCAGGTTGGAAAAGACCTTCAAGATCATTGCATCCAACCCATCATCCAACACTACCTAATCAACTAAACCATGCAACCAAGCACCCTATCAAGTCTCCTCCTGTTATTTGTTGTCCCCTACCACTGGCCCAACCTCCCTGCTCCCTGACCCTTTCCCAAATACAGTATACAATAAATATGAGGAGGAAGGTATGTTCTTATGTAGCTGGTGTGAGAAGTTCAAGTTGAATAAGAAGTTAATCTGAAAAGCTTCATTGCTATACAATAGATATACAATACAGGACAACTTCTGTACTTTGAAAAGTTTTTACACTTAAAGAAAAACATTTCCTTGTTTCAAGATATATATAAATTCGTAACATTTCCATATGAGTTAAAAGCACTTTGCTTTTTCCTTTTTTTTTTTTTCAAAATGCCTTTCTAAACAAAAGAAAACAAACATGGCACAAACCCTCTCTCAACTTTAGAGTCATTCATGTCCCTGGCAACTTCTAGGAACTTGAGTCATGCTGTTAATAAAACAAAGCAGATGTAATTATGCCCTGAAAATATATCTAACAACTCTCTACTAACAACTCTATAGCTCTAACAACATCTCAGACATCAATTGGATTAGTTCTGCGTTTCCAAATGACAGGTGGTCAGATATGTCTCGAGACTATTTATCTGCTTAGGAGTTCATGTCCAATAACTAATATTCCTTCCAAAGGATAACTGACCTCTTTTGGTATATTTTGAACCCAAAATGTTTTATTTTTTTTCCTCTTGGAAGAGTCATCAGGTCTTTCTGTCTGCAAGCTTGTTCCCAACTTTGCCTTACAGACTAATAGAGAGCAGCATAGATCCAGTCTATGACCACATTTATTTATCACTGAGATTACACTGGGTATTCACAGTTTGTCACAATATCATCAAGGTTGGAAGAGACCTCAAAGATCATCGAGTCCAACCTGTCACCACAGGTATAATTAAATCATAGCTCCACTTTCTAAAGTTTCTTCAGTCTCAACATAGAAAGTCTCTCCCTGTGTATTGTTTCATAAAGAGATCACATAGTTGAACAGACTTGTCAAGGTTGCTGGCATTCTTTTGAAGCGCTTTGAAGTTGAGCACTTCTTGTTGGGGAAGGCAATAGGAAAATAAGCAGGTAAGGTTAAGATTGGAATCTCAGTACATACTGAGTATATGTACTCAGTACATATTCCATATATCCAAGCCACTCATTCTTCACAGGACCATCCAGATCTGCGCATCTCAAGTCTGCTCTCAAAAATAGTTTCTCCATAAAAAAATCATACAGGCCAGGACACCTGAGCTATAGTTGGAAGTGAGGCAGGAATTCAGAAAATTTGGTGCACAAAATCAATCCAGTCTATTTAGGGAACTCTGTTTATTTTGAATGATGTAATCTAGAAATCTTTAGTTTCAACAGGCTGAGGATAGAATTCCAAAGGTGAGCTACCTCTGTTCAAACAGGTACTTTTTTGAGAAGCAAGGCAGAAAGTTTTGCACACACTCCAACTTTCCATGAGGAAGCATTTGTGCAGTGCCTCTTACTGAAAGAACAACTTCATTATTTTTGGAAGCATAGAGGGAGGAGGTTGGATTTTAAAGCTAGTGGAAAAGTAATAGCTAATAAGCCAAGCAACTTCAGTGTGAAAATATGACAGGTGGAAAATTAGCTTCTGTTATTTCCATGCCAACCAGAGCATGCTTACTCATTCATAATTAAGCTTTTCACACCTTACATAGTCCAAACAGACTTCTGGCAACATTTACTATCATAACACTTCTCTTAACAGCAGAGACCTCAGTAAGGAAAAGTGCCTTTTGGTCACACAAGTACCGACTACATGTCTGAGTCCTGCTCTCACATTTTATATTACTTATAGGTTTTGTTTTAAACTTCTTCCTTTAACTAAATAACATTTCATAGCTCAACAAATACATAAAACTATAGATAATTTAGACAAATGGAAAGGTTTTCTTATTTTAAAACCATTTTTGTTTTGAAGCCTATTTCATTTCCAGTCTTGCAAATTAGTCATTCTTTTCCAAAACAGTCAATATTTCTTTACATGAAACCTTAATGATATCTCACTTTAAAAACCTCACATCTTGTTACATCTTGATATCAACTTGGCATGTGAAATAAGCTGTACTTATCTCTCTATAATTCAACAAACTGTCTATTGAGACAACTCCAATCAACAACTTCAATGGGAAAGTATTGCAGTAAACTAGAAGTTTCCAGCACTTATTCTAACAAACTTTGATACAACTATCTGCATTCCCTTTCTGGGAGAAGAGAATTGAATCTGTGTATTTAAATCCCACAAACATTAAATTTCCAGTTGAGGACCACATTTTAAACAAATACTTCCACAGTATTTTTTTTCCACATTTTACAAACTTACACTAGACATGTAAGTTGTTTCCATGCAGCTATTCACCAGACCTGTCATTTCTGTGTTTGATGCAAGATTATGTTTCTCATTTCATTATCTGACTCAAATAAACTATGAATTGGAACTTGTTTTACGCTTCAAACCTAGAACTACTAAGATGCTCCACAAAAAGTTCAATTTTCTTTAAGCATGACTTTTTTCTTTTGGCAAATCTTACCAAGTGATATAATTTGCATTGTTCTTACACATTCTTCAGGACTGAACCATGTTTAAGCCTCATTAAATTATTTTTTCTTGTATTTAAGAGGCTTGCTTCTGTTCTCCATAGCTATTAACATTTGTAGTCAACAGTCTTCACCCCTTCTTTGCCTTAAACCACTGACACCCAGTGATCATTTACATCACACTGCCCTGAAGATCTTCCTTGTCTAGCCACACCTCAGCAGGCTCCCTGGCAAGAGATAACAGCCTGCAGAGCTGGTGCTACCCAAGTGCTCCATCTTAGTAAAAGATCAGGGAACAGCTGGCTGAACAGTGAAAGCTTCTCAGACAAGCCAAAGCCTCCTCAGGACTGAAGAAAGAGCTGTCACTACTGTTTCTGGATCATCCCTTGATCACCTTTCAAAAGCAGCAGTGGGAGCATCTTGACCGGTGCTGTACAGCAAGGGCTGTTTGCTGCTACTGGGAATCAACTAGCTGGGCCAGAGAAGTCCATGGCATAATCCTGTGGACCTCCAGATTTGCCTTTACAATGCGGATTGCAGTTCAGAGTTTGTCTTTAAGATACTGCTGAGACCTCTGCTCCCATGACAATATGCTCCAAGCCTCTGTTCATTTGTTGTATCACTCATTGGGTTTTACTAGAAACTAGACCATCCCATAATATCCCAAGTTAGGTTTTAGAATATTCCTTCATGATTTTGCATGAGCATGCAAAGGATGAGAATCACATCTCTGGTGTGCTGAACTAGATGCACCAAATGCTGGGCTGACTTTTTCCACCCAGTTATTTCACTGCCGGCTTCATTTCCTTACTCAAAAGACACAAATACAAATCCCAGAAGATTCATATTTGGGATTAGTCCCAGCAGCCTAAAAGTTGTGGGTGGTATGGAAAGAAACTCCTAATAAAGTATCTCACACTGTCTTGCCCCATATCTAGATCTACACACTTCTGAGACTTCAAAGGGACTGTTACATCACCTTGTTTAACCTCCAGCCCAATTCAGGCTCTACAACCTTGCATCACCATTCTTGACATCAAAAACAGTAGAGCACTGCCAGATAAAGTCCCAGAAAAGTTATCTGAGGTTTGGAGGGCTTAGGACTTTGAGTTTTTAAATCAGGGGGAGGTTGTGGGTTCTTTTGAAACAAGTCTGTGTGCTTTCTTTAAAGAGAAGAGCAAATTACCAAAAAAAGATACAAGAGCTTACAGTATGTTTTTAAATGCATGAAGTCTTTTTGTATGTGCAATCTTGTGCTTCCTTCCTGCACTATGAATTGCTGTAATCCAACCATTATTTTCATCTTGAACATTTGCAGGGTCAGCACTGACTATATCCAGCTCCCCAAAGGCAATTCTGAAAATGTTCCTGCACTTTTCCTGCATAACAACCCTAACAAAGGTGTTATTTAAAGATCCCTCCAAGCCGCTGCATGGCATCACCATGTAAATGAGGGGAAGTAAAGCTGTGCTGACACGATGACAAGGAAAAAAAAAACCAAACCAACAAACAATCCCAACACATGCTTCTGTGCATGATTCAGCTCTTTATATTTTTCATGGGAAGAGCAAGTGCACATCCCTATGAACCTCATTACACATCTGATACAAATCAATATTGGTCTAGATCTCCAAACACTGACACACCTATGTTGCATTGCAGACTCTTCTGATAAATATCAAGGAAAAGGACACATGAAGAGATGGAGGGTGGTAAAACCAAAGTCAAACAAAAGCCCTTGCTGCTGTTGCTGCACAAAGCTGAAAACATCAGGAAGCCTCATGAGTTCTCACCTACTAAAGCCAGCAAAGGTTTTTCCTCAGTATCATGCAGCTCTGGAAGGAGGAAGGCTACAGCCAAGAATGCAGAATGATTCTATCTGCAAGCATCAAAAGGAAGCAAATAAAGAGAAACACAATGAAACATGGAGTCCAGCAGAAGGTTGGGGAGGTTTTGGTCTTTTAAAAAGACGAATGACCTCTAACTTGAGTCTGCCTCTGGAAATCTGAGGTTCTCTACTTTGGCTGCAACATACCAGGGTAGTAATTTTTCAGAATATTATGACCATTATTAACCCAGAAAGCACTGGTCCTCTCCAAGCCTCACAGACCGGAGAGCAAGCAGTAAATCAAGAAACCACTGCCTGCAAAGTAACCTGTTTCCTTCACAAGTGCTTACAGGAGGCACACAACTGGTCAGACACACACAGATGCAGAGCCCAGGGAGCAGGAGTTAAGCAATGGTCTGCCAGCACTCTAGGGGTAGGACTGCATGTAGAATGTTATGAGCCACAAAATGGTCAGATAACCACCCTAGAAATGATGCAATGTCACAGTAATGTGTAAATAAAGAGAGTAAACAAAAAATGTTATCTCCTAGTGTCAGGTACATATATCATCTGTTTTGCTTGAATAGTATTTTTATTCTTCCAGCTCCTGTGAGTTCCTGTAAGGAATATGACTGAGAAAACCTTTCTCTATTTTGCTTTCTTCATCTTCTAAAACTAATTCCTTCAAGACCTAAAGATTTTAAGGAACAATAATAATACTACTACATAAAATTGACATTATCTTCCCTGTTTCTTTCTTCTTGACTGTTTCAAACAGAGATGTCAGGAGTATTCACACTGAAATACCACGGTGTAGGAGAAAGTATTTCCTAAACTCAAGTACCTCTCTCACAGAGAATTGAAATTAGTTTTTGTGGGTGTTTGGTTTGAGGTTTTTTTTAAGGGCAAAATAGCAGATTCCAGGAACTAATTATTAATCAGACACATCCCCTACTTTGTTTTGCATTTCAAAATGCAGCTCTTCGTCATAATGGTTGGGTTTTTTTTTTCCCCATGTACCTAACTTCTGGGTTTCTGAACTCATATAAATGCAGTCATCCACTTTCTCTTAGCACAAAATCAATCATCGATCACTCCCAGCAAATTGGAGATAGCCCCAAGTGTTAGACAAGCCCTGTAAAACTGCCTGGAGAAGCCACATGAATTTCTACCATATATTTTAAATGAAAACCGTTTAAAGAGGTTTAACAACATCACAGCACCTACTTCTACCACCACCCTCCTCCATCAAGATTTGCTTTGCTATTTCAGCTATTCCAGATATTGCTGTACTGCTAGCAATAAACTATTCAGAATAATTTTATAGCAATGTCTTCCTTTTTAACCACCACAGTTCAACACAGCTTAGCACTGGGAAGCAAGTAACAGGTTTTGCTTTATCAGTCTGTATTTTAATGTTTCACATTGAATTAAAGGGTTGGTTTTTTTTGGAGGGGAGGGGGGAAGTTATCACCAGAAAAATATGGCAGTCCAAAAAGAAATGTCAGAAGTAATAACATACTGCATGGTCAGGCAAATCTCATGTAGTTGGATTTTGGTTGGTTGGTTGTGTTTCTTTGAAGTTTTCAGATATCAAATAAGCATTCTGGGTGTAATGGAAGGTAATGCTCACCCATGTCAAGTCTTTCACCCAGTGACCCTATACCTTTGTAACAGTGTGTTGGGGTTGTGTCTGGTGGGGTTTTGATAGCAGGGCTCCTGTAAGAAGCTTCAAGAAGATCCCCCAGACTCCCAAGTTAGACCCACCTCTGGCCAAAGGCAAGCAAATAACCTCTGTGAAAAACATATTTAACAGGGGAAAACCTGCTGGGAAAGTTCTTTTGTTTTGGGAGCTCCTTTGTTTCAGAGAAGAGCAGGACATGACTGAGAACCAGGAAGGTCAGTGACAAAAGAGTGAGGCACACTAGAGCAGCCATTCCCCTTCGGCTTCTGTTGATATTGCAGGCTGAGCCTTTTCAGCCCTTAGAACTCAACAGTGAAGAGAATCCCCTCTGCAGCCCATGGAGGACCCCATGCTTGAGCAGGGGACTGATCCTTAAGAAGTCCATGAAACCAAGGGAAACTCACACTGGAATGATCCATCAGTAGAAGGATGCCAACCCATATTAATTGAAGTTCATGGAGGCTGGTCTCCTGTGAGACAGATACTGTACTGCTGCAAGAGAGGACTGTGAGAAGTTTTTCCCCAAGGAAGAAGGAGCAGCAGGAGTAACATGAAACCCAATGGGAGTGACTGAGGAATTCCCTGCTCCCCTTGCACCACTGATGTAGAGGAAGTAGCAGAACTGGATCCAGGGAGGAAAGCGTGGGGGCAAGGTGTATTTAAGATCAGGTTGTATTTATCACTGTCCTACTATGATTCAGTCAGTGAATTGGTGGTGGTTTTGTTTAAACCAACTTGATTTTGCTTCCCCAAGTCAAGTCTATCTTTTGCCCATGACCATATTTGGTGAGTGTGTCCTCCCTGCCTTTTGCCTTGAGCCTTTTGTTGCATTTTTTCCTCCTTATCCCATTGGAGGGGGATAGGAGTGAGTGGCTTTGTGGTGCTTTGCTACCAGCTGGGTCAGCTCAAATCACAACAAGCAGAAATATTAGCTAGAAGTTGTTATGAATAAAGTATGAATGGAAACATGTGTGAAGCATCAGAAAGGCAAAGGAAAGGGGGAGAAAAATGCCTTAATTGATAAGAAAGAACACTGGGTCTAGTAGGAACAGAGGTTTATGGCATAACCGTGGAGCCTGCACTCTGACCTCACAGCACCATGGCTCATCAGCATAAGACCCTGTATTATCCTAGCAGATGATGTATGCCCATCCTTTTTTTGCTAACCAAAGAAAGGCCAGATCTCCTCCATATTCAAAATGGAGACTGAGGGAGCTGGGGCTGCTTAGGCTGGAGAGGAGGAGACTCAGGGGTGACCTCATTGCTCTCTACAACTACCTGAAGGGGGGTTGTAAACAGGCAGAGGTTGGTCTCTTCTCCCAGGCAGCCAGCACCAGAACAAGAGGACACAGTCTCAGGCTGCGCCAGGGGAAGTTCAGGCTGGAGGTCAGGAGGAAGTTTTACACAGAGAGAGTGATTGCCCATTGGAATGGACTACCTGGGGAGGTGGTGGAGTTGCCGTCACTGGAGGTGTTCAGGAGGAGACTTGACAGGGTGCTTGGTTACATGGGTTAGTTGATTAGGTGGTGTTGGGTGATAGGTTGGACGCGAGGATCTTGAAGGTCTCTTCCAACCTGGTTTATTCTATTCTATTCTAAAATGAGCTAAAAAAACCCCAGACAATAGGCAGCAACCTAGATGAAGATTTATGGAAGCTGCAGTCAGATACTGAGTCAAAGAATCACCCTGCAAGAGCTGATGACTCATGGAGGCCACAAATGACCTCTCCAGAAACTAGTTAGTCACCACTATCAAGAGGCACTTCTGAGATATGATGAGTTGTCAGCTGACATTAGATGCACTCATTTGGGGGCTTGCAAGTACACAGGCTACAATAGAATTTAATCTAGGACTACAAAAGTATGAACACTTAAAATCAACTGGCTTAAACACTTTGTAAATAAATACGACCTTCCCTTTTCATAAGATCTCACTTTGATTTTTATTATGCTCTTTTTCCCACATGTTTGGGGGGTGGAAAAGATCTATTGGAAACCCTTTAAGTGCTAGGGAGAACAATTAGTTCCCAGGAGAACAGGCATGAGTCTCAAGACCCTGTATCTTCCTGGAATATAGGCATACAGTTAGCTCATACATTAAGGACAGATACCAGTTGAGAATGAAGATGTTTTCCCCATGCAGAAATCAGTACTGTTCCTAAAATAAGCCTCAACTGGAGGCAAATAAGGCCCATTTTCATGTGCTTTGTGGCAGTGTCTCAAAACCAGACATCCCTAATTGCTACTTCATTGTGATTATCAATTCATGCAGGGATGATGCATGGCACATAGTAAAACAGAGCACAGCCCTGCCTACGGAAAGCACATCATACTTACAGTAAGATGGGAGAAATTGGTAATAATTGTAGAGGAGATGACAGGCCCAGTTTTATTGATACTTGCGTTTGGGTAGCCGAGGGAAAACGATGCCTCAGGGAAATGTGAACAAAACACAGATCAGTCAGGTTCATTCCTACAGTGTTTTAAGCAATACTAGAAATAAAAACTATGTAGCTGCTGCTATTCGGAAACCCTGAAGGTGTGAAGTCCCAATAAATACAGCCCCTGAGAGATAAAACAAACAAACAAACAAACAACTCTTTTCCACCACCCAAACTTCTTTTAGTTCCTTAAGGCTGAAAAAGGTGTTTTTTTTTTTCTTGATTTTGTTTGTTTACTTGGGGTTTTTGGTTGTTGGTTTGGGTTTTTTTTTGATGGAGGATGTGAATCACGTACAAGGACAAGCTCACCAGACAAAAGTTCTAAAGAAAAGTCACACATGATTAAGACACAGGTACAAACACACTCAGTCACTCAAAATATCTTATTTTGATCATTACTATTGAGTTCACCATCACCAGGGAGTCTCCAGCAAGCTTTACTAGTTATAATCAGACCCCTATATCCTGGAATGCCCTCCTGACTTCCTTTACTAAGAGGCTTCTCAAAAAGTGGGCATTTGTCCCTTACTGCCCTACAGTTAATTCTATCCAAATCTGCATCTGTACTAAGTTTTCTTTCATTTGAAGCTGAAATGTGATGGAAAAATTTCCAGTCCAACCTAAATTACAAGGGGATGGAGGAAGAGAAATGCCCTCCTAGGAGCGTAAGCTATATCTTTCTTTAGCTTTGATACTTCCTTTTTGTTACTATTTTTACACAGTTTTAGAAATAGAGATGTTTCAAAGGGCAGTTGCCCTGGTTAATGTTTTTCTGAAAGCCTTTATTCTTCAATTCACAGGACTAGGTGATAACCTCAGAAGAACAAGCCCTTTTACTGTGGTCATGCACTAAAGAGGCTATGTTCATGTCAGAAAATTCTTCTACAGGGCTGTGCACAATTTAAGTGTTTGGAGTATCTCTTTTCTCAGTAAAGAGTAAGACCTGTTGGTCTCAATGTATCTCTAGGGTGAACTCCAACGTGGCTTTTGGTGGTGCACTGCTTAAATTCATTCAAGTATTATTAAGCAAGAGAACAGAAAACCAAATTTCCTCAAAGGCAGCTTATTCACTATGAAGGAACAGAGATAACCCTTCATCAAATTCAACTGCATAACTTGGTCATCTTCCTTTTATAATCAGAGCTGCCTTTGACTACTGAGTTTCCTCTGCCCCATAGGTATTATCTATACATATTTAAAAAACAAAAGTGTCCCTTTGTTGTACTGAAAGCTGTCATACATGCAGGAATTTCTTCTCTCAGGCAACCAGCACCAGAACAAGAGGACACAGTCTCAAGCTGCACCAGGGGAGGTTCAGACTGGATGTTAGGAAGAAATTCTTCACAGAGAGAGTGACTGGCCATTGGAATGTTCTGCCCAAGGAGGTGGTGGAGTCGCCATCATTGGAAGTGCTTAGGAGGAGACTTGATAGGGTGCTTGGTGCCATGGTTTAGTTGATTAGGTGGTGTTGGATGATAGGTTGGACACGATCTTGAAGGTCCCTTCCAACCTGATTTATTCTATTCTAATTTGTCTTTAACTCCAGTAGGCTTAAAATGTATTTACTCCTACAGATATTTCCACTAAAAAGTAACATGGACCTCAATATTAAAGCTTGTTTTCACTTCAGACAAAACTGAGCAAAGACTTAAAAAAATGGCCACATAGCAGTTGATTTAAGATTTGCACACTGGGATAGTGTTTTAATACATTTTAAAGAGATTTTCATTGCACAAGACAAAAGCCTTCTCAGGTCCAAACCGGAATTAAATATACTTAATCACTGTCAACACAGAAGTGAATATTTCCATAGTGAACACTGAGTGGCGAAGTGGAGCTTCACAGAGATAATGATAGCAATCAAAGCACACATGGGCTACGAGCAGGGAGCTATTGCACTGGAGAGCACTTTCAAGCGATTCATTGCTATAGAGAAGTAAGTAAGTTCAGGAACACATTTAGAGCTATTTAAAGGGGCTATAATCAACAGCTAGTGCATTTTTTTTGTATATAAACAAAAAGTCACAAAGCCAGAAGTGCCAGGAAGAATTGTTTGCAAGATGCTGGTCCAACCCTCTTGATTCTGGTCTCTCATTACATAGCCCTAGGATGACAGCCCAGGAGCTACAGCAGGGCTCCTTTGTCACTCAGCACACAAGACAAAAATTAAAGCCAAGGGTAATGAAGTCCGTAGGAGGAATGAAAAACAGTCATCATTCTCAGGAGTTTTGCTACAGGACCTCTTCTCCCTGCTCATGTTGGAAAATGTGTAGTGGGCAGAAAATAGAAAAGAAAGGCAGTTTCAACCCTCACATTTGCAAAGATCTTGTTGGCTGAAAATCTAGCAAGACAGTTTCTTACTTCCTATCTGCAAACAGAGGCTTAGCATCAAGGTGAGCAAGCACAGGGGTTGAAAGGGCTGATCTTCATGGATCTGCTGGTTGGCAAAGGATGTCCTCAATTCAGGGTACATAAAGGTAGTTCTGCTCTCACACATTCAGTCTCACACAGAATCACAGAATGCCAGGTGGGAAGAGACCCCAAGGATCATTTGGTCCAACCTTTCTGTGTAACAGTACAGTTTAAAAAAGGTGGCCCAGCACTTTGTCAAGCTGAGTCTTAACAGTCTGAAGCAGAGGAATCCACTACTTCCTTTGGGAGACTACTCCAATGACTAATTGTTCTCACGATGAAAAAATTCCTTCTGGAGACCATTTGGAATCTCCCCAGGAGCAGCTTGTACTCATTACTCCTTGTCTTTTCCATGTGACTCCTTATAAGGTGGGAGTCTCCATCCTCCTGGTAGCCACCCCTATGTACTGGTACATCATAATAAATCTTCCCTAAGCCTTCTCTCCACTGCTTAGCCTTCAGTGCTGTCACCACTGCAGTGAGCAAATCTTAAGTAACTTTATCGACTTTAGCTTGCCAGTATCAATGCTAGTCACAGCAAGATCTAGACTGTAAGGGCTCAGTCCTGAAAACTTTGCAGTGTCTTCACCACCCTGAAGCTCTTCTTAACCAGCTGTTGGGCAAAGTAACCATACAGCAGACCTAAGTACTTAGGGACTTCCCATGGTGAAGGTGGGATACAGACCAATGTCAGCTCTGATTTGTCCCTATTTTCAGTCTCCTGTGTACAAGACATTAAGTTATTAATTGGTTTAAAGGTTAGGTTGGATGAGGGAAAGAATAAGGATATTATTAATTACTGTTATTGATTGCTTTAGTCATAAACATAGCTTTAGATGCAATAGCTTTAATTCTTTTTAACATTACATTCATTTCTAACAATTGCCACAGAAAACTTTTTCATCAAAACAGCTCAAAGCATGTCTCCTCTAAATATCACAGTAGGAACAACAAGATTATATTTCCATTTCTCTACCAAGATCTACCTGACCTTGATGAAGATCTAAAAATTAATATTCTATAATATGCATGTCTGCAGGGAGCACAGATGAACACAGTCAATCTGAAGTAAAGTCCCAGCTGCTGAGACCTAAAACTCAAATTTATCAAAGATGAACTAAAGTTCTGTTAATCCTCAAAAAAAAAACAACATGAAGGTTTTAGATAGATTTTAGTGAATGAAAATTGAAGCACTTCTGCCTTCAGATAAATTAGGACAGAAGATCTCCTCAGTTTAGTTGGTCTTTATATTATCAGATTCAAAATGGTATTTTAACTTCTGTTGTGTCTCACTCCCAAGAGGTCTGCAGAAAGTCGTGTTTCAGAATACATTTTAACATCTAACTAAGCATTGCAAGCACAAGCACACCTGAAAGTCAACCACCTTTATATTTTCATATTAGCAATTCCATAGTAACTTTACAAGCCTGGGACTGATTTAAAGTAATCTTTTAAGTGAGGCCTAATAAATATGTATGGCATTCATCATCAAAAACATTGTTGCACTTTTTTGTAGATTATAATTCATCTCTGCAGTGAGAAATGTGACTGGAGGCTTTTAATTCCATCCGTTAAACAATAAATTATGCAGAGGTAAACAAATTAGATGCCGGCAGTTCTGGTCTCAGCTCACAGTATAGAATGAAGATATTCTGTCATGCTATTGTACAAGGACTGAATTGTATTTCCATTTTCAACCAGGACATTGAAGCAGCCAAACTGGATGAAACTGGAAATGAGGAAAAGCATACCGCAAAGTCTATCATTATTTCTCATGTCTTTAG
Source organism: Melanerpes formicivorus (assembly GCF_026170545.1). Classification (NCBI taxonomy): domain Eukaryota; kingdom Metazoa; phylum Chordata; class Aves; order Piciformes; family Picidae; genus Melanerpes; species Melanerpes formicivorus. Next base: position 27,864,904 of record NW_027142357.1, read on the forward strand.
CTGACTTAACATTTTTAAAAGGAGATGTAAAATAAGATTTTTAATAAGCATGTTGTTGTTCCTCAGAACAGCGTGGATCATGTAAAAAGTAGCAATATACTTCCACAGCTCCTTCAAAGCCAAGCTGTGTTAGTATGAATTCAGCCTGACATATATTTCTATCCGCATGCCAATTACTTCAGCCAAAAGACTGATATGACATATTTAGAAAGGATTTAATTTTATTTCATGCTTAGCAGGCAAACAAGTACTGACCTATGAAAAAGGTGGTATAAAATACTGCAAACACATCACTAAGTTCAGCACAACACTGCAAGTTGATTAACGCAATGTTATTGTATCTAATTCCATGAAGGTATAATACCAGTTAATGGAAGTTAAGATCACTTCTCTACATTCCTAGAGCTGTCAGGAGATTTTCTGACATGATTTCTTGCTTATCAGAAACAATTCCTACAGAACCTTACTCCTCTATTTCACCAAAGTGAAATCTGACTGTATCATTTAAACTCAGGTCAACTCTTTTGTTCATCTTTTCTTATTCATCAGACTGAATTCAGAACATGGAGAACGAAACCATTCCTTTCCACCCAGTGTGCACTTGCTATTTCAGTATAAATTGGATAAGTAAGGACTAAGGATGTGACCTCTAACTTACAGTTACAGAGCTTGAGATGATATCAAGATCCCTTTGCTTTCCAGGTGAACTTGTTAATTTTCCCTTATAAATATGGTTCTTATTAAACACAGCAGAAGTACCTGGTTAGTGGCTTCATCTGGCACTTTTCAAAATTGCCCTTGGGCTTTTGTGTAACAGAGCACAACTCTACCTTTCTATATTGAGATGATGACATTGTCTATTAGAGCGTTATGGCCCCATGAGAGTTATAGATCATCCTGAAGAACGCAATATTCTCAATACATTAGAACTAGAATACATTCAGTGAAATAATTAGGTCTGCTTTGGTTAAGGAACAGTCTAATTGCGAAAGGGAGAAGACACAAAGGTAACTGAATTTTTCTTAACCTACAATAGCCAACACCAGGAAAATATGAAGGACTTGAGCTCACCTGAAATAGTTCTTGGGTATAAATCTATTGACTCTGTATGCACAACTGCACCAAGTATATAGGGGTAAAGTAGGTAGTTATACTTTTTCATTTGTGTATTTATCAGAGTATGATACTTGTTACACAAGAGATTTATGAATACAATTCACTTACAGTACTAAATACTTATTTCACAGGTCTGTAATTTGAATGCTAGCAGGACTGCCAACCTATCAATAGCAAGAACACATATTTACAAGCAGCTATCATTCACTCGAATCTCAACTGTAATGCGAGCCTGCACACACTTTGCTCCGGTCTCCACAACTAGAATTAAATTCAGCTTTTATTATGCTATTCTGTAGAACAAAGGCATTTCTGTAACAGCAGAAAAAATGAAAGTACCTAAACTATAAGCATATACCTGCATTCTATTTTATGCAGCTGTTGCTGTTCACGTAGAACACGCTGATATACAAATTCCACAGACAACTCGCATATCGAGGTTTGTGGTATTCACATCAAAATTCACAATAGTGCCAGGCTGAGGATGAACACTGAGAAAAGCTGCAAGACCAGAATTGAACCTGTCTGATGTTTTACATCAGCAATATTTGATGAGAGCAGCACTGAGGAAAATTGTTTGTAATCAAATCCCAGGTGATACTTAGGAGGGAGAATGGCACCAACTATGTTATCAAGGCACTTCCTCAGCAAAAAGAAGCCATAGGTTCCTCTGTCTGAGATAAGAATATGACCCACTAAATTTACATTTCTAGAGCTATGGTAAATTTAAAGCTGGTAGAAGGAATAAGATTGGCTGCAGTAAAAATTAATTTCTCTATATACTTAGAGAAAGAAATAAAAGGTAGTCAAAGCAGGACTAATTTTCCCTTGCCAAGCTTGCCCTGCTGATGTTATTTTCACCTTCACCTACATGTTCAGCCTAAAGCTGAAAGACTATGAATGTGAGTGCAAAGATGTCTGAAAATACATAAATCCCTCAGCTAATTCGCAGCTCTTCATAAGAAACAAAAAACCCACACACGCCATGTCCCTATGAAATCTTACTTTAACATCTTATAGCCTGAAACAAAATGCTAAACTGTCCTACAGGCATACTCTTTTTTTCTAATTGGAATATATGCAACTGTTAGAGTTCCCTGCATTATTAAATGTAACTCAGTAATACAATTTGCTTTAATGAGAACTGTATAATAACAACAATGAAATATCACATACAATGTTTTAATGAGGATTATGGCATGTTAATTTTAAACTGAACAATAGGGCATGTAATGTAACCCATGCCTTGTGTACAGTTCAACAGCTGCTAATGTGTTGGACTGGTTTGTACTTGTGCCTGACATAGAAAAATAATGAGTCAATTACAGAGCTGCCTGTTACACCTATTTATGATGTCAACTACTTTTTTGACCACTGAAATGAAGTCATAAGGGCCTCCTTGAACTTTTTCCTTGATCTTTTATGTTTTTACAATGAGGACAACACTAACACTCCTAGTGCTCCTTCCTGCATCTGTTTTAACTTAGGAGCAGACAAAACCACCCAATATGGGCTATTTTTACTGGTCTTTATGTACAGATTCAGCTATTTCTATATAAGTATACAATATACTTATATAAAATATAGAATATATATAAAATATAAAAGTCCACTTTGCATCCCACATGTAAAGTTCCACTAAAGTTGTTATTCTTCTACACTAGTGCACAAGTCTGAAATCAGTTCTTCATGGTCATTTCACACAGAATCACAAAAGGTTAAGGGTTGGAAGAGACTTCAAAAGATCATCTAAGTCCTGCCGCCCTCCTGCCAGAGCAGGATCACCTAGAGTAGGTCACACAAGAACATGTTCAGGAGGGTTTTGAATGTCTCCAAAGAAGGAGATTCCACAACCTACATTTAATAGATGATGCTCCAAATTATAGAGAAAGGACATAATTTCACATAGTCTGGAGGCAGATTTAGTTTCCAAAGCTAATATTATAACACAAACAGTTCAGTCAAAGTGCAGAGCTCTACAGTGTAGTCTATGCATGAGACAATAGACAATGAAAAGCCACTCCAAAAAAAGTGGCTGTTACCAGTCATATTCTCACTAAAACACAGTATTGATGAACAGACCACGCTGGCACAGGCAGTTCACTAATCTCTAAATATTTAGGGAACTTCAAATGAATAAAAAACAAGAACAAGACAGGCTCTCCTGAGGTGCCACATGGTATAAACACACCTAGATACTGAAGACACAGGTAAAGTAGGAGTTGTATTCAAAGACAAACATTGGTTTCAGGAAACAAAACAAAAACACCCAAGAAACCACTCAAAATCAAACCACACAAGAACAAAATAAACAAAAAAGAAATCAAGTAAAACAGCACCCCTTCCCCCCCCCCCCAAAAAAAAACCAAAAAACAACAAAGCAAACAAAAAATCCCACACACAAAACAATCAAAACCCACACAAACCTTGCCAAGAACTCCAGGAGAACCATAGAGAACATACTCATCCTCTCACAGTAGAGTCACACCTTCAGCTAAACTTCACTCTGCAAGGCCCTGGACATTGTAAGAAGACAAACAGGGCTCTAAACCTTGACAGTGTTGATGCCTCCTGTTTCCACAACCCATATGTTCAAATTTGAATGAATCTGGTGTAGCCTTCAGCAAGCCCCTCACTTGAATAGGACATATTATTTTATTAATAAACCACATACACCTCACTGGCATTCAGAAGTAAATTAAGGTCTGTTTTATCACAGGAAGACCAAATAGCAGAGTTCTTAAAATCATTCCCTCTCCTCTGCATTGTCAGATGATTATATGACAAGCACCAGGCTTATGTAAAACAAAAACCTCTTTTCATGCTAGGAGCTTATTTTAGTACAGTTCATGACATAACCTTTTTCATCTGAGCAAAACCAAAGCAACAACTAAAACAAACCAAGCCAAAAAAACCCCAACTCAACCAAAAGTAAAAATATAATTTAGAAAGACCAAAAAACAATTTAAAAAATGCCTACCTCCACAAACACATAGGAGGAATGACTGATATTTCCCTCCTAGCTTAACTGTCAGATGAAATGTGGAAGTTTACATATATTATTTAATTATTATTTTTTAAAAGATAAACCTTTTTTTTACACAGATAGACACTTAATTATATCCTTTTGGTTTTAGAGCTTTAGAATGTGTAAAACTAGAAGCAGTAAGAAGAAAAAAACAATTCTTCACAGTCCACATAGGTGAGACTCAAGAGAGTTTTTTTCAATGGTTTTGCCCTTCTTTCCCCAAGAACATAGAACTTGCCAGGGTGGTAGCCACAGATGCCACCCAAACCCAGTCAGTTCATTAAGATTTTTCCCCCTGCCAGTCTGAAGGATTGAGTTTTTTAAAAGGAAATATGAATCTGTAGAGAACTTTCCTTCAGATTTCAAGCAGAGGAAGTTGAATTAGCAAGAGAGATTTTAAGATGAGAAATTAATTTACATAATCACATTTGTAAAAGCAATAATGAGGCTTGTGAAAAAAAAAACAAACCATACACCGTTGTTTCAGAGACTTGATTTTGGTAGCAGGGTTTTTTGTTTTGTTTGCTTATTTATTGTTTAAAAAGGGGGGTTATTGAAAGTTGTGACTCAGAAAGAGAAAAAGCCTTAACTGATAATTTCCATATCTAAGCAGCAGCTTCCAAACTGTTACCAGTAAAACCTATTCCATTCTTCTCCACCTTCAAAAAATAAAAAAAAAAATCACCAAAATTGCAATTACCAAAACTGCTTTCCTTCCCTGTTATTTCAAGAGGTCATAAATTGACACAAAATGTCCAACTTCTTACTCTTTCTTCCACACTGCAGGCTGAAAACCGTACAGCTGACTGAAGAGAGATTTCTACAGAGAATTGCACTGGAAATAGAAAACCACAGGCTTATCCACCTCAGAGGCACAGAACTACTCGACCTAGCTGAGCAACCTCCCACTAAACCTCAAAAACCCCTCCCCAAATGCATCTGGGTTGTGGACAGTGGATATGGTTCAAGAAGGTTTTTTTCCATTCATTCACAGTCCTTCCTACTGCCACTCAAGGTTATTACTGGTATTCAGAGACATCAGGAAAGACATTCCCAAGCTGACCTATCCTGCAAACCCTCCTCAGCTTCCCCAGGCATACTGTACTGCACTCAAGCACAAATCAATTAACTCAATGGCTGTTTTGAAAGATTTAGGATTAAATGAACAGGCCATAATGTAGCTAACCATGCCAGGAATGAACAATGCAGACCATGGGTGTCTACAGCTGTCAGGAATTAAAACAAGAGGCTGCGTGAATGTTTATTGTATCAGCAGCTGGTTACTACAGAAGGGAGAAGCTAAGCTCCTTGCAAACATGCTTGACTTCCTGTGCAAATACTGAGTAACTGTATTACAGAAGTATAACCGCTTTGATACAGTCAATATAAGAATATGAATGCCCAATACAGTAGATTTTCTACTGCATAATTCACAAAGCATGTATTTTCTGTTAAAAATATATAAACAGGGGAAAAAAATATTAAAATTCAAGAGAATGAGTCCTTGTGGTTTCCTCTCAAACATACTTTTTGCCCTCAATATTTGCATGCACTGAACTCTACCACAAGAAACTGGCAATGATAATCAACTAAGCTTTCCTTCACCATTTGACTTCCAGCTTCTGGAGCACCTGAACCTACTTTGACAAGAACAGGGAAATACAAAGCAAGCAAAACAGGAACCCTCTTAGCTTTGTCCTGCCAGACCTAAAGCTCCAGACTGATTGAACATTGCATCTTGACAGGTACCTGCCCTTTGGGAAACAAACTGCAAAGACCCATCATGCAGGACTGGAAGGTGAAGAAGGTGAACAGGCACTTTCCTAAAAAATAACCCAACTTTTTTTAAGAGAAGCATGTAGACAACAACATAAACAACTTAATCACAAACAGAATAACATTACATTTTCAGTATGGCAAAAGTTGTTTTCTCAGCACTGCTACAGGACCAAGAAAGAGCTGTTTTCAAAAAGGTTTAATTTACTTCTGTAAGATATGCAACTTGCCTGTGTAACACTGGCAGAAGTTGTTACTGATATATTAGGAAACCATTCCCCCTGCCTTGACAATTGCCTAATACTTATAATACAGTTCATTTACTGAAATAAACAGAAAAAGAACCTCTCCTTCCTCTACTTTGCGGGGGGGTGGGGGGGGTGGAATAAAAATCTACAACCCAAAACCTTGTGTCTTAACTGTGGAGACTGTCACCAATTTGACCAAAAATTCAAAGTTTTTCAAAAAACCACTTTAAAAAGCAGTTCAAAACATGCACAACAGTTGATAAAGCTTCTGAGACAGCTGAGAGAGAGTTCAACACATTAAAAAGGAGTGATTTCTCTTCCACAGTAGATGGAGATAGAAACTATTTTTAAGTACATTACATTTTTCATTTGCTCTAGTGGCATTGCCCTGAAAAAGACAACGGCATAACACAAAGGTAGAGGTGATAAAACAACAATGCTTTGTGAAGGAAGAGAAGAATTATGAGGGAAGAGAGACATGCTCAAATACTTTGATAACTTAGGGAACATTAAAATCTATAATTTAACATTAAAAACAAAGTCAATATTTTCTTTTTGCAAGTCCTGTGTTGCCACTCACATTATTTCAAGAGTGCCTTGCACTGCAAGATCAAGACACTAACTACAACAGCTGAGAATAACAGAGTATTGCACTTCAAGTATTTCATAAGTGATTTTCTTCTTTGCATCTACTTTTATATCATATGTTGATAACTCCACACTAGAAAGGTGGGGTTTGACTCCATTGTACCCCTTTTCAGACAAAGAAATGCCTGACTGTATTCTCTGTAGATCTTCTAATGATTGTCCTTAAGCATTCTTGGAATAGGATATTCTCAGTAAGTCAGAGAGAGCACAGCTTTACTCTAGTACAACTTGTCCCATCAATAGGCTTTGAGATTGAAGGGAATCAAGTATGTGAGACACTATTAGCATATATGCAACTCCTCACTATGCCAAGGACCTGGTTTGCTGTATTAACAGACTCTGGAATGAATAAATACAAGTTATATTGTGACCAAAAGAAAATCACACAGCAAAACAAACCACACGCATCCTCCACTGTAGCACAAAGAAGGTGATGTAATACATGCTACCTATCTTTTACTTTGGAAGATTAGCTGGCTATTTTCTTGCCCCATTTAGCCTGGATAAGTCCATGTGAAGAAACAGACATTTTACTAGAACAAGAACTCGGCTTTATCAAGGAATGATGGATGTGCACAATAAGTAGTGGTGTCTCTCAACAACCAAGCACTAAAAGGAAGAAGTTCTTCACCATGAGGGTGGTGAGACACTGGAACAGGTTGCCCGGGGAAGTGGTAGAAGCCCTGTCCCTGGAGGTTTTTAAGGCTGGACTGGATGTGGTTCTGAGCAACCTGATCTAGTGTGAGGGGTTGGAACCAGATGAGCCTTGAGGTCCCTTCCAACCCTAACAATTCTATGATTCTAATTCTATAAAGACCTGCAATTTGTTTAAAGGAAAAGGCTCAAGAAGCAATAGATACTTAAGTGAGCAGTTGTCGGACACAGAAAATGCCACAGACTGGTATTTCCCTGCCCACCTGATACAGGGAAATAAAACTACTTCTTTAAACTTCCCCAGTAAAGGCAGAAGTTCTTGTTTTGACTTTATAGTTGGGATCACCCACTGCTTTAATAAACCATGGTTCAGTGCCATCATATATAACTTCCCATCAATTAGCTTGTCTGAATGCTCTGGGACCAAACTGCAGCTGCAAGAGATCACAGACACGTACAGACCATGAAGAACTGTGTGACCCAGGCATAGACTTCTATTACTGAAAGCTTTACAGATACCTCTAAACAGCACACCTCAGTCATTCAAAAACATCTTACTGTGGGACCCCAGTTAAAAAAATACTATGCAATGAGCAATCCTATGACAGGTAAAGGAGTTACAGCTACCATAAGAATGATTTAGGTGAAAAATAACATGAATAAAGGTTTTTCAGTAACTACCTGATTTTCTGTTTACCTAATCAGACAGCTCTAGAAGCTGGGGAGGTGTATTTTCACATTGCCACCACAACATGAGTATGTTCAACTGGTAAATTAGCTAGCAAGCACTATCTCAACAACCACTCAGTTTAGGTTCCCAGTGAAGCAACAGCTACATAAATCAGTCCTACATAAATCAGTCATTACTCTGACGTCTCAGAAGAAAACTGTCCTAATTACACTCTGACATTTCAGCTGCAAGAATAAGAGGTAAGGGGGGGGGGGGGGGAAGAAAACACACTCAACTTATTTCATGGTTATCACTTCCTTTTTCCTCCCCTATTGTTCAATGAGTTTCTACTCAAAAAACAAATTCAGACACTCCCTTCTCCCCAAACTATTTATCTTTTAATCTTTGTGCCTTCTTTTCCACTAATAAATACTGCAAAAAACTGTGTGCTACTTCACTTTCTCTACTGATTCAGCTCACTTACTGTTTTGCTAACTTTTATTACAGCTGAGGTTTCCATAATTCATTTCATTTCCATTCCCAGTTACTTTTCCTAATAATAGGTATAAATTCACCTTTTTTCTTGGGACAGCAAACAGAATATCTTCTTAGTTTGCCCTCATTATTTTTGACACCCATCTTATTCAGTGGCATAAACTCTGCAAGTCCGTGATCCTGCTGTTTTTGTTTGCAGCACTATACATTTGAAGCCTCGTTGGGCTGTGGCACTTGCACTGCAATCACTGAAAAATTCATTTAAGAAAAATCAAAAGGAAAAGCAGACACGTGGGTAAAGAAATACCTGCTGTTTGTCTAATTTGTTACAAACACTCAAGAAGTCCCTAGCTCCCATGTAATTAAGGTAGGCAGCTTGAACAATTTAAATATTAAAAAAGTGTTTTATTATTTAAACATTTCATAGGAGGAACACAGAATCTCTGCAGCAGACAAAACTGAGGTATAGTTAGAATGCCAAGCGCATAGTGGGCTGTCAGAAAGAAATAGGTTTTTCCTGTATTTGGTACAATTTAAATTTACAAACCCTGCAGCACAAAGAGGGCAATTGCCTCACGTTAACCTTAAGCACAGGGTTCTGGAACAAAGCTTTGGTCACAGCTTGTGAACTCTCAGCCTTGCAGCCATCACAAATTCACTGACAGTGTCTACAGAGATACCATTCAGTTCAAACCCCGATACCACCTTGTAATTTTTTTCCCCCTTATAATATTATTCTACAAAACACACAAATGTCTCCTCTCTCCCCACACCCCCATCCTCCACCATTCTCAGCTAAGCATTGGCATGGAGACCTGGAGGAAATGCAGAGAGATTATTTGCTTCGGGGATTTCTTTTTGTAGAATGTTGACTTGCTGGAACGAGTCCAGAGAAGGGCAACAAAGATGGTGAGGGGTTTGGAGCACAAGCCCTATGAGGAGAGGCTGAGGGAGCTGGGGCTGCTTAGCCTGGAGAGGAGGAGACTCAGGGGTCAGCTTATTGCTTTCTACAACTACGTGAAGGGAGGTGGTAGACAGGCAGATGTTGGTCTCTTCTCCCAGGCAGCCAGTACCAGAACAAGAGGACACAGTCTCAGGCTGCACCAGGAGAAGTTTAGGCTGGATGTTAGGAGGAAGTTCTATACAGAAAGAGTGATTGCCCATTGGAATGGGCTGCCTGGGGAGGTGGTGCAGTCACCATCATTGGAGGCGTTCAGGAGGAGACTTGATAGGGTGCTTGGTGTCATGGTTTAGTTGTTTAGGTGGGTTGGACGCGATGATCCTGAAGGTCTCTTCCAACCTGGTTTACTCTATTCTATTCTAATTTCAGGAGGTGGTTTGTGACAGGAGATGAGCATTAAAATTAGAGGGCAGAATAGACCCAAATGAGCATCTATCCTCATTGATTCCTCCACAAATTCATTTGCATACAAACTCCAACTACCAACATTAAAGAACATTTTTCATTGAGCTGACAAAGCTACAATACCAGTACAGTCATCTGTCTTGAAACATAGATGTTACTGAGATTCTGCCTTACTTCTTGACAGCTGATGTGGTGGCACTGTTCTCAAAATGGCATTGATCCAGAACAATAAACACAAAAAGTGGGCAAAGGTAAAGGTCATTAACTCATGCTTTGACTTACATTTTGGTTGTCTCAGCTCCCCACTCTGCTGTGTTCAAGCTCCCATGTACAGCTGTCAGACACACAAGCAGAAGACACTTTGGACAGGGACCAAACTAACTTTGGCCCCGCTTTGGCTACCTACCCACACTTAAGTGGAACTGTGCCTCTGCAAATACAGTTCAGGCTCACACCTTTCCTATCATTTAATGAAGGCCAGTGTGGCCAAATTACTTAAGTTTCAAATATACTCTCTCACACCACACAGAAGTGTTAGCTTTCCTTTCCTTCTGCAAAAGGCTTGTAGAACCCAAAAGTTCTTTTGACCTTTTATTCTTTCACAAATTAAGGCTGGTACCCTATTTGAGACTGAAGACAAGAACATGGGTTTCCCTATTGCTCTCTGAGCATCTGAATGTCTTTATCTCTAGTCATTATATGCCTATCTTGACTGGTTTTCACACAGATCCCATTAAAAGTTACAGTACTAAGTGTTCCAGCAGGATGTGCTTAATAAGATATCCACAGTTAGATGAGCTTCAAATCCCTGACAGATCATTTCCATACCCACACCGTTATTTTATGTTGTTATTCAGAGACCAACACTTCACAGCACCTGTACAAGCTGTGCATTCACACTCATGTGAGGCATAAGCAATTCAAAGCAAATTTTCCAGGAACATGAGAGACTGACTAAATAACCAGCTACTGAAGGATCCTCAGACACTTCCCCACAACAGTTTATGACCAAAATACCTGTCACTTGTGGCAACTTATAGCAATCAAGACTTCAGGGTAACAGAGCACTTCCAGGGTGCCACACAACCACAAGAGATATAAAACATTTCCTGGCCAGCAGCTGCCATCACCTGGGGTTTTATTACTTCTTAAAATTACCATTTTCCCAGCTAGTAGCAGCACTCAGGAAAAGAAAAAGAAGTACAACACTGGCTTTATACAGGTTCAGGACTCCCCCTGAAACTCTACATTAGCAATTTATTCCACTTTCTCACTAGTCCACCAGTCTATACCTTACCGCTTCATCTCAACAGGTTCCCCTCCAAAGCTGCTCTCTTCAGACTTCACCCTGAAATTTATCCTAACCTAGCAAGTGAAACCCCTTTATAGATCTGTGTTGGCCATGCCCAGGTGCAAACAACTACCTAGTTAAAGCTGAGCAGAGGTAATTAGGTCACTTTTGCAATCCTGTCAGTTATGGGGTGGTTTTAGGCTATGCCTTTAAAATTTAGTTACAGATTTCAAGCAGAAAAGTAGAAAAGGCCACAAAGGCCTAAAGCATTTCCACTTGTAAATCTTGATTTGCAATCTTGAGTTTTGCCTCAGTGTTTTGCAAGCATTTCAATTTATCTATTCCTTCAAAACACAGCTACACGCTGAGCAGTATGGGGCAGCAACAAATAAACTCCATTTTATTTTTCAAGGGGTACTTGGACGTGTTTTCTCATGCAAAGTCTTATCTCACCTTCAAGTGGTGAGCCAAGCATTACATTACAAACTAGACCACTACCACAGGAACAGGCAAAATGGAAATATGAGCCCTCAGCCACAGCCTGGGGAGTCCCTGAAAGCTGAGGAACTGAGTGAAGCAGTAGGGAACTCTGAATAAAACTTGCAAGTGGTGTATCTTCCTAAAGCATTGGGCAAAGGCAATATTAACAAGGCTTATTTCTGTGTTCTACTTCACCCCAGCATGCAATGAAAATAAACTCCTGTGCTTTGGACTGCAAACCAGCACCAGAGAGCAGCAGACTGTACCTACTTTGCATTGTCCTATCTACAAGCCATCATCTCAACAGTAAGCTTAAACCCTGAACAGAGAATATCAAACACCTCAAGAAGCTACTGTACCATAGGAAGAGAACATAGAAATTTGGGTCAGGCAACCACATGAAATGTTCCAGGCGAACATTTTTGCACGGTCTCCATGTCTCTACATACTCAGTGAGATTTTACAACAGTTGGCTTGCCTTCATTTTTCCCCTATCCAATCATAAACCAATTTACTACCCTTTTGTTGTTTCTTCATTACACTTGTAAGATTTGAGAAAGGATATTTACCTCTGGATTCAATCCAAAACCACACTCAAGCATACTTGAAACATGAAGGACACAAGTGATCCAATTGCAGACAGTGAGATAGAGCATACATCTCATTTTTCAGAACACCAGCTGTCCAGTAAAGTTCTATCTTTTCCCTGTTTATTTTATGACATTCTAAAGCAAAATGAAAACTTAATTCCTTCTTGACATTCTAAAATTTTGTTACTCCACCCTAAATAACTATGACACAAGACCAAGCTTTCTGACAGGAAACATCAAACTTCAAGAAATTAAGAAATGCCAGCTTATATTCTCCCCTCTGTATCAAACTATATCACTCTGAGTTATTGTGAGATTGTTTCTTTGTCCCTGCTCAAAGTTTATCTTTCATAATGCTTCATGGTGGCATTGGAATGGAGAGAGACAGTAGCACATCATAACTGAGCCAGAAACCCTGACCTAAGTAGGAGAATAAGCACACAAAGAACCTTAAAAATCCAATTTGTGATGCACCAAAGCATGTCCTATTTGAGTATTTAATAGCTGTAAAACATTTTGAGCAAAATGCTTAGTGTACCTGCAGAAAGAAAATTATAAAGATGAGCTTCTGGGAAACTTCCCATTGAGGAAAACTCTCAAAGACATTTCAGTCTGAAAGTACTTTGAATGTACCCAATATAAATACCAACATGGAATATTAAAAAAGTCCATTCAGTTAATCTTAAAAATGTGAGAATGAATGCTTAGATTTTTTTTTTAAAAGGTTAGACCTTTGTTCATCTTTTGTTTGCACTTTTTCCTGATAAAGTTGAGGATTTTCCATTTCTTCCCTACTGCATTCCTTGCCTTCACTTCCTAATGCAAGCAGCCACGCAGTAGTTTGAAATCTGCATGTGAAGTAAGTCATTCTCAGTTAGCAGACACTTCTGTAGGAATGTCTTGCTCAGATGTGCTTTGTTAAGTTGAGCTACTGATCCTTGTAGTTCTATAGCCTGTTCTGAGTAATGCTCCCGAAACACACATGCATCAATATATATGAGGGGAAGAAATTTTCACACTCCTGCAGTGATGTGTTTTGGTTGTGAAACGTGGTATTTGATTATTTATAGAGCAAAATGACCATATTCCAAACAGGAGTTTGTTCCTTCAGCTACACTGAAGTCAGTTCATGACTAGCTATACATTTCACTTTAAGAACACATTATGTGCTTCTCGGTGACACTGACAGATGCTTTCATAATGTGTTAGAATGTGAACCTAATCATCTAGAGAAAATGGAAATTATCATATGGCCTTCAACTCTTGTAAATTACTTTCTTGATAGCACAGAAAATAATCTTCCTGGTCATTTCTCCCTCACTGTGTAATTCTAAATTTCATGCATTTCCTTATTCCAGATCTGTTTCCTTTGCTCTGTTACTTATTAAAGTATCTCAAAACTAATTTTATGTATGATAGCAAGGTAAGTAAAAAATGGCTCTACTCATACATTTGTCTGTAAGTTCTACCAGCTACAAAGCTGTGTCTGCTTTCTCATTAACTTTTTCCATCTTTATCTAACATAGTATGTTACAGATTAATATTTAACTGTACTCTAAGTAGAATGCAAACATCACTGAAATTTTCAAGTGACCATGCCTTTTTGGATCTTAACTGACAAGTCTGATTGCAAGTAGAATAAAACCATTTTAAACTCACCTCAGTAATCACTGTAAAAAGATGTAACATTGTAGGTCAGGTTGTTTTTTTCGGGCGCTGGTTGTTTTCTTTTTAATTAGTTACTTCACTCCAAAAGGTATTTTTGCTGAATGGTCTTTTCCATTAAAAATATGGAGGAAATATACCCATGCTGGACTAATTCTCAGTTGTGATGCCCTCTAAGGGAAAACCAAGAAACATTGTGGGGAAATACTCTATTGATGCACTTCAAGAGCATATCTGAAATCACAAATGTGTCTCTGCTGGGATAACTTGTGGTTCTATTTGTTTCATGGATCAGAATGGTTGCAACTTCAAAAGGGAATTCCTGTATTTATAACCCCCAAAGTTCACTAGTAGTTAGGCAGCAGCAAAAGTTCTGTAAGAAGAAGATGTGGCAATTTCAGATGCTGTATTTGGTTCAGAAATTGCACCTTCTTGACTTTGCTTACTGATAAACCTCACATGACTGCTTGACATTGCTAATTTTCATAGTGTACAGTCATTTACATGGACTCTGTGCAATTATTTTCTTGGTGTGCATTTTGTACTTTTCTGTTTCTAAGAAAAAATATTGGTTAACTACTTATTAAACTTCCAAAGTTGTTTGTTTGTTTGTTTTCAATAAGCTCTGTATATTGCTAACCACTCTAACAATAAATCAGAATTACAATATGTATTTTAATTTGATTGCTAGTCCTCATCTGTAACATAAAAGACTCTTCCTGCTAAAAGTGCAATGGAAATTAAAGCTAAGAAATACCCTAGTTTGTTTTTTTTTTTTCCCCCAAGACAGCAGGAAATATATATACAACTTGACAGGCAATAATTGCTCTAAATAAATATGGAAAAAAGAAGTCAGTTGAACTGAGTGATATTTATATGGACAAGATGGTTATTTTTACATTGAACTATTTGCCATATGCAGTTACATGAAATGGATCCAATTTAAATTCCCTGAATGTAATCAACCCACACATACATACTGTTGGATGGTGGATTTTCCACCAAACAAACCATGAACATAGCAATACCATCTTAATTATGTTGCTGTAGGACATGAAAATATTAAAAAGATTAGTTTAATCCTTGCCATGCAGCTTGAATTTTTGTGTCTCAGGAGAGAGGAATTTAGATTAGAGAAGGAAATTCCCACACAAGAGGCACTTGTTGCCAATCCTTTGTCTATCTCAACATCACACATAAAATTGCCTGAAATGTCCATGGCCCTAAAAAATTATAAACTGATGCATGGGACCTAATTATGAGAATCCAATGCAGCAGGGAACATAGGTCAAAACTGTGCATTACTCTGAAAGAATCCCCCTTGGATTGCTCAAGCCATCAGTGTCTTTGAACATCCCAACAGCACTGCCTCTCTCATGATCTGAACCAATTCTAAACTAGGTAGCAGGAAGCAGGAGCTCTGGGGGTCTTAAAAACACAAACATCTAATGGACAATTATCCAAGTGAAAAGATATGTATATAGTTTCTCCCATTTTGACTGGTTTATTTCCTTATGACAATATTGGTAGGATCACCTTGTTGCCTTGTGATATATTTAAGTCAGCAAATTATACAAGCTGCAGAGAAGCACTGAGAAGCAGCTAAGAAAGCAAAAAGGGAAGAAAGGCAGAAGAAAGCAAATAGTTCTGTGTTCTGTTGAAGTGGGTTTGCAGTTATACATCTACAGCAAATCCAAAAGCAAATACAGAAGTTCTAGAATGTACTTGTCATTTTACAGTTAGAGCAGTATGAGACAAGGGATTTGGGACATTTTGCATGGATGTTCTTCAATGAGCAGTTTGGGGTCAGTTCCAGAGACAACTGTTGCTGTTTCAGACACCTATTCCATAACATCAAAATTACAGAATAGAGGTAATTACAGATATAAAGAAACTAAATAACAGAGAAGATATGTCTGTCATTGTTCCATCTCTCTCTTTGCCTTTGATGGTACTACAAAAGCAAACTCCATAAGATTATTAATAATGGGTGGCAAGACCCCTCAAAGGCCCTTTAAATCTGTAGATATATAACCCCTCTAAGGGAGGACTTCTACAGAGGCAAGAAGAAGACATCACACTCCTCTGTTTTCTGAGCATGGAGCTAGTTTGCTGTGCATTTAAATAGTGGTTTTCTCAAGTAGATTGGTATATAAACAACCTATCCTGAAAGCCACTTGGAAATCTAATGGTGTCAGATATGACAGGGACTTAAATGAAAAAGAAAGGTGCTGATGTCTCCAGCTGGCTCAGATGTTTACCTTAGGAATGTGTATTCTGTACCTTAGATGGTAAAGATGAAATTTAAAAACTGACAAGGTGTTATGAGTGATAACTGAGATTCTGTTCCTGGCTCTGCCCCTTCTTTTTCACAGGGGTCAAGGCAATTAATCAATTTTCTCTTGTATAAAAATGGAAATAACTACATTTATTAATTTATCTTAGAGCTATGGAAATGATTAGTTAATATCTGTGTAGTAATGTGAATATGTCAAATGAGCAATAAAGACTAAGTATGCTTCCCACCTCCATCAAGAGGCAGTTCACACCTACCTGTACTGTATGAAATATGTATTTAACATTTTAGAGCTTCCTTCTAAACTCATTCCCATTTATCCAGAGGAACTCAGATGGATTATTGAAAAGACCTTACTGACAGGCATACAAAGCCCCCAAATACAGGCACTGAAGCAAAACTAGATACATTCAAGCAAGAATGTAAGATTTTAATTACATTTTCTGCTGTCATAATGCATAGTTTATGAGGCAGGAAGAAAATGCCCTTCTTTTGGGCTATAATCATGAACTACATCATATTGAATAAAGTGTTTTCCTCCTGTATGTCTCATTATTTGACATGGGAAAGTGGTTTGCTTTTTAGTTTGTTGTGGGTTTTTTTCATGATGTAGTTTGTTTTCTTACACACACAGAGGCAGAAATTCAACTCAAATTCTACATTGTATAAAATATTGGTGAGGGCCATGAAAATAATCGGGGGTTGGAACACCTCTCCTATGAGGATAGGCTGAGGGAACTGGGGTAGTTCACCCGGGAGAAGAGAAGGCTTCAGGGAAACCTAATTGTGACCTTCCAGTACCTGAAGGGGACCTACAAGAAGGTCAGAGAGGGACCGTATATATAGGCCTGTAGGGATAGGAAAAGGGGCAATGGTTTTAAATTAGAATAGAATTAGACTGGATGTTAGGAACAAGTTCTTCACCATGAAGGTGGTAGAGCACTCAACAGGTTGCCCAGGAAAGTAGCTGAGGCCCCATCCTTGGAGATATTTAAAGTCAGGCTCACCAAGGCTCTGAGCAACCCGACCTAGAGGAGGATATCCCTGCTGACTTCAGGGGGCTTGGATTAGATGACTTTTTGAGATCTCGCCCAAGCCAAACAATTCTATGATTCTAACTTGTCTAAGTCAACCTTTGTTTATGTGTCATCATTAAAGGAGTCATTTCATATATTTATTAGCTGGTTAGCCATAAATACAATGTAGTAGCCTTTCATTTAATGGAAGCCTCCTACATATTGCTTCAAAACTACTTTGAAATTAATTAATGAAACTTTTTACTAAACACAGTCTAAGTACAATGAATGTAAATGCCATGAAGATTCTACTCATATTTTTTCCAAAAGTTCATTAGGATGGTAAGAGTTTTAATAGCACTGCACCTCTTTTCCCTAAATGAAGAAAATCTCATTGTCCTTGTAATTCTTACTTTCATTACAACAGCAGCATGAGAGATGGATTAGATCTCTAATGAGCCTTTCGAATGAACGGCCCCATGAACTTGCTGAGGCATTGTAGTGGGAAATGTACATTAGTTAGGCTTTGGCCTTTACAAATTAGCAAAAATTCAACATGATTTTTTTTTTTTTACTCCTCTTTGTTATTCCATTACATTTTCAAATGCAGGATGCTGAGAAAATGGAAGAAAACAGTCCCAAGAGCAACCGTAGCAAAGCATGTAGTCCATAATCATTGGTATCCTCTAGTGTGCTTTTTTGCCTTCATGTTTTAAGACTACTGGATCAAAGATTTTAAATTTGATTATGCTAAAATTATGCATTAAGTATCTTCTTGCCTTTGTATTTTATTTATATCTTTGTAAAAATACATTTCCTCCCCACAAAAGAAAATACTACGAGCAGGGGTTTATATTGAGAACTTTAGCCCTTTTCAGTAGTTTACTTTGGGGCAGAGCTTTTAATTCACACTGGAAATCTGCAGAATTTTTTCCTGTGTGATTTCATGTCTGTTGAACTAAGTACAACGCAACAGAGAACATGAGGTGTTGAATGAAGAAATTATGCTTTCTTGACCTTAATAGCAAGCTACTTGAAAGATCAGCCATAAAAGTAACTAGGAAGTCAGAGTTTGTCTTTATATAGTGTCACCTTAACAGTCTTAACAACCCAGTGCTTTCCCCCATGGGTGAATTTCACTGAACCACAACACATGCAATGCCTCTATCTCCTAATTAAAGCCCAAAATCAGACCTAAAAGATCTTTAAAATTCTAATAGTGCTCCAACATTTCTCTGGCCAGCCTGATCTAGTGTGGGGTGTCCCTGCCCATGGCTGGGGGGTTGGAACTAGATGATCCTTGTGGTCCTTTCCAACCCTGACTGATACTATGATACTAATACTGAAGAAAAGCTATTTAGAGTACCTCTCACTACAGCACTTCATTTCTTTATGGATACTCATGTTGTACTGTTTATATTCATGTTAATAGAGATGTACAAATGAAAAATAGGTATGACCAGATATAAAACATGGGGAATGTACCTAGAAATAGAAGTTACCATTCTGACAGGCAAAGCCTCTTTGTTCTTCTCCGATCATTCCTCAGTATACAGATGTTCAATACCCATTAGCAACAAAGCTGCTTAAAATAAAGTTTTTATCTTGAAATAATTTCTGCAGCTGGAAAGAATAAGCTTCTCCTTGATGGAGAAAGCAAACTGACATGGGTTTCCCTGGGGCATGGCTGAGGCAGATTTTCATGATAGGTGAACTCTTCCACAATGAAATTACCAGGGAGCAGTGTGACAGCCCAGACTGCTATGGCCCTAGCCCTTTTTTACATTTCTATCCACCCTGAGCTGTTGTCTAAAGACAAGGATAGGGCTCATCTTCAGAAGTTTGGTCCTGAGTACTGAAAGGATGTTGCAGCAGGATGAAACACAGGAATTCAATGCGGAATTGCAACAAACGTATGCAAAGACATAGTCCTGTGAGGCTTTTATGTTCACACAAGGTCAAAATCTCCATACACAGTCTCCATAAAGCTACTCCAACAGGAGGCCACCATGGTGAGATAAGAGGTAGATCTAGTGGTGTGCTTGCCTCTTCTCTCTGAAGTATGCCCACAATTCTATATGGGCTTCCAATCTGAAAACTCATTTGTCTACAGACAAATTAGAACCAAGAACATTTTAAAGTAAAGAAAACTTAGAGACAGTGCCTAACAAATCTCTCCACATTTCCACAGCATCCTAAATGGACAGGTTATTTCCTTAGGCCTGTTGTCAAGTCTGGCATGCAGCTAAATCTTTAGCAACCTCGCCTTACAAAGACTTTTTCACAGACTTCTCTAGGCTTCTAGAAAAAGCCTGAACTCCTATTGGGGAATTGCTGTGTGTCTGATAACTGCACTTCTAATGACCTGTGCTATTTGCAGATACATGACTGTGCTTCATCAGCAGGTTCTTCACAGGCTCATCCCCCTCCTTCCCTTTGCTCCAGCCTTGCAGCTGTACTGCGAGAAAGAGCCCAGCCCCTTTTTTCCCTCTTCCAAAGTGCTTTCACAACAACAAGCAGCCTTCAACACTGCTGTCAAGCTGCAGTTAGCAGATCATGAGAAAATCATCCATACTGCTCCTTCAAGATTCGGAAGTTCATTGTTTTTAGGCAACATGATAGGATTTGGAAAAAGTCCTAACAATTAATATTATTTAAAGGGGCCTCGAAAATGAACAATGAAATGACAAAATTGCTGGCAGCTGTTTCACAATTATTTTCAAGCAGCAAATCTGTATCTGGAGAACCAGTTTTCAATCAGGGAAAAATAAATTTCTATTGGGGAAAGGTTTCAGAAATGTAATTACCACACTATCACTTGCCCTGATAAAGACTTCTCAAGCAATGAGATACAACCTGGCAAAATCATCTCATTTTACCCTGAGCTTGAGATTATGTCTTAATGTGAACCAGCTGGACCGAGTCCAGGCAGGCAACAAAGATCATCAGAAAGCTGGAGTCCCTCGCCTATGAAAACAGGCTGAAAGAGTTGGCTGAAGAGAAGGCTCCAGAGAGACCTCCTATCAGCCTTCTAGTACCTAAAACGGGCCTACAAGAAATCCAGAGTGAGACTTTTTACAAGAGTATGTAGTGATAGGGCAAAGGGTAATGGTTTTAAACTGAAAGAGGGCAGATTTAGATTAGATATTAGGAAGAAATTATTCACTGAGGGTGGTGAGGCACTGGAACAGATTGCCCAGAGAGGCTGTGGATGTCCCTTCCCTGGAAGTGATCAAGGCCAGCCAGGGGAGGTTTAGGTTGGATGTTAGGAAGAAGTTCTATACAGAGAGAGTGATTGCCTATTGGAATGGGCTGCCCATGGAGGTGGTGGAGTCACCATCATTGGAGGTCTTCAGGGGGAGACTTGATGGGGTGCTTGGTGCCATGGTTTAGTTGTTTAGGTGGGTTGGATTGGTTGATGGGTTGGACATGATGATCTTGAAGGTCTCTTCCAACCTGGTTTATTCTGTGTATTCTATGAACAACCTGGTCTAGCCAGAGGTGTTCCTGCCCATGGCAAGGGGTTGGAAATAAAAGATCTATAAGGTCCTTTTCAACTCAAACCATTCTATGTATAGTTTAATGCTTAAAGAAGATGCTTTATTGAGCTTTCTGAAGAATAGATTGGTACATTTTAGAACAAAGGCACTCAATATGAGGAGATTAAGAGTAATGTGAGAGGGAAAGTACTGTGCTGAAGGCAGGCAGTATTTAAAAAGTGCTTATCTTACCAAAACAAAAGGCTTTATCTCATGAACATTGCAATCAAGTCTGCAGGAAACTTCTTTTTAATTTAAAGATAGTTGCAATAATTAAAAGTTAAATCAGTTGAATCTGCTGATGATACTCAATACCATGCTGCAGTCATGCCAGCTGGCTAGAGCAAAGTATCATGGGGCTTGAAGTTCAGATTGTAACATGAGAGGCTTTCTGCTGTGGCTGCTGCTTCTGCTTGCTGGTTTTGGGGTGTTGGTCTTTCTGTTGGGTTGGCTGCTGTGTGCTTAAGTGGGGAAAGCTGGTTTATCACTGCCTTTTTCTGCTGCCTCTGCTTTTTGCTGTTCTTTTCTCCAAACAGGCTAAAGTAATTGTGCATTGTATTATCTCATCATATTACTTATCTCGACCCAGAGGGTTTTTTGTGTATTACTTCCCCTTCCCATGTGTGTCAGGGGGAGAGGGAGGCTGTGCATGTGAGCTGTGTTAACCCAGGACAGCTGCATTCATATGATTTTGGTTTTCTAAAAAGTTTCCTTAACCAAGGCATCTAAGTCTTGTTAATGGAACATTTATTCTTAAAGTCAGACCCATATAGTTCTTTCTATAGTCACAGGCATTTCTGCGCACAGAGATAACACAGAGCCTGCTCTGCTCCTATGTACAGACAGAGCCATGAAGTTCAATCCTCTGAAGAGAAGAGCAAGGTACCTAACAACAACCACACCAGATGGATAGATCCCCCTCCTCAATATATCTGCTGTTCCTCACAAGACAAACAAGTGCCAAATAATTCAACATGGCACAAGGTAAAAACATACACCAAATCCCTCTCAAGTCTCCCTCCAAGTCAAACACACATGGCCAAACTCTATCACTTTTCCAGGGAAAAGCAAAGCCAAGGGTAACTGTACAGGTATCTCAGCTCTGATCAGTCACTACTGGATATTTTGTCTGGGTTTAATTAACAATGTCAAACAAAACTGATTTGCAGTACTTATAATGCATCACAGTTTCATTAGTAGTATCATCCCTGGGCAAGTTTTTTATCAATCATGTTTCAATTAATTCAGTTCATAGATGTCTAATTATGGGTGTTCCATGAGTTCATGTATAGTCATGAATGAAGTGCACATTTGTACAGGGGAAGGAAGCATCACAAGAAAATACTGAACTGTGTTATGAGGTTGGATCAGTACTTGAGATGTATTGAGAGAGCCAGCTTTAAAGGCTCCTTTTTTTTTTTTCTGCATTTATTTTTCCTCAGTGGATTGCCTGATAACTTGCAAGTGAAGATTTTTCTAATTGGCTGATCACATACCAATTTTGAATCTGGAGAGGGCTAGACTTCTCTAGCTTCATATAACTCACAGCAAGCAATTCTTTTGTGTATATGTATTCTGAAATGCATGGAAGCTAAGAAAAATCCAGTGTGCCTTTCTGCATCAACACAGTCTCCACACTGCTGACAAAACCAAATAGTTTCTTTTGGCAACAAACCTAAACAGATATCACCTGGAGGATATCCAGGAAAGTGGTATTAGTATCATCAAAGCACCATTCTGATGGAATCATTCTTCAGATCCTAGAAATGCTTCTGAAACTGCTGCTCACCTCCTCATTCTCTGTCAATATGGGACCAGGTTAAAAGAAAAAAAGAAAAAAATCTATTTATCAAAGGTGAGTGCATTCCTTCTAAGCATCAAGGTAAATGACAATCTGCTTTCTAAGTCTTCTGCCAGGATTTAGGGTTGGTTTGTGGTTGTGTGTTTTTGAAAGTAGAAATTATATTAAAGAGTTGCATACATGGAAAAAAATATCTGCAGTGTGAAAAAGAAATAAAAATAAAATAGTTCCCTATACCTGAAATAGTGCTGCCCGGTATTTATGGCCACTTTCTGGGAGCAGTGGCCTGTAGACTAACTGTAGCACTCTAGTCCAGTCACATACTTCACAATAATTGTGTTTTCTTTCATGTTATTAACAGTGAATGCTAACACATCTCTTAATATGCTGGTGTTTGAGAAACCTTTAGAAAGGAACAGGTTTCCTTTCAGCACAGATGCTGTGCACGCAGAACTCAATGCACAACCAAAGCCAGACAGATTTAGAAATTGTCTCTCTGTCCAAATGCATGAATCTGACTTACATAGACACAAATATATGGAGAAGTGTAATGTGAGAAGTCTTGCGATGTTTTGGAGGTCCAACATAAAAAAGTGTGAGGGGAGGTGGGAAAAAAAATAAATCCTTTCACAGCCAATACTAGAGTTTCTTCCAAATGCACCTTCAATGCCTGTGCCAGCCTCATAATTTGGAGCTTTCCTTTGGCACTCTTCCAGCCCCATCCCTGCTGCCCACCATACTGTAATCCCTTCTGTATTTAACGTGCATCACCTCTAAATACATTTCCTAAAAATGTTCTCATTGTGATTTTGTTTATTCTAAGGGACCTTTGTGAGTCACAGGGAAGATTTAACCAAACTCCTGAAGCATAATGTCATCTTTAGATCATGCTCATTATAATTCATCAGTACTTCTCTGCTTGATAGCTCTGTGGTTGCAGTTTCAATCTTACATTAGTTTTTGGTGTTTTTTTTTTTCTTGAGAGCCCTTTTCAATTTTCCACATTGCTAATAGAGCCTGAGGCAAAGCTCAGAATCATTTGGGCTCCTTGAAAGGATCAATAATTTTTGTGTGCTGTGCATTTTAGAATACGCAGCATCACTGACAGAAACACTGTTCCTGCACTGATAAATATATCAAATAATGTCAGAAGTTTCCACACAACATTAACTAAAATACCTGATAAATTCAGTACATACCTGCATGCAGACTGCAGTGTTAAGCACATCAGACAAAAAAACCAAAAAGCTTAAAAATTAAGCTACCAGAAGACTGGCATAAGAAGAATTGAATAAATTCTCTGCCAGACACCGTCATCTTCTCTGTCCTGACTCACAAGAGACTATGTAGAGCTAGAAGGTCTAACATTTTCATTACTTTCAGGTTTATACCACCACAAAATCTGATAGGAAAAAGTTTATTCAGCTTTGTCACCCATCCAAGTAGTCAATGATATCCGATAAGTGCTTATACATGCTGTACTCAAACAGTTAGCTCAATAAATTATTCATTCAGCACCATGCAGAGCAAATTGTATTTTAGGTGGACAGCATTTTTGTTCATAGTTCACTCACAAAAGAAGTAAGAGACTGCAGAGAAAGAAAGGGAAGAAAATGATCACTAATATAGAGCTGTGTTTTCCTCAATTTCAATCTTCTCAAGAAATTGCTTACAGAACACACTGGGGCTGAAAGAGTGCTACTCCTCTGGCATCTCTTTAACCCTTGCCAGGAGCATGTTACTTCACTTAAGATATGGAAATGTGCATTTCTCAGAGAAAGTGAGCAGCATTTATCAGACCATATAGCAAGCATGATTTCACGTGAAGAAATCTCTCACATAAATGTATCATAGGGTGATAGTACAAGGAATAAGAGAAAGACTGCAATGACAGACTCTTGTCTTGCTTCTTTTTCACCCAACTGTGCCCCATTCTTTGCTTCTGCTACTATTTCCAATATAATTTAGACTGCTTCAACTCAGTGCCCATGATTTCCAACCTTAGTTTTAATTCTCCACTGCTGTAGTTCTTGAAATCAAATACGAAACTGAGAATTGGGATATTTGATACAATTCTGTGAGCAGGTCGTCTGTGCAGGCACCAGAAAATAAATAAGTGTCAAGTGTTGAAGTGTTAGCATTTTGCATCCACTGAGCGGGTCTTGCCTATGCAGCATTCAGTAAAGCAGAGCATCTTCTGTTGTATTTTGCATGTCTGATTTTTACCACAATTAAAAAGACTTTCCCTAACTGAAAATGCTTCACTGAAGAAAGCTGTCATGAAAGTATCTAAAACTGGTTGAAAGCCTTTACAGGAAAAATTAATTTTGACAAAATATTATTTAGAAAGTTCCAAAGGGAGGAAGAAAAAAACCAAACAACAACATTTGAACAACAAAATACTTTTAAAAACTGAGCGCTACATCTCATCCCAAATGGAAATATCAAACAATTCCAATGATTCAAAAGCTTCCTGTAATCCATATTCAAAGAAAAAAGTACAATGAGTTATATTGGGTCAGAAACATCTGGATGAGGCTAAACCAGATACACTAATTAAGCTACCTCAATGTAAATATCTGCTCAAAATACATTTTTTTTTTGTTGTCACCAGTTGGAGAGGATCACTACCCTCTTCCCCCAGCTTTTCTAGCCTGCTGCCTTATGACTGGCAAGAGATAAATCCCTGCCCCATTGGAGGTTTTCTGCATGCTGGAAGAGAGAGCTGGGTTTCCTCTTTTAGGTGCAGAAGCATTTCCCCACCTTGATACATGCCTCTGCTTTTCAGTGTCGGGAGAAGACTGAGCAAGTATGGAAGAATTTCACAGTGACCCACTCTCTTCTAAGCCAAATGATGTACATAGGTGGTACTAATTGGAGGGCTATGAGATATCTTGAGATCCACTTAGCCCACAGTTAATGACAATTCTACTCTCCCTCCCAAGGAAGGCGTTCTAACACTTCATTAATCTGACTGACAGCTCCCTATTGATTTAGATTAAATTTGTGAGGTAAAATATGAGATTAACCTATGCCTCACACTTGAGTGATTTTCCCAGCCTGTGAAGAAAAAAGGCCTCAGCTCACCACTGCAGAAGTCCAAGTAAACAAGTCTTCTGTCCTGTGGCTTTTTTCCTCTGGCTGCCTATTTCTTTTGCCTGAGCTATTCCTTCGCAGGAAACCTAAAAATGTCTTAGGAGACATGCCTTTAATAACTCCCACATTTATTCCTCACTTACTGTGCTGCCGCCCTTTCATCAGATCAGCTTTCTTCCATCATTGTTTCTGATCTCATTATTCAACATTTAGTTGAACTGAACCACATTTACCATTCATTAGGTATTTCTGAGCCAGAGATGATCATATGATCCAGTACTTCCTAGATTTCATTGTAGCTTGTTATGAGCTACGTTCCCATGGTTGAGTGGTGTGTTTCAATTTGGCTTTGAATACCATCATTGGGAACAATTTGTATGAATAGCACAAATTGCAAGACGTGAAAGATAATGTAGAGCAGCAATAGGAATCTCTATTGCATCACCTGATCAAGCCAGCATGCCAATGATGCTGACAAATCTTCAGTAACTCTGGTGATACAAGCTTGAATCTACTATCTAATAAAAGGGGTTTGAGTCCACTACTATTAGTATGCTAAATGGCAGAGATCCCTAGCATGATGATATGCATTACAGAGACAGTAAAATAAAGAGAGGAGGAAAAAAAAAAAATCTGCTTTGCTTCCCCAAGTTTTTAAATGGTAATTTCCATTTGAATTGAAATTCTCATTTTATGTTAAAAAAAAAAATAGATACAAGTTTTGTAGTCAAAAACAATGATCAAGTCTTTCCTTCCTGCTTCTCTATTTCTCTCCTCCAGAGAGATTTATTTTCTTTTTCAGATTACTCCAGCTCTGAGAAAATTACAAAGATAAGAAATTATAAAAGGGAAGGGAGGGAAAGCAAGGAAATAGAGGAGACAGAAGAGGAAGCCAAACTGTTTGGCACTTTGAATTAATAATAAAACTAAGTAAGAAGCCTCCTTTTTATTAACAAATCAAATTCACTTCTCAGTAACAAAACAAGCTATCAAACTTTTGCATATAAAAATGTTTTGAGACGTGCTCAGCCTTCTTCTCCAGTGGGACTGTGCACTGCAGAAATAATTACTTCTCTGCAGTTTTTTCTCTGCATACATTCCCTCTTTTAATGGCTTTTGGAGTTCATGTCCCTATGAAAGTTTAAAAGGGGATTTAAAACTGTCCTCCTCTGCTTCATATCTCAAATTACCTCTGAGATAGTTCTCAGCAAGGAGTGACATAAATCTACATTTTCTTTTCAAACTATATTTAACATTCATATGTAAACTTCATCTTTCTCAGTTTTCTACCACTATGCTGCAGATACCTTCAGCTGCAGTTACTGGACTCTGAGAGCCAGATCCATGTCTAGTGTGATATGTCCTAGACCAACAGCTCCACATGCTTAATGCTAACATTAGATAACCTCCATCCCTCAGTCTCCAAGACATACTAAAGTCTTAATTTGAGTTTCATGCTAAAATCAGAAGTTAAATAGCACACAGGCAAAAAATATTCCAGATTTCATATTGATTGTCAGGGTTTTTTTTTTTTTTACAATTCAGATAGCTAACAGTTAAGCTGCCCTGTGGTACCCATTTGGTCAGCTGATATCTCAGAGGAAGTTGTGGAAATCCTGCCACCATGCTGTTTCCTCCTTTTCAGAAATGGAAAAGGAAAAGAACACATTATTGACCAAATACCATGTTACTGTACCATCCCTGTCATGGTCAAATCTGCCAAGACATGTGATAACGAACTTGTGGTGGTTTGAACCACATAATATTCCCCACTATCAGAATCACGAATTTACAGATACAGCATTTACAGCTGTGTGGTGTTGCGGCTCTGGAAAAAGGACAGTCTTCATCTCTCTCTCACTTTTCCAGTCCTTCAGTGGGTGGCTGTGTTTTTGCCTTTTACAGGATTTGGACAAGTATTCCTTCCCCTTTTCCTTCTGTTCTCTATATATACTGATGTAATCTGATATCTTTGTAGCAGAGGAGTAAAATATTTTGTGTAAATCAAGTGAAAACTCTCCCTCTGCCTTCCTGCCCCCCCCCCCCCCCCGCCTTTCTTATCTCCTGGTAAGGAGAGAGGAAGCGAAATAGGGGGACTTTAGCCCTTGCACTAAACCATTACAGAACTGGAGATGAGAAGATCACATTAGAAATGCTACAGAAAGGCATGTTTGAAAGAAGACTCTTTAATAGGAAAGATTCATGGCAGTAGCTTCAAATAGTAGTTGAGAAATATTTCTCCATTTCTCCTGTGCCAGTATTTTCCTTGATGACACATAAGCACCCAAACCAATCAAAACTGAAATAACAGAAGTGGATTTGTCTTATTGGAAGACCGGAATCTTGTGCAGCTCCCTGTAGATAATGCAAGGTAATGAGATTAGAGATGAAAAATAAGATACTGAATAAACCCAGAAAAGCAAGCATGAGACACCCGAGGGTAGTTGTGGATCATTTCACTTAAGACCTGTGTTTGCAATAAGAATGAACAAAGTAGGCCATGGGACATTTGAAACCAATAATATGTGTGGATATAGCACATGGAAGGGCTCTGGCACAGTGCCTCCAAACAGCTGTTTCAGGGCTTTCATTTGTTCTTTGACATACAATGTGTCAATGTGATGGTGTAGGCAAGCATGTGCTGAAGAACATTCATTAAAACCTGCTTTTTTTTCTTCATATTGTATTTTCTCCTGTAGTAACTACTTTCCCATCATGCAAGACAAAAGTGATGTGGATATTTGAACATGCTTATTCCAACATTTATATTTATCTTAATAGTTAACCTTAATGGCATTCTAGGCAATTGCATATTTATGACCATGCTTCACTATCACAAATCTGATTTATGTATTCATCTTTATAAATATGACACAATATGCTAAATATTTTATCTTACAACTATTCTGCCTTAAATAAATGAATAAATTCTATCATATTTTATAAAAGAAGCTAGCTACATCTTAGGAGGACCAAAAACCATATTACCCTATCTTGTGAAAATTTTAATTTTGAATGCTTGTTTGTTGACATTCCATTGTCCTCACACTCCACTCTAAAACAGAGCATAAACTGAAATAAAACCAGTTTACAAAACAAGATAGGTTTTGATTTAAGCATTGAAAGATACAAGGAGAAATAGGGCAACAAAGCTGGTGAGGGGTTTGGAGCACAAGCCCTATGAGGAGAGGCTGAGGGAGCTGGGGTTGCTCAGCCTGGAGAAGAGGAGGCTCAGGGGAGACTGTATTGCTCTCTACAACTACCTGAAGGGAGGTTGTAGCCAGGCAGGGGCTGATCTCTTCTCCCAGGCAACCAGTACCAGAACAAGAGGACAGTCTCAAGCTGTGCCAGGGGAGGTTTAGACTGGATGTTAGGAAGAAATTCTTCATAGAGAGAGTGATTGCCCATTAGAATGGGCCACCTGGGGAGGTGGTGGAGTCACCATCACTGGAAGTGTTTAGGACGAGACTTGATGGGGTGCTTGGTGCCATGGTTTAGTTGATTAGATGGTGTTGGATGATAGGTTAGATACAATGATCTTAATGGTCTCTTCCAACCTGGTTTATTCTATTCTAATAAAAATGCCAATTCAATAAACTGGGTACCTTTAATGTTATGTCAAAAAACCCCTTGACAAGTCTTCTGTGGCTTCACTGAGTCAGCATTTTTGAGGGAGAAAAAAATGTGATTAAAAGCACTGCCAAGCCTCTCTCCCAACTTCTGAATACTGTGCATGAAGATCCAGCGCAAGTTGGCTTACTAGCTGCAGTATGTAAAGTCCTTATTACCACATAAGATAACCATACAGTTTTCAGAGAGGAGAAGCCTGTAGACAGCATATGCCTTAGATTTGACTGGAAATATTTTATAATATTATAAACCCATTAATTCAAAATCCACTATCTGTTTTTTTTTTCTTTTTTTCAGATGAGGTGCTACATGCAACAAGTCCCACAAGGCTCAGGTTATGCTTCATAAAGAGGCAGTAGAAAGGATGTGAAGACTCTGCAATCTCCAGAGAAGCACATTATATTCTACTAGTTCTGTAGAGGTTTCCAATATTATTATTTTTGAGCATGCACATATGAAAGCTGCTACATAATCTATATATAATTGTTTTATCCGTAGGTATATATTTGTATATAAACATTTACATACATATACATAATGTGTGGGTAATTACTTCTGTATATTTATATACATATACACAATCACACTTGTGTACAAATATAAAAGCACTCAAAGGAAATGGGAGTTAACTTGGAATGCCAGGTTCTATAAGATTTTGGACTTTGTGGCTTTGAAGAAAGGACTTTCCAGAGCCAAATCAGTAATGGATATGGAGGAGAGGTGGCTAGACTGATAAAGCAGACCCTGCTGTCTCTCTGAGATGCTCATTCAACCTGAATATCAACAAAACTGAGCTGCAGTTTCAGTCCTTCTTCTAACAGGGGCTGTGTCTCTTTGTTTGGAAGGCATTTTTTTCTGAAATCAGAAGTATTACTAGTGTTTTTCATTATTATTATATTAAAAGACCCTCAGTTTCCCTTCTCTTTCTGCTTTATGTAGACTTCCACTATAAACCGACACTTCTCACCTAACCAACCACCTCTAATGGAAGAGAGACAAGTTTGCATCTATCAGTGTGATATAGTGTGGTTGAAAACTGTATTTAATTTTGAGGAAGAAATTACAAGATTTGGACACAGGATGGTCTGTGGAAAGTTGGAGGAGTCTATAGCGGTAAGCCTGAAGGACACATAGAACAGTGACACCACTCTTAAAAATGATGAGAATTAGAGAGATCGTGGGAGGAAAAGCAGCTCTCTGGTTTCTTTGATTCTGAGAGACAGATTAGTCATTGAATCAGAGGGTTGAACAGAATAAGTAAAATGAAGAGAAAAAGACAAAGAAAGAAAAAGAGAAAGAGGTCAGCGTTTGCAGCATGACTGAAGACAAGATGAAAGATAGTAAGAATCATAGAATTGTTAGACTTGGAAGGGGCTTCAAGGATTATCTAGTTCCAACCCCTCTGCCATGGGCAGGGACACCTCACACTAGATCAGGCTGCTCAGAGCCACATCCAGCCTGGCCACAAAAACCTCCAGGGATGGCGCTTCTACCACTTCCCTGGGCAACCTGTTCCAGCATATCACCATCCTTACTGTGAAGAACTTCTTCCTAACAACCAATCTGAATCTACCCATTTCTGGGTTTTTTCTGTTACCCCTAGTCCTATCATTACCTGACACCCTAAAAAGTCCTTCACCAGCTTTCTTGTAAGGCCCCCTTCAGATACTGGAAGGCCACAATAAGGTCTCCTCAGAGCCTTCTCTTCTCCAGACTGAATAGCCCCAACTTTCAGTTTGTCTCCATAGGAGAGGTGCTCCAGCCCTCTGATCATCCTCATGGCCCTTCTCTGGACACGTTCCAGCACATCCACATCCCTCCTGTTATAAGGGCTCCAGAATCGGACGCAGTACTCCAGGTGGGATCTCACCAGAGTGGAGTAGAGGGGAAGAATCACCTCCCTCAACCTCTTGGCTATGCTTCTCTTGATGCAGCTCAGAATGTGATTGGCTTTCTGGGTTGCAAGTGTACACTAGTGGCTCATGTTGAGCTTCTCATCCACCAGCACCCCCAAGTCCTTTTCTTCAGGGCTGCTAAACAGTAGGAACAGAAATCAGTGTACATGGCATGAAGGTCCTTCTGCATGCAATCTTACCAGAAACAGCAGAAAGCTCTTGAGCAAGAGGGTTAAGAAGTTGTAGGGATAACTAATAATATCCCTTTCTAGGCAACTTCTTTGGTATTCCTAAAAGGACATATAATCAGTACAAAAAGTCCACCTCTCACCCCAAAGGAAAATTCCTATGCATTAATTTTATAATGAAATAGGGAGAGTTTAATCATAGCAGATTCTTCTAGCTCATCGTAGTGTCTTTTACTTGGTGTTACAGAGCATCAGGAGCACACTAACCATCATTAAATGAAAAATGACAGAAAGCCACAAATCAGAGAAATTCCTTGAAAGGACTGACGTGAGTCAAATTAATGAGTCATTTAAAAACAAAATGATAAATGTCTCAGAATATTGGAGCTATCTAATCTTAGAAAATAATTGGAAATAAATGCAACTATAACAAAGGAAATAATAAAAGTGGAAATTAATGGATTTCATCAGGGAACTGTCTGATTCCATCCTCTAATTTTATGGTTTTAGTAACTGTAAAGAAGTGGGTTTCTATAAAAGCAACAGTATCTAAAATACTATCCTGGTCTGTACAAAGAACATTTAGCTTCAGTTAAAATATCATATATAGCACATTAATGCACAAACAGAAGTCAGTAGAAAAGTCTGGACATGCCTGTTCAAGGCCAAACTTTCAAGTGATCCATTTACAATAGGAAATTATGAACAGAATTCAAGAGAAGCATATTTGGAGGATTTGACGTCTCACTGCCGAGCATTCTTTGTTGGATTTCAGGGTGGAGTGATTAACATTTAGATGACAGAACGGAAAAAAAGAAGTTAAATTGCCCTAAAAGAAGGAAAAGAGGGAGCATTTATTTTCATTTGCTCTACATATTTTTCAATATTCTCAAATTATTAGGAGTTATAAATACTTTTCTCCCAGTTAAGCCGTTCTGGCTTCTGATACTGCTTACTGAAACATTTTACTTCAGTGAGAAAACTGACTAGCCTTTTCAGTTCACCATTCCCTATGTGTGCTATCACTTTATTTAACAATAAGCTATGAATAAAATCCTCCAGACTCAACAGTTTATACTGTAAAACCTAACCTCGTTAGTCTTAATGAAATTCTGCAACCATTTTCTTTTCAAACTACAAAGGCAGATATTTAAATGTTAAACAAAGCATCAGGCACAGAAACATAATGTGACCTGAAAAATGAAGATAATTTCCCCAAAGAGTCTTAGAAACAGCACTAGAAGTACTTTCTGACTTGTACTTCCATCAAAACTGACCAACAACCTTAGAAAACTAGTAAGTCATTTCCAGAAGACATCTGAGACAAATCTTTGCTGACCTGTATAATAAATATCAGTGCCCTTCTGTATTCAGAAAGCTAATTTCTACTACCTTACTTATTTGACAGGCACTTGATTCTAACAGTGTTTCATTATTTAAAGGATTTAAATTTTAATATAGCTGAAATGATACTACAACACCTAAGCAGCTTCATGTTGCAGCCTGCCAGATTTTACAAAGAAAAAATAAAGGACAAAGATGGAAAAGACAAGCAGGAAAGAGCAGCTGTTTCTGATTCTGTTGGTACCACAAGGGGGGAAAATGAAAACAGGAGTTAGTGAAGATGGAAAGATCCAAACTTATGAAGATGATCCTGTTTCTTTCCTGTTTGCACATCTACCTGTGCCTTCAGCAGCCACCAAATTTCCAAGGCTTTGACAGAGATAAATAGACATGACTTATTATTCTCAATTCCCCTTGAATTTCATTTTAATTAAACCTTTCTTTCTCTCCATGGAAGCTTAATCAAAAAACAACCCATCAAATTACAGACTTAACATAAGCAGTGTCTTGTGCATTTGCATAGCTGATAACTCTTTCATTCTTTTCGATCTTCTTGGTCACTCCAGTGAATGAAGTGAGGCTATGTTTATCCATAACACTTACACTAAGTGTAATAAATCTTATTTATTTGCTAGTATATGTAAGACTAGAATAGGAATAGACCAGACCAGACTGGAACAGACTTTCAAGATCACCAAGTTCAACCCATCACCCAACACCATCTAATCAACTAAACCATGGCACCAGGTGCCCCATCCAGTCTCTTCCTAAACACCACCAGTGACGGTGAGTCAGCCACCTCCCCAGGCAACCCATTCCAATGGCCAAACACCCTTTCTGTGAAGAACTGCTTCCTAACATCCAGCCTAAACCTCCCCTGGCACAGCTTGAGACTGTGTCTTCCTGCTCTGGTACTGGTTGCCTGGAAGAAGAGACCAACCCCCACCTGGCTACAACCTCCCTTCAGGTAGTTGTAGACAGCAATAAGGTCTGCCCTGAGCCTCCTTTTCTCCAGGCTAAGCAACCCCAGCTCCCTCAGCCTCTCCTCATAGGGATTGTGCTCCAAACCCCTCACCAGCTTTGTTGCCTTTCTCTGGACACATTCCAGCAACTCAACATCTTTCCTAGGGGAAAAGTTCTGGGGCCCAGAACCGGACACAGGACCCAAGATGTGGCCTAACCAGTGCTGAATAGAGGGGCAGAATGCCTTCCCTGCTCCTGCTGGCCACACTATTCCTGACACAGGCCAGGATGCCATTGGCCTTCTTGGCCACCTGAGCCTACTATTAACCAATACCCTTTCTGCCTGGCCGCTCTCCAGCCACCCTGACCCCAGCCTGTAGCACTGCATGGGGTTGTTGTGGCCAGTGTGTAGAACCCACCACTTAGATGTGTTAAATCTCATGCCATTAGATTTAACACACCTAAGTGCTGGGTTCTATTACAGTTTGTAATCACTTTGACAAAAACTATCATGGAATGGGATAATCATATGGTTGCATTTGGGTTTTACACATACTCGTTCTTGCTTCAGACTTTCACTTTGGTACTCTGCTTCATACAGAAATACCCTTCATGAAATAAATGGACTTCTTGATTAATGCAGTGCTTTGGAGTATAGTGAATGACTCACCTTCTTCATATATTTACGCTCAAAAGTAGGTTACAGATATGGGAAGGAGGAGGGATTTTCCATCACCGTTATTTCCTAGTTGAGGAAAATCTCTATGCATGTATTAGATTGCAAGTATCTAAGAATCACACTTTGCTGCCTTCAATATCAGCTTAATAAGTTTCCTGCTTCTTAGTTAAGGGCTATTACAAAAAAACTTTTCATTCCTTGAGGGGTTAAAGATTGGCTTATTAGTTCTAGACTAGAACAGTCTGGCTGTTCTCAAACTATCTATTCCCTCAAAGTCACCAGACTGCCACCAGTCAGTGACATACTTACAAATACGCTGAAGAAGCAGAAGACATATTTGGATTTGTATGTAGTCTTCAGAGCAGAAACTTTGCTGTTATCAGTGGCATGATGAGATCCTCCTACTTGAAGACCTTGTACTTCACATAAATAGAGAAAACCCTTTCCTGTTCTGAAGGAGTCCAAATCAATTACCCTTCTCTGTGCATCTTGTGGAAGAAAAGAACAGGCATTTCCAGCTGTGAACTGTTTTTCTCCCTGCCTGAACACTGAATTAAGTGCCTGTCTTGGAATTTACAAAGCTTAGCTTGAACATGACTTTATGGATTTGTCCTAAATTTCTTCTAAGCTAAGATTATAGCTTCCCTTAATGTAAGGAATAAAAGGGAATAACCCTTCTCTCATGCAGTTCTTTTGGCTATTTCAGGACAGTACTTTATGGTTCTATCTAACCAGTTATTTTTTACCTTAACATGAACGCCTCACATTCATCACACAATTTTAGTTTAGCATCAGTGCAGGCAATTTCATGCAAACTTACATGCTCTTGCATGGAGATGCAAGTTAGCTCTACCCACATGCCATATAGAAATGACTGGAAGGGCACAGTGCTCACAACTTTTGTTTTCACATTGAAGATTGCAAAACCGTAGATATACACAAAGATCCTGAAAGTTTCTGCATACAGACCACTATGGAAGTCAAGGAGAGCCAGCACAATCACAATGGTTTAGAGACTCCATTATTCATTGATGCAGTCAGTACTTCTAAAAGCATGCCAATAGCATTATTGCTGCCTAGCATAAGGGTCTCTTTCTGTAAAGCAATAAAACACATCACCTGATGATGCCCAGGAAAACTTTGAAAGAGTCAAGTATCAAACCCAGCCTTTTCAAATTTGAAGATGGCAACTCTCCCCTAGTGCCCATTCTTGCATCCTAACACTTAGGGGTTTTATGTTAATTTTCATTTGCTACATTTTTCAGTGCAGTGGAAAAACAGATAATTGCACTTGTAATTGTGGTGTTCCCTTGTAAAGGCTGTCAGGTGTTAGAACAGTGACCCCAGTGCCTGTGCTAATTAGATGAAGTTGCAAAAAAATAAGCACTATAAATCAGATGCTACTAAGGTGTCAGGGGGGGAAGGCTGAAGAGGGTAGGAGGAAAATTTGCTCTGTTACAGCTCTGAGTCATTGTCTACTTTTAATCAGAGAAAGGCTGTCAAATCAGGACTTCTTTACTTAATTCACACAAGTCATTGATGTCCAGACCCAATGACAGAATTTGTGATGTTTAGATCAACCCTGTCAGAGCAAGTGTATGTGCTATGAAATGTGATGAGTCATGGTGGTTGATACTTCTTTTCATAAGCTCAAGTGCAAAATAACTTATGATTTACTGAGCAGATATTTTTCCTTTCTCTTCGGCTGAGATAAAGAATGTAAGCCACTTCCACAACATTGTCTGAACTTGCCCAAAGCCAAACACAGCTCCTAAGCAAAAGTGCAGATGAAAAGCACATCTCCATTGCTTGTCTGAAAAACAGATTGGGCTTTTGCAAAGACTCACTGATGAATGTGGATGTGTGAATGAGTTTATAATGCAAACTCATAATACTGCAGGAAACAGATTACTTCAGCTTGTGTGCAGCCTCTCTGGAGGAGGCCCCAGGGAATGGTACCAGCTACCAGGTGTAGATTCCGAAAAGAGAAGGCTTAATGACTTGTTCACAGAGACTGTTTGTTTGGTCTATCAGCTTTTCAGAACATTTAAAATGCTTTTGCTTGTAAAAAAATTACCATAATGTAATACTGTGTGCTATAGAGGCTCATATTCACCTCAAAAGAACAGGAGGACCCAGAAAACAGAAAAAATGTTGGCAAAAATGTGAAAAAAAGATGCACAAAGGTATGTAACTTTAACTGAGCATGCTGTCAATAAGTTGGATATAAGGTTGGCATAGAATGTAACAACAGAGTAGGGCAATGTACTCTTACATGTTATACTCAAAAGGAGCAACTACAAGGAAAATGAATAGTTCTTCATACTGACAAACACTTCTTGTATTGCATACATTGCCAGACAGATCTTAAGGAAAATATACTACACAGGAGAGCAGTAACAAGGACTTACACACTGGATGAACTGACTTCTGAAGTAAACATGATCAAAATTCAAGTACAAGTCGTTTCCCTTATTTTCAGGAAGTTTAGACCAGGTCCTCAATGAACTGAGTCTGCACAAGCATTCTGTGAATAACTGCCTAACAATAATGAGAATTAATATTGCGTAGAAGATAAGCTCTGCACTTAAGAATCAGAGCTGGGAAAAGGGAATTTGCTAATGTATAAATATTTGAATGCTGCGAGCTACATCTGATTGAAATTCATCAAATTTTCATTTTCTTTTCAAAACAAACAGTCTCTGTGAAAAATGCCATAGCTGTTTAATCTTTTGCTTGGGGTCGTTGAAGGAGGTTCTTCCTCTAAAATTGAAATGCAAACTATTTTGGTACAAATTTAAAAAATAATAAAACAACGTACACCAACATCTCTGAATTTTGGGGGGGGAAGGTAGGAAGAAATCCAACAGCACTGTTCTCTGTGTGAGGTTTCTCTTCTTCCTTTTCTCTCCATCCCTGCTTAGTGTCCACATAAGCAGATGCACCAAGATTAGGGCAGCCTATGGGTAAAATGCCCACTACTTCATACTGTATTTTCTTCTCAGAGGTATCCTTGGTAGCTATAGACAAAACATTTTAGCTCCTCTGAAGTACCAGTCTCTTTAGAAGCCGATGCTCCTGCTGACATGAACATCCAGGAGCAGATGGGCAGATGTCCACTGGGATTATCTGAGTATGCAAAACCTTGCATGTTCCAGACCATGTGCTCTGGATAGAGGTGGTGCATTACCAGCATCTTCACAGAAATGTAGAGACTGTGGAAAAACCACGGACCCTTACAGGTACTACAAAACCACTGCCATTACTCATGAAGGTAGTTTCCAAAGGACTATTTATGTAGGTGCATTACCAGTGCTTTCAAGGCACACTTGAGAGGACGAGATCCTGTGAACAGACACTCCCTCTCCATTATGCTTGCTGTTTCTGTTGGGTTTAGCTTACTCTCTGCAGTATGGAGAATGAGTGCTCCTTAGCTCATTACCCTGTGGGGCAGGCATTTCTCATAATCTATTAAATATTTAGACCTTCATATAGCAAGTAACGCTGCTAACTTGTTTGACTTAAATTACACCCCACTGGCAAATCAAATTAGAGAAGATTTGAGTAAATCTACCTTTTAAAACAAAAGCTGATTTTCTCTCTGTTCAGCCATTTGTGGGATTAACTTTTTTAATGGGTTCTTATGTGCACTGTTTTTGTTTTCATGGATACTAGAAAAGGATGAATTATTCAACAGGGAAAAAAAATCTGCAACATGCATTTTCATAGCATATTTAGTCCCTTTTGTTCTATTCATAAATCAATCCTGATTACTACAAATGAATGTGTTACTCCTAACGGTTCACTGATGACTCACTTGGACCATTAAAGCAGAACTCCTCATTGAGTTCATTAGAAAGCTGTCACTAGTAATGGGAAATTTAGAGAAGATCCTTTGCACTCTCTCCTCCTACAAAGAATAGCCTCCATATCCTGCCCCTTTCCTTACATATAATTTTATAGACACACAGATATTCACTAGTAAAATAAAACCAAAAAACCAAAACAACCACCCAAACCATTCCCTTCTTGCTCCAGTGATAAATTTACATGGAGGAAAGGAAGAAAATGGCCTCATTAATGCTCAGTAGGTTGTTTTTATGACCTACGAGGACAGAGAGCAATGGCTCATAGTATCTACATCAGAAATGGACACAATTTAGGGCCAAACATATAGAGACATCACGGAACTCATATGGGAATGACTACAGCTATGTCACTGGTAGCATAGATCACAAGGTATTTGTCTCTGTTCCTGAACCGCTGACGAGCTGTCAGCAGTGAAGAACCATTGTCATCAAGAAACAATGCCTCACCATTTAGAGCAGAAGTAAATGGAACTTGACAATTCTTATCCAGGCAGCGCAGCATTTATCAACTCCTTATTGCCCAGCTGGGAACAAAGACAGGATTCTACCCATTTGAAAATTATTATTATTATTTACTACTATATTGACAACGCAGTGCACTGAATAGTTTTAGATGAAAAATTTATGCTCCAGAATTCCTAAGGGCCAACACTCAATCCTTCTCAATACACACAATAAAACAGAGAATGAAAAACATTTATTTCTTTTCCAGTCCAATTGCTACTGTGCCACAATGGTTAGTATTGAATAGTATTCTGTTTGTTTCATGGGTTGGATCACTGTACTAAACTCTAATTACCAGTGTCAAAAGGGAAAATCTCCCCAGAATGATACCACAGTTATTTTTTTGCAGTTTCAACTGCTATAGTTGTTGTTATCTTTTGAGTATTTCTGGGTACTGGGCTGAAAGGAGTGCAGTGTGGTCCTACTCTTCCTGGGTTTTAGGCCCTTTCATGCCATAAAGGTCATAGATCTCAGGCAGTTAAGCTTGGAAGAGTACCTTAACAGCAGCCACCGAAACCTTGAATGAGCAATTACAAAGTTAACTTTTCCTCGTTACTGCTCTTAGGAATCCATGTAGCAGTCATGTTCATTGAGACTATCCCTTAATCTTAAATTTGTAGTTGTGCTGTCCAGCATATAAACAGTGTTGGCATATATATGCTAATCACGGTTGTAATGTCTGATGTTCATTATGACAGGAGGGAGTCACAGAGACTTCCCAGCAAGCCTCTAGCACCTACATCCAACTCATCAGTACGTCAGCTGCTATGGTAAGGAATATGGACTTCCTGGGCCAAATACAAGCACAGCAACGCAATCCTGGATCTGAAACAGCCTCCAGACCTTGAATCACAGCGATGTTGATGGATGTTACTTTAAATTTAGTTAAGTAATCACCACTGATGGCTTCAGTGGTAGCTGGCAACAGACAAGAGGTAACAGTTGCAAAGTTGAACACCAGAAATTTCATCTAAACATGAGGAGGAAATTTATTTCTTTGAGGGTGGGAGAGCACTGAAACAGGCTGCCCAGAGAGGTGGTAGAGTCTCCCTCTCTAGAGTCATTCAAAAACCCATCTGGATACCATCCTATGCAACCTGCTTTAAGTGAGCCTGTTCTGGTAGGGGGCTTGGACTAGACAGTCTACAGAGGTCCCTTCCAACCGCTATCATTCTGTGATTCTGTGACAGAACAAAGTGTTGAGCTGCTGCTATCCAAAGCCAATTAGACTCAAATGTACTAGTTCAATTAAAACCCCATTTGCACCCTGGTTCACTAGAAACTTCCTCTCATCTACAACACTACCACAGAGGGGTCTGACTCCTCTCTGTGATTTGGCACATGCATAGGATGAGGACAAAAATTACACTGCTGCGCTTCTACTGATATAGAAGACGACTAAGGAACTAGTGCCATTTTTGCCATTTGAATAATTTCTTGATACTAAGGTCTTCTATTCAACCAGGAAATAGTCTCCAAATACATAATACAGTATCTGAAAACAGCATCACTCACTCAAAATTATTTCCACAGACAACTTCTGCCATGGAAGAAATCATCACAGACATCCACAAACTCCTTGCATCCTGCTGCCCTCTCTGTAGCATGGTTCTGATATTTGGTGTTATTCAATGCCTATGCAGATTGAGACCTCTGGTGTTGCACTAGGGGCTGAAAGTTTGAACAGGTCTTTATTATGGCAGAGAAGTACATGACAGATTAAAAGCTACCATTACCTAGAAGGCTGTCTCCAAATTTGAGCTCTGCATCTTATTTTCAGTTAAGACATTTTCAGTTGCACATTCAAAAAAATCAAGGCTGCAAGCTTTTAATTCACAGGTTACAAAATAACAATAGTACTTGAACCAACCAGTACTAAAATACTCATTTAGTATTGTAAATAGGTTCATACAGACTTTCATTGCTGTATTCATAACCTGTGTTGATAACCTCTGAGCACAAACTTCCATAGGAAATGGGCCAAGTTGTCCAAATTCCAGCTTATGTTTGTTAGAATGTAGAGAAAGAGCTAATATCACACAAAGGCAAAATGCAGCCAGGAAAACAGGACTTCCTTTCCTGGAATACAGATCAGGCAACATCTTTCGTGGCATTTAAAAATGGCTACATGCTTTCTCTTTTTATTAAGTTACTTTATTTTTTTGGAGAAAATACTAGCTAAAATCTTAAATAGTTTCTGCATATCTGTTTAGAAGGGCAGTCACATCACCATATTGTGAACAATTGTGGGTTTTTTTTTAACAGCTTAACAGAGCAGATAATTAAAAATAAATAAATCAGTGTTTTGGCACCTCTTTTTCTCCCCCCCCCCCCCCCCCCCCCCCCCCCCCCAATTCTATATTGTGCTGTTTTCTTCATTTAAAACATTATCAGTTGCACTGATCCACTGAACAGATGGTATTATCAACCCACAAGAATCTGCACTGGGCAATTAGAAAAATTCAGAGACAAGATTAATACAAGAAAAATTAATTCTCAATTATACAAGTCCAGCACTGTGTACAAAAATGTCTTTGTTTTCTGCTGACTCTACATAGACATGCTACTAGGTCTACTGATGCTTCATCCCCAAGAACTCCCTGAAACTTTAAACCTTTATTACATCAGGGCTATATTATTGTCTTCTCCTCTTTCTTGGTTTGAATAGAGGGAGTTTAGCTGATGAAAAAAACCCACAGTACTTCACATCTTTTAACAATACCTTACTGACAGGAGAAAGAAAATATTCAGGCATTCTAACAGTTCTTTTCTCTTTTGCACCCTTCCTTTCTGCATAGATCCAGAAGAGATATGTCTAGTGAGAACCACATCCTATAGACATGAAGTAAACATTGCCCTTTTATCTGTAATTGCCCTTTTATCTGATGATAACTAGCAGTCTGAAAATGAATGCTACAGGACCAGAGTATCTTTCCCCCAGTTCTGGAGGGGCAAAACTCAGAAGTCATACATAAATAAACAAACAAACAGCACAGCAAATTACCTGGTGCCCTATACAGACAGCCCACTCCCTTTAACACTTGTTAGGACACTGGAAGCTGATAGGCTAAGAGAAAGAAAGTGCATACAGAGAGCCTCTGTCATGTGCTATGCTGGCAGATGTACTTGCAGTTATGTGTCTCCCCAATTCTGTTTCAAAGCAGGGGGGATACAGTGTCTATCTAAGACAGTAATTCAGGTTTAGAAAGTGACTTGAAACCTGTCACATCTTTAGAAAATGCAGTTAGGGGTCTAAAAATAAATGCCATCCCACACTTGACTGCCTCTCAGTATTCAGCTATCCAAATTCTACTTGCTTCAAATAGCACCAGAGAAAGAGGAGGAAGCAGAGGAAATGGGATGTAATCCACTGATTTAGAAACAACAACATATATCAGGGTAAATATGAATATGATCTAACAGGACATGGGACATGGTTGCACCACATGGGATCAGCTCAATTGACTACAAAGTCAATCTGAGGATATAGGATAGGGTAGGATAGAATAGGGTAAGGTACGGTAGGGTAGAGTAGGGTAGGTTAGGGTAGGGTAGGGTAGAATAGAATAGACCAGGTTGGAAGAGACCTTCAAGATCATCACATCCAACCTATCAACCAATCCAACCCACCTAAACAACTAACCCATGGCACCAAGCACCCCAGCAAGTCTCCTCCTGAACACCTCCCCTGGTGCAGCCTGAGACTGTGTCCTCTTGTTCTGGTACTGGCTGCCTGGGAGAAGAGACCAACATCCGCCTGTCTACAACCTCCCTTCAGGTAGTTGTAGAGAGCAATAAGGTCACCCCTGAGTCTCCTCCTCTCCAGGCTAAGCAATCCCAGCTCCCTCAGTTTCTCCTCATTGGGCTTGTGTTCCAAACCCCTCACCAACTTTGTTGCCCTTCTCTGGACTTGCTCCAGCAAGTCAACATCCTTCCTAAACTGAGGGGCCCAGAACTGGACACAGGACTCGAAGTGCAGCCTAACCAGTGCAGTGTACAGGGGCAGAATGACCTCCCTGCTCCTGCTGGCCACACTGTTCTTGATGCAGACCAGGATGCCATTGGCCCTCTTGGCTGCCTGGGCACACTGCAGGCTCATGTTCAGCCTACCATTGACCAGTACCCCCAAGTCCCTCTCTACCTGGCTGTTTTCCAGCCACTCTGACCCCAGCCTGTAGCACTGCATGGGGTTGTTGTGGCCAATGTGCAGAACCCGGCACTTGGATGTGTTAAATCTCATGCCATTGGATTCTGCCCATCGGTCCAGCCTGTCGAGGATAGGATAGACCAGGTTGGAAGAGACCTTTGAGATCATCAAGTCCATCTCACCACCCAACGCCATCTAATCCACTAAACCATGGCACCAAGTGCCTCATCTAGTCTCTTCTTAAATACCTCCAGTTACCTACCTCTAGGCTTGCTTATAACACATTGCCTCAGTTTCCAATTAGTAAAAGAATTATTACAGTGATTAAAAAACATTCACCAGTCCTAAACTCACTGAGGTTCTGGCAGGACTCTGCACATGTAGTGTACTGGGAGAGCCTCACAAGTGTGTTTTTCTACCTACAATCACCATATTTTCTACTTGAAGTCTATACTTCATACAAGTGTACCATGCACATCTGAAAACAATTTGTTCTAGCTGTTAATTCATATGAAATTTGCACTACATTAAGAGCAAAACCAGGGGAAAAAAAATACCTAAATGGCCAAACAGAAAATGTATTTCATACCAAGATTATAATAACCCTGGACAGATTCCCATGGGTTGGCAATGCCATCTGCCTAGTGCATGTAGAATCCAAAGATCATTGTAGTCCTTGGAAAGACCATCTTCAAGACTGATTCAAAGCCAAGGAATGCTAGTTGAGTCACACTGATTGAAAGCTAGATAATGTCAGACACACAAGCGAGGCACAGATGAGCAGCGGCTCATTCACAGCCTTTCTCTCAGGAATTCTCATTATTCTAGACCATTTCTTCATTGTTGCATCTGAAGGCACGATAAAGCTAACATTTGTATGTTTTTCCCCCTGTATGGAACAAAAAGGAGGAAATCAGGTCTGAGTACTAG
Organism: Melanerpes formicivorus; assembly: GCF_026170545.1. Taxonomy (NCBI): domain Eukaryota; kingdom Metazoa; phylum Chordata; class Aves; order Piciformes; family Picidae; genus Melanerpes; species Melanerpes formicivorus. The sequence goes on from NW_027142357.1 coordinate 27,908,828, forward strand.
TCTCTTGTACAGAATATTTAAGTACTGGAGCCAGAGGAAATGGAAGAGAAGTGTGTCTGAACCCTTTTACTCTACTTGCAAGCAAATGAGCCACAGCCATAAGGTGATCAATATTCTACCTATTTCAGCAGATCTCTTCAAAACTTAGCATTTCTGACCACACAGATAGAAAGGTCACTGTTTAAGAGACCTCTTGCCTTTACCACTACTGACCTTACAGGTCTCATTTGTGCTGTTACAAGTTCCAAATACACATACTGATCCTGATGGCCTCAAGTATCCAGAGTCACATTTTCTCCTGTAAGTTTTGACTTACACTTCTCTGACTTCTGCACAGTTTCTATCAATTTAGATCACTGCAGAGAAAGATTAAAATCACATTAAATGCTTTTCTTGCCTATAATAAAGTCTCCTTGTCCAATAAAATATATATTGTCTTTGAAATTCTTTCAATTTCAGAATAAATACAGACACACACTACCAACCTTCCAACTGAGTTAAATAGAGTCTCCTGTAAGGACACATCTATATCTGCTGCAGAGTGGTAGACCATACATTGGCCATACATTTCCAGAAGCTAAATAGGAGATCTGAGTCTTCCAAATATAAAATTTCTGCAGCTTCCACTGACAGTCATGACTGGGTTTAAGTACAAGGTTTGAAAGTCTCATAATCTAGTAAGAAGTGTTAGTGAACTGAGGTAATAAATGTTAGTGATTCTGTGGGAAGAAGAGGAGACTGTATTCAGGAACAGAAATACACAATCATGGCTGAGAATAACTTTTGCAATTGGAGGTAGAGAGTGATGCTTCTCCAGGAGATGTTTTAATATTCTACGTCTTTCTGGCCATGTGAGAAAAGTCAGTCAAGAAAGATGAAGGGGAAGGGGCCATGGTGTGTAAAATAGCAACAGGAAAAATTTCTTAAGATATGACACCAAACTAAATGGAGGACTACTAACCAAGCACACTCCTGTCACTGTCTTCTACAGCAGCAGACTAGCCCTGAACTGCTATGTCAAAGTGGTTGGAGAAAACAAGTCCATTTCTCCCCTCATATTTTCACTATTTTCCCTCCCTCCAACTTTAAAAAGGAAAAATAAAAAGGAGGGGGAAAAAATATGCGCTCAACAGCTGGAAATCTAGACTTACCAAGGCTACTAATGTTTCCAGATCACAGAATATGCTGCTAAAGGCCAACTAATTTGTTATATCGCAGGCAAGGCTTTGCGTCTCCTTGTCTGTGTGATAAATGTAGAAGTCTCAGTTCCCCCAGATATTGTGTGCAACACATTCCCAATGGTACGTACATGGCTATTTATTAATTTTCTAGTAACTAGTATCCTAAGGTGAAATCCTATTGCCACTCAATTTACCTAATGTAATAAAGTATTGCAAAAAGCTAAGTGGGAGGAATTCTGTATTAGCATTTGGTAATTTTGATCTTTCTAATTATGTTTACTGACCCCTAGCCTGTAGCTGGGTTTCAAAGCAGTTTCCTTGGCAATTCTTTGTTTAATTAAAAACTATTATAAAATAGGAAACTGGAATCAAATATCTCAGTGGTGCTGTTTGGCTTAGGGTTTTCACTTTACAGAAAATAATAAGAGAGAAGAGTAATTTCTAAGAGTGTCCTAATACAGAGGCAAGAAGGAAAAGGCTAAATTAGATTAATGCCATGTCATATATTAGGGAGAAACTAAATAAATGGCATTCTTCCTCTCAGAAGTGCAGTCTTTTTCCACTGTAAATACTGTTCCCAGTTATCTTCTTGTTTGCAACATCTGTCAGAAACAAGACTGTTAAAGCCGTTGTAAATATACAAGTGTAGACATCGGAATCAGACTAATTCAACCAAACTGTTCAAACCAAGGAAAGCACAGAAGCAATGCTTTTTCATTTACACTTTGGCTCTCATATAGAAGGACCTCAGCTCCCAACAGCAGCCTTCACCCAAGCTTTCCATCTGCAGAATTTGCCAATTTCTTTTTGAAAGTTTACGGGGTACCTGGGGGCTCAGTAATCCTTAAAAGTATCCTTATGCAGCTTTTTAAATATACTTCAGGATACTACTTATAGGCACATAACCTTCAATAGTTTTGCCCATATATATGCCCTCTCAGCCCAAAACCAAGTAAGCAACACAGCTTCCCTGAGCTCCAGCAAGCAGAGATGATTTATTTTAGACGATGATGAATTTTCATACTGGATGCAATTATTGAGGTCTGTCTGCACACACAGGTATCTTCACATGCAAATCTAACGAGGTTTCAAGGGAAATGGTAGCTATTACAGATTCACAGGCTCCTTCACCCAGCTCCTGGGAAGGCACTTACAGCTGATTCCATGCTAATTCATTGCTCAATGAATAAGTAAAATCTGTACAGTATAATAAAACCATTGATCATTATGCCTTAAAAAGATTGACTCCTAAATATTTAGCAAGCAGTGTGTATTCAGTGGAAATGTTTATTGGCACTGGGAAATTAAACTGTCACCCGTGAAATAGTAAAACTCATTAATGCAGAGTTTCTTTTTAAGTGTTAGGAATTAACTTTATGACTGCATCAGTAATGGCAAGCCTCAGCCTTAAATCGCCTGCCATTTAGTATTCGAGAACATTATTAAAACATATTAACCGTAATTTAATTGACTGAAAATTAAAAAAAAAAAAAAAAAGAAAAAGAAAAAAAAAAAAAAAAAAAAGAAAAAGAAAAAAAAAAAAAAAAAAGAAAAAGAAAAAAAAAAAAAAAAAAAAAAAAAAGAAAGAAAAGAAAAAAAAGGAGAAGAAGAAGAAGTTGTCCCCCTTCAGCGCGGGAGCTCGTCTGGAAGCGTTCTGGGAGCGGACGGTCGGGGGAGGCCGCGCAGACCGGGCCCCTCAGCCGGAGCACCGGGCCGGGCCGGCACAGGCAGGACGGGGCGGCCGCCCCGCTCCGCCGGCGGGGCAACATCGCCCTCTAGCGGCCGCAACGGCTCAGCGGCCGCGCAGTACCGCCCGACGGGCCGCGGCAGTGAGGGAGGCCGTGCACCGCAGGGACTCGCTACCCGCGGCACCGGCTGCCTCCTCCCCGACCCGTACTTTCCCTTGTGGGGCGGGTCACAGAGCATCTCCTTCTCCAGGCTCCAGGGGCCATCAGTGCCTAAGACCCACGGCTGTACCGCTTTCTCCGTAGCGCCCGTACAGCTACCGCCTGTGCCTACCCGCCGCGGCACTGCAAAGCCCAGCGGCAAAGAAGGCTACTCCTGCGGGGACAGACCTGAGTGGCACCGCCGGTAGGGTCAACAGCATTACTTAGGAAACTCAGGAGGGGATCTCCCGAGGAAGAGGGAGCGAGCATTGCTTTTTCACCCGGAATGTTGTGGGGGCAGCGGGGGCAGCGAACGCATCCGTGGGAACAGACGGCACCTGCCAGGGGAAGATCCCCGGTGCTTCCAGCGCTGCTCCTCCAGGCTGGACCGAGGATGCGCCCGCAAAATCCCGTTCCCACGACTCATGCGAGATGGACCGACCCCTTCCAACACGTCAGGCAGAGGCACACGGCCCCAGCCCCGTCCCAGCCGGCGGCCCGCACCTGAGACAGGGCAAGCAGCGCCGATACTGGCCGTAGAAAAATGCGGCCGACGGAAGGACAGAAAACCGCGAGGGAAGACCAGCGAGCGGCTCTGTTCAGGCGCTAGCGGTTCCCATTCACTTCCATGTCCACACCGGCAGGACGCTGGCAAGTAGTCCCTCCGTATGGCTGCAACTTTGCATTTCTTAGCTCCATTAGCAAACTGGGGCCGGGCTAACTTTCTTAGAGGTCGTGTTGCAATAAGCCGCCTTTTCAGGGAGTTTTTTCCTGTCTCTTTCATCCCCTCCGCCCCACTCCCAGGCAACTCGTCGCACTCCCGCTACTCACAGTTTGTTGCAGTTAATCCCACGTGCCAAAAGCTGAAAAGCAGCACAATGAAACCTCCCAGGGTTTGGGAATCCATGTTCAGCCCTGGAGGGGGAAACCAGACGCCTGCCTGTTTCCGCTGGTCCCGGTCTCGGAGCGCCTCTCAGCTTCTGTGCACTCCTTCCACATCCGCTCATTTACTCCATTCAGCATCCATGCACCCCGGGTGAAGGGGGAGCCGGAGCCAGGGTCAGCCGAGGGACTGTCCCTTGGAGGAGCCACTCCAATCGCCGGTGGCAGAGCCTGAGCCGAGACAGCTCCCCGGCTGCTGCCGCGGAAATTCACCTTGTGAGCTGCGGCTAGAAAGCAGCAGCCGGGCGCTGTGCACCTCCTTATAGGCGAGAGCCGCGCTGCACTCCACCTCCTCCCAGCCCCCTGGAAGTCACTCCTCCTCGCCTTCCAGGGAGGATCCTTATTGCAATCTTCACGCGTTGTTGATAAGCATCAGAGTCACGGAGAAAATCAGATGCCTGGAGGGGGAAAAAAAAAACCACACCACTTCTTTTTTTTTTTTTACTCCTTTTGGTACTGCTGTGGCTGAAACATTTTAAAGAGCCCCCGGCTCAGTTGTTTGCTTACAGATACATATGTTTTATACTCCTATGTGAAATATATGTATATCCTGGCATATGCAGTGCTGACACAGCCCGAGGAGCCCAGCCTCTCTCCCGAAGCTCAGCCTCGCCCCTGGGAAGAGGAGATGGAACCTTCGTTGCAGCTGATGTTTGATCCGCTCTCCCGTCGCAGCTGGTTCAGAGCCTTCCTGCCTAGCCCTCCTGGAGCGGCCCCGAGGGTCCCTCCCAGCAGGGCTCTCGTTACTGTTCCTCGCCCCAAAAGGAAAGAGGCCCCTGGGGTTGTGGACCAAAGCAGACCTGCACCCAAGGACTGCAACCCACTCCCAGCTGCCGAGGTATCACAGAGTGATCACACTTGACAAAATCGGATTTCAAGACTGATTTATTGATGAACTGATTACCCGGCTGCTCAGGACCTGAACAGGCCGGGATTATCTGCCAGAAGAGGTGTACAGGAAAACTGAGATTAAAAAGCATCATGCCTTCCCTCTGCGGTCTGGTGCACAGGCATCTGGAGCACTCAGAGCTGGCACCTTGCGTCGAGCCTAGCCGCCTCCCTGCACGCCTGCACACATGGGAGGCAAACGTCCTCCCAGGAACTCCAGCTTCATCACCGCTGAGATCTAACCTTGTTGCTTTGCTGCGGTGTCACCCCACATCAATAGAGTGCTACATCAAAGTCAGGTCAAAATTGCATTAGTGATTCTGCTGTAATCTGCAAGGAGAGTGCCTTTGGACCATTAAAGTCTTTGTGAGGGGAAAGTCACTGGTCCTCAGCCATATTCCCTCACAATGGCAAGGGATAATCAGAAGATACAGAATGCTCACCAAAGCCATCTCGACTTGCCAATGGAGAGGGGGGGGTTAAATTGCTGGCATGCTTTAAGCCTCATATTAAAAAGTAAGGAGAGTGGAGGAAAGGCATCATGCATAGCTATTAGGCATTCTGTCAGAGAGAGGTGTCAGGGGGAAATCTTAGCATTAAAGGAGCAGTCATCTTGGAAAGCAAAAGTCCATGTTTAAAAAAATGACCAAATTATTTCACTTTCTATTGTTACAAGTGACACAAGGTTAAACAGGAAGGATAGCTGCCTGGCACTGAGACTTTCAATCAGTCAATAAAGGATTTAGACAGAGAAAACCAAGACTTAGGAGAAACTCAAAAGCCTAATGAGGTCTCCAAGTCTTTCATTTTTGGCTTTAAATAGATCTGCACACACCAAGGTTTCATCTTTGCTCATGCAAAGACTTGACCCAGTTGCTCTGTTTTACACTTAAATCTGAGCCCAGTGAGATTTCAGAAACCAGGGATGAGACTCAGTTGAAGGCTAACAGAATTGCATGAGGTGTCTGTTTTCCCTTCCAAAGGCCCCAAAGGAGATGTTCAAGTAATCACCTAGGAGATGTTTGTGTAAGGGCACAGACATCATCCACTCTAAGCAGGCTTGCTTTGTAGGCAGTGAGCTCTGTTTATTTCACTCAATGGATAGAAAGAGAGAGGGTTTCACCTTCATGTTTTCTGTTCCTAGTCAGAAACATCTCATTTTCTCCATGCAGACCATGTACCAGACTCTGGTCCAGAAACTAAGCACTGTATTGCTTTGTTGCAATAGGCCAGGAGTTGCAAAATCTATGTTATTAACTTGACTTTTTCAGGTGACTGACTTAAAGCAGGCTTTAGAAGTGATAGCAGTGTTTCCAGAGCTATTATTTGAGTAAAACTAAGCAGTAGAATATATCAGAAGGTTTAAAGCCAGTATGGGTTTCCTCTGGAGACACACAAGTCTTTGACACAGTCAGAACTTTGAAACTATATATTCTGAAATTAGCAGAGAAATTCAGAAGGAGATTAAATATGGCTGGGGTTGTTGTTGTTGGTTTTGTGTTTGTTGTTTGGTGGGGGTTTTTTGTGGTTTTTGGGTTTTTGTGTGTGTGTGCTCTCCTTTTAAAAAAATAACTGAAACTAAATGGACTGTGTTTCAAATATTTTTAGTGTCTCTTTCATTAAACTATCTGGCACAATGGTACGCTTTTTAAACTGACTCGCTCAACTAATTAAGTGGTTTCTTTATAGGAAAGTAAATGCTGAAATGAGCTATGCAGGCTAATTAAAAGCCACCAGTAAATATGACCCTAATTCTGTAATGCATCCCAGTGGTTACCTGTATGGATTTGACTGCAGGATCTTTATTACCCCTCTGGTTTTCAAATCACTTGTGAAACACACCTCTTCCATAAGATCCTTTGTATCATAATTCCCTGGCAGGTGCCTTAAGATTTGTGAATGTTTGGGTGTAGGAGCGCTGCAACTGAGAAGTTATGACCAAAGTGGAGGGCTATGCAGCTGTTTGTTGCAGGAAATTATGTAAATAATGTCATGTTCAAGGGCTTTTTGCCAGCAAGGATTTTATTAGACTAAATTTATTAATCACTATTAAAGCTGCTCAGACAAAAAATGTGGCTTATCCTCAGCCACAGATCTATGTTCCTTGAGTTTTGAGAAAACGTTGTTGATCTAGTTTTAGTATATCTGGACATTGTTCAAAATTATTGTGATGATTGCCACTGAAGCACTGCAAGCCTTGGCAATGAGTGAAGGCTTTGTTACACATATTACTCCTTTCTAACTCAGTGATAACTCCTTTTTAATTCACCCTTTCACTGTGTCACATTTTTTCCTCCTCAATAAAAGCAAAGCTGACCTTAACAGTGAAGTCCCTGAGACCTTTCCTTTCAATTCCTGCATCTTTGTCACATTTCATATATCACCTTTTGCCAGTAACTCGATGTTCACTTCCTGTTTGTTAAAGAGAAGGAGCGCACACTATTTCATCTCACACAGAGGACAGGAGGAGAAATATCCTCATGTCTAGCACATGGTCAGAGTCTGCAGTCATGGTGATTCTACAAGTGCGCTTATAATTTCAGAGGCATCGTAGACCATCTGAGATTGTAAAGAAAATGCTACATTGCTCCTCAGTGAGAAAGTTTAACATGAGCCTTTGTCCCCTCCTCCCTGGCAGCAGCTGAGTATCCATGCAAATGATGCTTAAGACAAGCAGCAGATGACCTGCATGATGGGGAGAGGAAGATGGGCAACATTACACCAATAGCTGTTCCCATCACGATCTTAGTAGCTTTACAGTGCAAGCCATGAATCACTGAAAGTAAGCATTTATGTTGTCAGTCCCAGTGTCCTAGCCATGTTTGTTCTGCTGGTCTGGAGCCTTGATATTTGAGCAGAAAGAACCATTTCTGGGAGTTAGGTGACAGAATATGAAGAGGAAAACAAAAGAAGGTCGTGAAGACATACAGAAGAGCAGGTAAAGCTGGCTGCCACTAGTAAGAAAAAGTATTTCTGAGGGAGAAAGTTTTTGTATTTAAATTTTCATATGAGAAGGTAAGTTTATCTCGTGACAAGAGAAACTTGTTTTCTTTCCCAGATTCAGTAAAGAGCATTAGTACTGCTGTAACCCATGCTGAGTTTGTCACTAGGAATTTGAATTCAATCAATCCAGATGTTTGGTTAGTTACAGCTGGAAGTTTTATGTCGTACCCCAAACATACAGCATTTAGGGAAGGAGAATAGTATTATGTATATGAATTTTGAAGAGCACATACTGTCACAAACTTTATTGTACATGGCTCTTGGATCATATACTGCTGTTTCCTGTTGATAACTAGGGTTATTTTTTTCTGAAGAATATTGTGGTGTTTTTTATTTAAAAACACCCTAAAAAACATGTCAAAAACCCTTAAAGGTCACTTGTTTTTTTTTTTTTTTTTTTTTCTTTCCATTTTCCCTTAGAGTTCTTCTCTATAAAAAGAAAAAAATTATTCATTAAAGAGAATATGTGGGGAGCTTTCATAAAACACATAGACCCCAACCAGGTGAGTGCACCAGCAGGCTGCTCATTATCCTTAGATAGTTCTACAGCATACCTAAGTCCAGAGGATAAGAAAATTTAATGATCTGCTGGGATAATCTGATGGCCAGTAGCATTTTTGAGATACATGCTGAGATTAGGGTAAAAGAAATCAGATGTCAAGCTGTGCAGTGATTATTAGGAGACAAAAAACTAAAATCACCTCTTCCTCTCCATTGCCTTTCCCTACATTATTTTACCACTGTCTGCTGGTATTATGGCTTTCATTATGTTACCTTGTCTGCCTATGAAGATGCTTGTGTCAATCACAGCCAGATACAGCTACTGGATTTAAAAGATTAATAATCTGATTAAATAATAGTACAAGTAGCTATGGCTACAAATTACCTAGGGACTTCAACAGGCAGTAAATGGGTCATGGGTCATAGAAGACACTCTCCATTGGTCTGTTCTCTGTGCTAGTTACCCACCACACACAGTGATCAGCTCCAGCTGGGCCAGCCACAATTGCCCCTGACTGATACTGTATTTTAACTAAAATGCAGTATAATCCTGTCACATTTCTTGTCTCAGAAGCAGCTGTCAAACAGTGTCCAAAGGTAGGATAGACTTCCAGAGATGCTGGCATAAATGCAAAACCCACTCCTGTGACCTGATCAGCCACAATCTGTCCTGTAGAGAGAACTCATATGCAAACTAAACATTGCAATTTTTTTACCCTGTTTTGAAGCTACACAAATTAGAATAAAGAAACCCCTAAAGGGTCCCTGGACAGTCAGGTGTCAAAGGATAAATTGTAATCCTTGGGGTACAGCTGACTAACTAATGGGAACATACTGTAATAAGGACTGTGAGTCCCAGATGAGGTCAAAGCCCTTACATTATTTAGAAACTTCAAGGTAAACTAAAGTAAAACAAACAAACAATAACCCAACCCAAAATAAAACAAAAACAAGGGACAGAAGATGGGGAGACATTTCAGCAAAACTCCATTTAATAGACATTCCACTTCAGACCACATAGTCAGAAGAGAGACAATGCTATCTGTTTGAATGCCTCTTTCCATACATAAAGAAAGCATCTTTCTCATTCATTAGTGGCTAACAAGTCTCCATTTTGCAGAGATCCAGTCATTCAGTCATGGATTTACAATATTTGCAATGCCACTGATTCAATGACATATAATGAATAGAAACTGGGATAGATTTTCAGAAGCAATTAGTGATTTTGCATGAACTACCAAGGTATCCCTTAAGGGACAATTTTTCAGAATGATTCGGGCTTTTACCTGCTGAATAGCAGTGTCATGATCTGTCTGTCCAAGCAGGACAGGTGAAAAGAGAAGCATCCAGAATCATTAGTCTCCATTGAACACTTGCACCTCAGTGTGCCACTAATCCATAGTCTCATGCTTGAGAAGAGAAACAATCACCTGGGCCTATATACATAATGAACAGCTTGAATGTCTCCTTCATTTTGCAGGGAAAGTTTGCAAGGAGAGGAAGAGAGACCTAATTTCATTAAATAAATCATTCGTGACAAATGGCTCATCCAGTGCTAGCACTCAGAAAATTATTATTAGCAACAGCTGGGCTGGGTATGACAACCTATATTCAGGCATTCTTTTTCCTTTTCTTCCTGTCCTTCACTAGTCTCTGCTATGGATGGAGGTCAGAGAGGAGTGAAAAGAGGAAAATTGTGTGGAAACTAATGCAATCATTAGTTCATTTTTAACCTTGCTGCAATTACAATGTAGAAGGAACCAAGTGGAAGTAATGGAAGGTGAGACTGTAATTGATATTTCCCTGAAGAAGAGGAAGAAATGAACGTACCTTCTCTCAGAAGCCACCAGAATTTCCATGTTGAATCCCACAGGAATGAGCAGCTCTTGAGCACTCCTGTGTTGTTCACTTCTCTAGCATAGGCACAGGATGTTCAGAGTCTTTGGCCTGTATTTTTCACAAAAGCCTGCCTTTCTAATTCTCGTGCTGTCAGATTCTTGGATGTAGACTTGAAGGATATGGAAGAGAAAATGGAATAAATAGAGATTCTTTAATCACAGTATCACTCAGAGGCTGCTTCTGGACAAAGTCCTTGCTGAGGGCTGGGCTGGAAGTTATTCTGAATTAAACTACAAAAATTCCCATATATATGTTATGTTCTATACATAGACATATGTATATGGGATCTGTTTGAGGGAAGGGAGGCTCAACAGAGGGATCTGCACAAGCTGGATTGATGGGCTGGCTGAAGCCAGTTGTATGAGATGTTCAACTAGGTCAAGTGCTGGGTCCTGCACTTTGGTCACAGCAACCCCCTGCAAAGATACATGTTTGGGGATGACTGGGGAAAGCTGCCCGGCAGAAAAGAACCTGGGGCTATTGGCTGAGAAACCAGCAGTGTGCTCAGGTGGCCAAGAAGGCCAGCAGCATTCTCACCTGTGTCAGAAATGGACAGGACTAGGGAGGTGATTTTCTTTCTGTACCCAGCACTGATGAGAATACACCTTGAGTGCTGTGTTCAGTTTTGGGCCCCTCACTACAAGAAAGAATGGGTCCAGAGAAGGGAAACAAAGCTGGTGAAGTGTCTAGAGAACAAGTCCTGTGGGGAGCAGCTGGAGGAACTGGAAGTGTTTAGTCTCGGGAAAGACTTTCTCACTCTCCACAACTACCCAAAAGGAGGTTGTAGCAAGGTGGGTGTTGGTCTGTTCTTTCAAGTAGCAAGTGACAGAGAGAGACGAAATGGCCTCAGGTTGCACCAGGGGGGGGTTAGGTTGGACACTAGGAGCAATTTCTTCCCTGAAAGGGTTGCCAAGCCCTAGAATAGGCTGCCAGGGACATGTCTGACTCTTCACCCCTGGAGATTTATAAAAGACATGTAGATGTGGTCCTAAAAGACATAGAATAGAATAGAATAGAATAGAATAGAGTAGAGTAGAATAGAATAGAATAGAATAGAATAGAATAGAATAGAATAGAATAGAATAGAATAGAATAGAATAGAATAGAATAGAATAGAATAGACCAGGTTGGAAGAGACCTTCAAGATCATCACGTCCAACCTATCACCCAACACCACATGGTTTAGCGGCAGACTTGGTAGTGTTAGGTTAATGGTTGGGTCAGATGATGGTAAACTTTTATTCAGCCTAAACAATTCTATGATTCTATGTATGCACGTATGCATACATATGTACATGCAGGCAAATATACACACAGACAAGTATGTGTAAAATGAAAAATCAAACAAAGTAAACTAAGCCCTCACTAGGAGATCCATTTATTTAACACTTAGTGACTAAAAATGTTTATTTCCTCTAGAAAGTGGATGCATTTGCATCAGAACAAAGTAATTTCATGTAGACCTACCACTGTCTTTTCAAAGCAAAGTAATTTTAACTCTGAGAAATAGCTGATTACGCTGTAATGCGTAGGCCCGAGTTCCACTCATCTTACTTGTGACTTAAGCCAGTTTGAGGCATAGGAAGCTTTCACTTTCTGCCAGTCTAGATTGCAGATTACACTGGAGTTACTGAATCCCTGCTACTCAGTAAAGATCTGCTGACAACATGATAATATTAGCATAGTGTAGCTATGTAGAAGGGTGGACATTCAGGGGTTCTTTTGCAATCAATCTATTTTGCATTAGTTAAAAAAGAAAAAAAAAGAAAAAAAAAAAAGTCATTAGTGATATTGAGCAACCACTATAAAAAATAAGCCAAAATAAAATATCCCACTTGATGCACACCTTTTCTGACTCTCAGGGGTTTCCTTTTGCTTGTTCTAAGGATGATTATCTGTACTTGGATGATGTTTTGAATTCCAGGCGAGGGGAAAAAATCAAACTTGCGGTTGAAAGTTTTTATCCTCAGGATTTATGCTAGAGCAAACAAGTCCCTCTAGGTTCCCATGAAGGGGGAAAAGTCCCAATTCTGTTCACTTCTTAGATGTGTGTTGAATCAGTTGAGGTTCAGGCAGAAAATGTGAAACAGAACCGCAGAGATTTCATTGAGCTCCTGTGAAAGGAGGCCTTCTTGGCTGTGTGCAGGGAGGAAGACAGAGGGGTGAACCAGGCACTGGTACTCACCAAATCCCTAGACTTTATTATAAACTGTCATTCACACAGTTTTAACATTAAGTGAGTTTAAGGTTGAGAGTAGGTTCAGGCTCACTTTCAAAGCTTGAAGAGATGTACCCAAGTTAAAAAAAAATAGGTTTAAGCCACAGAGAAAATGTGGTAGAGCCAGGACATTAGCCCAAGCTATCTTTGCTTTCTTAATTGTAATCTATCTCCTCTATTATTTCTATTTAAGTTTACAGCTCGGTTTCATAAATGTAACAACTCAAGAGGATGATAGTCACCTGCAACAACAGCATAGGTCTCAAATCTTTTCCAAAGAGGCAGCAAAGCATGACATAAATACCTTACTTGACTTTGTTTCTCTATTTTAGGGGTTAAGATGCTCATTGCAGGCAGATCCAGGCAGCAGAGAATTTCAGCAGTGGCAGGAAGGCCACAGGCACTCAAATGTGCCCTGTAGAAACCTTTAGCATTGTCTAGTATGAAAAAAAAAATAAAATCTGGAAATTAGCAGTATGTGTTGACATGTACCCTCTACATGTGTGAGTACCACTTATGTCATTGCACTTATTATAAGCAACTCAGTTCTCATAGTGCAATTATAACAGATGGATAAACAAGATGCAATATACTGTTCATTTTATGACAACGATCACATAATTCCAGCTTCACTGCTTTTAACTGTTTGCATGAAACACTGATTAATAAAGCTTCCAAACTCTGTCAGACAAGGACATATGAATGTGTATGTCATACAAGTGAAGTTATTGCCCAGTATAAATATCCCTAACATTGCAAATATAGTGAAGCTCTATCAGGGATGAACATAATCGGTTTTGTTCATTGTGTTCTCCTTGATAATGGCTGAGAAGTGACTAAAACCAGCTGTAATCTTTATTCACCACTTTCCTTCTTTTTGTATCTACTTTTGTGTTTAGACCATAATCCTTTTAGAAACAGCCCTTTCCCCCCCATTTATATGTAGTCCTGATCCTTCTATGAAGTCTGTAGAGGCATGCACAATACTACCACAGGGCAACCATTAGAGACAGTTATAGCAATCTGCACACAAGTGTGTAAAAGTCACAACAAGGAAAAGAACTAAGAGTCTCAAAGAGCTTAGGAGGACGGAAGGTTAATTTATTTATCACAAAGACATGTCACTGGAGCTTCATTCTGTGGATTATCATTACTAATACATGTATTTGATTAAGTGGATGCAGTTGTCTGCTGACATATTTACTTGAGAGGATTGCATTATTGACGTATCTCACGAAAACTGATACTGATTCATGTCAATGATTTTAGCAAAACTACAACCTAGTGGTTTCAGCTTTGAAATTTCTGAATCTTTTTAATTTAAAGAATGGACCATTTAACAATCGTTTTAGTCCTGTTTAAGAATTAAATTATTGGCAGTGTGAGGAGGAAAAAGGGTGCTTAAAAAAAAAAAAAAAAAAAAAGAAGAAAAAGATATCTGGCTATATCTAGGTGAATTCCTTCTCTATCATCTCAGCAGTGATTGAAATGAAAGGTCAGATCTGTGATGGTGGGCTTATTAGGTGATATGCCATGGCTAGTTTATGCTTCTGGCACATGAGATTTCCAAACTTCCAGAAGTGCTCTTCTCTGAGAATTATTCAGTTCTCAAACCTGTTGAATATACCATCTTGCCCTTGGGAACTGCGATTTTGAAAACTACTTCTTAAACTTTGTGTTAGAGCATCCCCCATAGATGTACATAGATGGACCATGGATCCTCTATAGAATCATTCATAGCTTGATCTACCTTTAATGCTGACTCACATTAGCTGGATGTCATATGGTGCTAAAATAAAATGCAGAATCTATATTTTAAAGGGTTTATATAATCTTAAGCTACCTGGATAGATCAGGAGTGTTCAGCTCTGGGGATCTCATGTTAGCTTGTTTCACACTGATGCAAAAGAAGGTAACAGCGAATGAAGAGGTCATAAAGCAAATGGATTTTTTTTTTTAATTCTTTGCTAATCTTCACAGGTGTTTTTCCTTGATTTTTTTCCTTCCCCTTTCATAAGCTCTTCTCAGAGTGTACATGATAGGCTATTACCTGGGAATAATCCTGTTAGGAACAGTGTTGTATACACATATATCTCTCTACATTTCATTGTACAGGAACAGCAACATTTGAAATCAAAAAGTGATCCCTAACCCTATATTTCTTAGAGATCTCACCTTTACTGCACTATATAGCCTATATCTGTGAGATTAAACAATGAAGCAAAGGTGAAAAAGATGCTTAAAAATTAAGTTTTGTCTTTTTGACCTCAAGAGGCATGGGGTGAGAGAGCATCATGCCACATCCTCAGTAAGTGCTGAACACAGGATACCTTGTGTGTCAGAAGGATCTGAAAGAGCTTGAACTAAACCCCACTGAAGACAAAAAATCATTGCTTTAATTTTAATGTTTTTAATGTTTTGTTTTGTTTTGTTTTGTTTTATGGCTTGTTTGGTCAGCTTCTTTTTCACCCAAGTATGGGGTCCAATTTTCTTACACCAGTATGACAGACAACAAATATCCCGTAATTCCAGAATACTCTGAATGCAAGAAAGATTGCTATCTGGCCACAAGCTCCCTACTCTTTGAGTCTACTGAATGACTAAATCACATGCTTTCTTTCTCTATTATACACTTTTTTCTGAAGATAAACAGTTGTTTTATTGGAACAGGAGATTGCATAATCATTGTGAAGTCCTTGAGCTTTCTGCTGGCTGCGGATTTCTCTGTTCAAGTCCAGATGAGCTATACAATGCAAAAACATATCTGGTAAGTTTTTCATTGACATTACTAGGAAGGTGTAATGACTGTCGGCCTGAAGTCAGCGGGAGGTGCTGTCAAGAAGGGGAAGGGAAAAAAAGCCTTAAAACCCCCTGCAGACATTCAAGAAGAAATCTTGTACTGTTGAGTAATTACAATTCTCAAAGGAAAAAATAGACTTGGATAAACCTGGAGGCACCTTTATGTTTTTCCTTTTGAAACCTTCCATCCTGACATGATGTTTTGCTGTTCTGTCGTTTCTGTTGCCATGCCATGCTGGGATAGTTCTTTTTCAGGAAGGAGGGAGTATTTTTGGTTCTTAGGGACCATACTGTTCAAATATTTAAAATAAACAAAGTCTTTGTTGAGATTTTTTAAAAGCCATTTAATCACCAAACAGATACATTCTTTGTCTGTTGGAAGAGAAGCTGCAATTACCAGCAGAAATTCATTTCAAATGGCACATATGTTCTTCATGTGGGTGGTAAGGTAGGCAGGCATCTCAGTGGCAGGTTATAGTCATGTTTATTATATACTTTGAATGCTACTTTGTCCATGTCAGTATGGTGCTTTTTTCTGAGGTGCACAGGAAGCCTGGAGCAGTAAAGAGCCTTCCTTCCATGCCATTTTCCCACTTGTAAAGAAGTCATGACTGAGATTGTAATTGTGAAAGTATGCAGCCACAGAAATTGCATCCCAGGGAGGTGTAGTGTCTTGCTGCAAGTTTTTGCTGTCCTTTTGTCTAGACAGAAAATGGCTGAACCTTCCTCTTGTGTTACGCCGTTTTCTCCCCATTCTTTCCTGCATCACTCCTTTTCACTGCTTTCTTCCTCACTCACTTTTTTCTCACCACTCAATCAACAGCATTTTTTCTTAATTTATGGGTCTATCAGGTCATGTGCTATCAAATTATACCTTTCCTCATGATCTCTTTTACTCTCATAAGGTTCCTAATGTCATCAATCATATGATTTAGTTTTGAGGAGGTTTTTTTTTGTTGGTTTGGTTTTGTGTGGGGAGATGTTGTTTGTTTATTTGCTTGTTGTTGTGTTTGTTTTTCTGATTTAAACTGATTTTCCCTTTAACTGCTTCTTTTTTTTTCTTTTTTTTTTCTTTCCAGAAACTCTATTATATTTTCTGCACTGTTTCTGTCTCTGCTTTCTGTCTTTTCTGTTAGTGTTCCTCAGGCTTAGAGAGCTCCTGTGAGAGCTCTACTATCTTTAGTTTGGCTTCCTGTTCTCCAGTTTGGGAGAAACACTTCTATTCCTCTATGGATAATTTCCATACTCACTCTTTTTCATTGCTTTACATGTTGTTTTGTTATTGCTATCTTTACAAACCTATCTTCACCTGTCACTGTGTGCCCTTGATTTAAAAAATGGAGGGCAGGTTATGTATCTTGCTGCATGGAGAAAATATTGCTGATAGAAAGCTGCAGGGCTGAAGGCAATGGCTAAAATGCTCAAACTTTTCTATGCAAGATTTCCCTACAACCTCGTCTTCTTGATCGATGGCTGTTTTATGACAGTGAAGCAAGCACAGATTAGATTCATCTGTCCTAGTGCTTTCATATTTCATCCACATATATGTTGAAAAATATTTGCTATTTGCTGTGAGTATTTGCTATCGCTCTTTTGTGTTTGATGAAGTGAATTTTTTCCATCTCATAAAGGCTCTTTGGGTGGGACTCAGCTGCTTAACTTTGGGCATGCACTGTTATTTTAAACATTATAGATTTCCTGTTTGGCCAGTTATTAAGTTGCCAGAAGGGTATGAGGCTTGCACAAGTTGTGTGCCCCATGCAGATGTCTCATACTGCTATGGAATGCATTACCCTGGTGCACATACCCTACTGTATCTGTGTGTTAAATGGCTGTGACTAAACAACACAACATCTCTCTTCTTATCTTGCCATCTTAAACTTCCTCTGTCAGCTTCTCAGGAAGTCATAGGAGTCACATTTGTGCAGAAACCAAATGGAGGAACAAATTACAGCAAATGGGAAACAAACCCATACTACAGAGTAATAATTTCCTAGAGAAAATACCACTGAGTGAAAAAGTATGGCCAGGTACAATAATAAAAGATAAAAATAGGGAAAAAGAGTAAAGTAGGAATAAACCAAAATAAACCATTAAGAGTAGCATTATAAGAAAGCCCTGTTAAATTCAGCCATCATAGAGTTTAGACTGGACTGCCACTTCTTTATGATTTTTTATTTAGTTTAACCCTCACCTTGAAAAATACCTCCTCAACACCATGGATCTTCTGCTAGAACCCTTTTCTTTACACCCCCCCACCCCACCCCCCATTTTAATCTTAAATGTATTTCCTGAGTCAGTTTGTAGTCTGTTGTGCAGTAACATTTCTGACCATATTAAATTGAGACTGGCATACCTTTGTCCCTTACACCAGGAGCAAAAGAATCTTTGCAGCACCTTTTTCAAAGATCTGAGAACAACTGTAGTTCCACAGAATTAAGCTACTTAATATGAGGACCTTTCTGCTGGATAAATTAGAATGTGAAATATACCTCTTTTTCCTGGCACATATTTTCCACTTCCATTATGGACTTTGTATCCCACATGGAAAAGACAAGACAGAATTTTCCACCTATTATTTCTTAAAAACAAACCACCAACAAAATTCTCTGTAATTACAGAGTCTCAAAATGTTAGAGGTAATATTGAAATGTTGACAGGTACCTAACTTCTACTGGAAGGGAATGAGCAATTTAGTTAGGGTGAGCTAATAATTTATTTCCAGTGGTAAGTAGCAACTCTCTGTTCTGGATAAAAATGATTATTTTAATAAGGCTTGAAATTGCAGACATGATATGTGCTGTGATAGTACGTAGGATGAACCAGTAACAGAAAACCAAAAAATACTAAATGAAGCTTGAGCAGGGTTCCTCTGAGGGATTATTAAAGATTTTAACAATAGTCTGTTATCCACTGAAATTAGATATATATGACTATGCACAAAACAATTATTTGCAATCTGGAATCTGGGTGAGGGGAGGGAGCCACAATAACAATATGCAAAAGCCTTTTTTTGGTCTTTTCCAATTTTTTTAGTGGGGTTGTTTTTGTGGTTTGGGGTTTGGTTTTACTTTTTTTTTTTTTTTCAATATGTATATTGCTGTTTAATATTTAAAATGCATTTTCACATTGTTGCTTATTGCCTATTATTGAGTATGATATAGAAGTTAATTCTGCTACTGTTTAATGACCGCAGGATATATCTCAGGGTATCACGTTAATAGTGGAGGAAAAATCTAGCTTTTCCAGGGTGCAGACTGGGGCTGCTGTTGATGTCCTTCTTGTATGTTAACAGCAACCATATATTAGAAGGTAACCAGCCCTGAAGAGGCTCATGGTCTGCTGTAAAGCAATTTCTCTGGTAGGTAGCCCATGGCCCTCCTGGTAGCCAGCTATGTTACTTAAGGCATATCAACTTCTTTGCTTTCTGCCTCTCCTTGTCCCTCTTGTTTTTGTAAGCCACAAGCTCTTTTGAGAGAAGCTGACAAAATCTGCTACACAAGGCTGTGCTTGGCACAGTGGGACACAGATCTTGGCTGGAATTTTTTGGCAATGCAGTGGAACAGATACTACACTGATAATAAAGGTTTCACACAGAAAGATCAATAGGTACAAGACATTAGTTCTTTAAAGCCTCCTCTCTTTTATGATGAGTAGGGAACAATTCATACACAATCCATCACCCTCATAAGACTTCTGTGAGAATCAATTACATAATGCTTGTACAGTGCTTTGAAGATGCAAAGGCAGGTCTCTGGCTGTGTTCAAGTTCAAATAGCACAAGGTAGCTTAACGTGACCAAAGCAAAAAAATCATCTACAGGATTTCTTAGCTACTGGAGAGGTTGTGAAGGTCAGTTCCCCATCACACCTAGCCTGTCTGTCAGGATGAGAAGCCTCCTGCCACTCTCTAGATTCACCACTCCTTAGGGATAGACTTCAAATAAGCTTTTGGCAGGGAGGAGCCTGAGGATACTAATTTCCTCTGTAAGCTGTCCTTCATGTTGTCTGGATAGAGTAGGATATTAGAGCAAAGCATAAAACAGAGTCCATAGCATATACCCTGCCCTGCATTAGCACAGTGTTCAGCAGTACACTTTACAGAAAGGCTGCAACTGTCAGTGTGCACTTAAGATACAGAATCTCAAAGCCAAACATGTCGTGAGCCTTCCTCGCTCATTTAGTGTAGACATAACTTCAATGGCCCCACATCTAGTGTAGACTTCAAGGCAACCAAGTCTACACTGTATCCTTCCTCCTCCACCTTATTTTCTCTTTCATCATTTTTGACACCAGACCTGACTAATGAGTTTCAGATCCCATGTCTTGAGTATATATAAACTATATTTCATTACCAGAAAATTAACTCCAGATTCAGCATGCATCCATGAGTTACACCTACACCATTTGAAACTGATGGGGCTACAATGGATTTCAGTTAGGATGGAGAAAGCGGTAGGGAAGAAGTTAGCATTTTCTATGCCAAATCCCATTTTGCTGAAGCTTTTTGTGTATGTAGCCTATGTAGTCTCTGTCTCCATGTCATGCTGCCATTTGTTGTACTGTTGAACATAAATGTGAATGAAAATGATAAAAAATACATAAAGCAAAGTCAGACCAAGAGAATAGATGTATAACAAGGAAGGATAGGATAGGATAGGATAGGATAGGATAGGATAGGATAGGATAGGATAGGATAGGATAGGATAGGATAGAATAGAATTAACCAGGTTGGAAAAGACCTTCAAGATCATCAAGTCCAACCCATCATCCAACACCATCTAATCAACTAAACCATGGCACCAAGTGCCTCATCCAGTCTCAAACACCTCCAGTGATGGTGATTCCACCACGTCCCTGGGCAGCCCATTCTAATGGCCAATCACACTTTCTGTGAAGAACTTCTTCCTAACATCCAGCCTAAACCTCCCCTGGTGCAGCTTGAGACTATGTCCTCTTGTTCTGTCACAGGTTGCCTGGGAGAAGAGACCAGACCAACCTCCACCTGGTACAACCTCCCTTCAGGTAGTTGTAGACAGCAAGAAGGTCTCCTTTGAAACTTCTCCACACTAAGCAACCCCAGCTCCCTCAGCCTCTCCTCATAGGGCTTGTGCTCCAGACCTCTCACCAGCTTTGCTACCCTTCTCCGGGCATGTTCGAGCAAGTCAACATCTTTCCTAAATTGAGGGCCCCAGAACTGGACACAGGACTCAAGGTGTGGCCTAAGCAGTGCTGAGTATAGGGGCAGAATGCCTTCCCTGCTCCTGCTGGCCACACTATTCCTGATACAGGCGAGCATGCCATTGGCCTTCGTGGCCACCTGGGCACACTGCTGAGAGACTTTCTTAGTAATATTCTCTTATCAAGCAAAAAATCTGAAGATTTAAAAAAACCCAAACACACTAGAGCTAAACAACTCATATTCACTTCTGTCCATTTAAGCTTTTTAGTGGGTATAGAAGGACATCTCTCAAGACTTACAGAGAGACATAAAATGAGGCAAATTCATGCCTTTCTGAGAGCTCTTTAAAAAAAACAAAACTGTACAGCAAACACATTTGTCAGAAACAGAACAGAGACTATGTCAATCTGCTTTAGAGTAAGTCTCTGGAACAACCTACACAGAAAACAGTACTTGGGACCTTCTGATAGTATTTAGTGCTTTTCTAACAGGAGGGTTGCAATGCTAGAAGTTACTAGTTTGGCATAAGAGTCGCTTCACAAAAATCTGTGGCTTGTATTATGCAAAGGACTTTAGAAGGTTTTATTTTCTGACTTAAATATATATATCCCCATTAATTTCTTTATGACAAATCAAAGTCCATCACCAGCATTCACGTATTCATGGTGCAGAGCTGGAAATAGAGATCCTAATGTGTTCTCTGACAGCCTGTGAAGTTATTTTGGCAGACTAGGCAATGGAAGAACTAGTTCTTGCACCACCAGATGATGGGATTCAGTACACAAAAGTGATGGCAATTGTTACAGAAAGCTGTGGTGTTTTTTGCAGAAGCAGAAAAGATACTAGGAGAAGTGGAAACCAAGCCCTCAAAACAGTCTGTGTGAGGGCTTTTGATGCTCTGATTTTGACCACGCATGAAAAAGTGAAGAGCTGTTTCAAAAGCACTTCTTGTCCTCCATTGACTGCCATTAAGAATCACAGTTCTTGCTATCCTGAATAACCCCTGTGTGTGTGTGCTTGTGGGTATACGTATATAGATAGCTGCAAGATTTCTCATTGAGGGGGATGGAACGAGCTGACACAGCCCTGCTTGCACCAGGTTTTACCTAGACTCTCTTCTTTCTTCAGAGAACCTTTCTCTTTCTTCTTACTTAACATCTAAACACTTCTAAAGAAGCTGCTTCTTCCCAGAATGAGGCTTTATACACAAAAAAACCCAACCAGCAAACAAACAAACAAAAAAACCCACCCAAAACTGTATAAAATATTTTTAACAAATAAAAGCAAATGAACATACAAAACACTTCTATGAGTAGTTGCACAAGAAGGCATGAGTACAAGAGAGCAAGACACAAGCCCACCTAGGACAGAGTTGTCCTAGGGCTTCTAAACAAGCTTTAATGTTAGGTCTGTCCCATTTGCACTTAAGTTTCAAGACAGACTTTGCTGTTCTAGATGTCTGTTTAAATTGCATGTATGAGTTGTTCTAAAGGAAAAAATCAACCCAGAATGTTTCTCCTCTAAAACTATCATGATTATTATTGGTTTTTTTTAATATCAGCACACAGAGTTTGGAAAGTTTTAAACTGATGATGTTAATATGGACTCTGGAGGATGTTTCACACAGGACAGTTTTCTGTTTCAAAATAATTTTCTTTCTCTTGAACTAATTTGATGAAATTTTAGAATGCTCTTTTCAAATGAGTGTGAAGGACGCAATGCAACATTTTTTGACAGAAAATCCTTTGACAAGTCAACAAAAGATTACATAGATCTGCTGCAGGTACCAAAGAGGCAACATGAGTGAGGCCAGCATCTGAAAAGGAAAGGATAGCGCCAACTGATCCTGTTTAGGGTCATGGGCCTTATGGTGTTTTGCTCCAAGAAAGAAGTCAGTGGCAAGGAAAAACCCAAAGGTTAGAGCAGCACACTGAAGCTTCTGCCTTAATTCCTGACAGGCACAATTTTCAAGAAACCTGAAGACTTCTTATGCCCTTCCAGCCAATATAACTGTGTAGATATTCAGCAACTGGAGAAATTGCTAGGTCTTGTTAGGGGCCGGTCATAAAGCTTCTCTCAGTTCAACCATTTGTACAACAGAACTAATGATCTAACGATTACTTGCCTGCTGAACAGAGTCAGGTAGTAGACGGGAGATGCAAATAATTTTGAAAGAATTTGTGTTTCTTTGCAGAGAGTCATTCAAGTGGGAAAACAGTATTACTCTTCTACCATTTTTAAACAGAGTTTTCAAAGGTTGTTTTAATAGATGGAAATACTGGTTTAAAAGTCAGAGACTAGTTTCATACTACAAAGCCAGTGGATAAAGAAGTTGTCCTCTTCTTTTTATACTAATTGCTTGAGTTTTGGATGCATTTTTTGCTCATAGGTACTTGTCGTGGGATGGAAGGTAAGGCCAAGAAGCCTCTTCCCTTCCCCCTTGTAAAGTAAAAGGGAAAAAAAATTGAAGGGAAAGGAAAAAAAAACTCGCAAGCTGAATTAGCAAAGCAGTGGAGCTATATTTACAAAGCGATGTAGGGTTTGCAGGGAGATATTTACAAATTTACAATATCTACAATATATACAAAGATATACAACAGAGTAACACAGAAATGAGAGTAATCCCCCCTCGGCAGAGGGGTCCCCCACCTCCGCTCTCCCCTCTCTTCCCCCCCCTTTCCCCAGATCAGGTTAGAAGAGAGAGAGAGCGAAAGAAAGAAGTTAAAAGCAGTTTTGTGTTAATTGGAAAAGAGTTAATATACAGGCCTGGTATCTTGTTTTCAAGGCCGGGGCCTTGGCAGAAAGCCCAGCACAGAGTTAGCTGCAGAGCCGCTGCACCATGCAAAGGCGGAAGCAAGACTGAAGATAAGGTGCTGGAGAAACTCAGTATAGTCCCAGCTCATAAAGTGCTTCCTCCCACTCGTCCAATGAAATTAGTTTAGACTATTCCTTCCGTTTACCAACTTCCGTCCACCATATTCCCTTTCTTAAGGGGGCAACGTCAACCGGCCACAGTCCACCCCTTCTAAACAATTTCATTGGCTGTTCATACTGTCCATCCAATCCAAAACGATATTTACAGTTCGTGAGTAAAGTTCATAGTCCATTCCGGCTATGCTCAGATGTAGATGATTCAAAAGTCCAAGAAAATCAGAAAATGAGAAAAATGGAAAACAGTTCATTTCTTCACTGACGAAGCGAAGAAAAGGGACACAGGGAAATCTCAGGGTCTCTTAGTTGACTCAGGGCTCTCAGGGATCTCAGGGTTCGTGCACCGTAGATTCCTCGTTGATTCTTCCTCTGGACGCGATGTAGCTGTACAGCAGTTCAAAATTAACCTCTTTCAGCTAAAGTTAAATTTCTTTGTGGAATACACTGAATTTCACCATTCTTTTGCATTACCCTATAAGTGTGACCCGGACCTTCAG
Source organism: Melanerpes formicivorus (assembly GCF_026170545.1). Lineage (NCBI taxonomy): Eukaryota > Metazoa > Chordata > Aves > Piciformes > Picidae > Melanerpes > Melanerpes formicivorus. The sequence goes on from NW_027142357.1 coordinate 27,932,754, forward strand.
CTGAAACCACCCCTCGGACAGGTTTAGCCTCTCCTGAGGGTGAAAATACCCACACAGTTTTACCTAACAGATTCTTTTCTCTAACAACAGGAACTCTATCACCTTCTACTTTCCGTAGCAAATCTGAATGTGCAGGTCCAGCTCGGTTCACTGAACCTCTACTATTTACCAGCCAGGTTGCTTGTGCTAAATGCTTTTCCCAGTTTTTCAAAGATCCACCTCCCATGGCTTTGAGAGTGGTCTTCAACAAACCGTTGTAGCGTTCAATCTTCCCTGAAGCTGGTGCATAGTAGGGAATATGGAATATCCACTCAATACCGTGCTCTTTTGCCCAGTTCTTTACAAGGTTGTTCTTGAAATGAGTTCCGTTGTCTGACTCAATCCTCTCTGGAGTTCCGTGTCTCCACAGGATCTGTCTCTCCAGACCGAGAATGGTGTTGCGTGCAGTTGCATGTGGAACTGGATAAGTTTCCAACCACCCAGTGTTTGCCTCTACCATAGTAAGCACGTATTGCTTACCAGAACGAGAACGTGGTAGAGTGATGTAGTCAATCTGCCAAGCTTCACCATACTTGTACTTGGACCATCTGTCACCATACCACAAGGGCTTAAGTCGTTTTGCCTGCTTAATAGCAGCACAAATGTCACAGTCATGGATGACTTGTGTGATAGCATCCATGGAAATGTCTATGGATCTGTCACGAGCCCATTGGTATGTTGCATCTCTGCCTTGATGTCCTGACGAATCGTGAGCCCACCGAGCTAAGAATATCTCACCTCGGTGTTTCCAGTCGAGATCAAGATTAGAGTCCATGTCTACTTGAGAAACTCTTGCAGCTAGATCTGCCTGATGGTTGTGTTGCTGTTCCTCAGTAGCTTTGCTCTTAGGAATGTGAGCATCGATGTGTCTTACTTTCACTGGAATTCTCTTGATTCGATCAGCAATGTCCTGCCACAGGTTGGCTGCCCAAATGGGTTTTCCTTTCCTCTGCCAACCACTCTTCTTCCAGTTCTTTAGCCAACCCCATAGAGCATTGGCTACCATCCATGAGTCGGTGTAGAGATAAAGCTTTGGCCATCTCTCACGTTCAGCTACGTCGAGAGCTAGCTGGACAGCTTTTACCTCTGCGAACTGACTGGATTCTCCTTCTCCATCTTTCGCTTCTGCAACTCGGCGTGTTGGACTCCACACTGCAGACTTCCACCTTCGCTTGTTTCCAACAAGACGACAGGAACCGTCTGTGAACAAAGCAAATTTCTTTTCATCATCAGAAAGGTCATTGTAAGGAGGAGCTTCCTCAGCACGAGTTACTTTCTCCTCTGGAGGTTTAGCACAGTTGATGCCTTCAGGCCAACTTGAGATCACCTCCACTAGACCAGGTCTTTCAAGATTTCCCATTCGAGCTCTCTGTGTTATCAGAGCCATCCACTTAGACCATGTTGAGTCTGTGGCATGATGTGGTGTGGATCCTTTGCCTTTGAACATCCAATTCAAAACTGGTAATCTGGGAGCTAAAAGAAGTTGTGATTCAGTTCCAATCACTTCAGAAGATGCTTTTACTCCTTCATAGGCAGCTAGAATTTCTTTCTCTGTTGGAGTATAGTTAGCCTCTGAACCTCTGTAACCTCGACTCCAGAAACCAAGAGGTCGTCCACGTGTCTCACCTGGAGCTTTTTGCCACAAGCACCAGGTTGGACCATTGTCACTCGCAGCCGTGTACAAAATGTTCTTAATGTCTGGACCATCTCGGACAGGTCCTAGACCCATTGCTTGAATTACTTCTTGCTTTATCTGGTCAAAGGCTGCTTGTTGTTCAGGTCCCCAGTGGAAATGGTTTCTCTTTCGAGTTACATCATACAGAGGTTTCACAATCTGACTGTATCCAGGAATGTGTAGTCTCCAAAATCCCACTATCCCCAAGAAACGTAGGGTCTCTTGCTTGTTTGTGGGACTTGCCATGGTAGAGACTCTATTTACCACATCCACTGGAATGTGTCGGCGTCCATCTTGCCATCGCACTCCCAGAAACTGAATCTCTGTGGTAGGTCCTTTCACCTTGTCTCGTTTGATGGCAAAACCTGCATCCAGAAGAATGTCAATGATTTTGTTACCTTTCTTGAAGACTTCCTCAGCAGTTTTACCCCAGACGATGATATCATCGATGAACTGGATGTGTTCTGGAGCACCTCCTTTCTCCAGAGCATCGTGGATCACTGCATGACAGATGCTTGAGCTGTGGATCCAGCCCATTGGCAGCCTGTTGAAAGTGTACTGGATTCCTCTCCAGGTGAAAGCAAACTGAGGCCTGCATTCCTCTGCTATGGGAATAGAGAAAAATGCATTAGCAATGTCTATGGTAGCATACCATTTGGCCTCTTTGGATTCCAGCTCATACTGTAGCTCCATCATGTCTGGTACTGCTGCACTCATAGGTGGTGTTACTTCATTTAGGGCTCGGTAGTCTACCGTCAGACGCCAGTCTCCATTCTGCTTCCGCACAGGCCACACTGGACTGTTGAAAGGTGAATGAGTTTTGCTGACGACTTTCTGACTCTCCAACTGACGAATCAGATTCTGAATGGGCAACAAAGAGTCACGGTTGGTTCTGTATTGTCTGTGATGCACAGTCTGAGAAGCAACCGGCAATTTAATGTCCTGTATCTTATGTTGTCCCACAACTGCAGATTCATCAGAAAGTTCAGGTCTGGCAGACAGCTTCAATTTTTGTCCATCAATTTCTATTGAAGCTACTCCAAAAGCCCATTTGTAACCTCTAGGGTCTTTGAAACGCCCTTCTCTCAGAAAATCAATTCCCAAAATACAAGGTGCGTCAGGTCCGGTCACAACTGTATGCTTCCTCCATTGTTTACCAGTTAAACTTATATTAACCTCTACCTTACTTAACTCTTGAGATCCACCAGTGACTCCCAGAATAGTTATAGACTCTGATCCCTGATAATTTGATGGTATTATGGTGCACTGAGCTCCTGTGTCAACCAAGGCCCTGTACTTCCGAAATTGTGAAGTGCCAGGCCACTGGATGTACACATCCCAATAGATTCTATTATCTCTGTTATCCCTCTCCTCCCCCTGGCGGGAGGCAGGGCACCCCTAGTTATGGGGAACATGCGCACATGTGCATTGCACATATTGTGCAGGGTTATAACTTTGCATGTTATAACTGGAGCCACTGTTGGAGCCATAAGAGTCGCTCTGGGGAACTGTGGAAGTAACAGCTACCCTTCTGGTATTGCTACCTCGGGTTCTGCCACTTTGCAATTCCCTCAGTCTCCTGAAAAGATTAGAAGTTGGTTGGCCATCCCAGCGGTTCATGTTCTCACCAAACTGATCACGCAGAGTTATCCAAATAGTTCTACGTGATTGCCTTGGTGGTCTGTTTTGGAATGACCTGTTTTGGAATGACCTGTTTTGGAATGACCTCCTTGGAGGACGTGTATTCCTCACAGATGAAACTTGTACCCACCTGGAGGAAGAATTGAAATTATCCCTTTGTGCCAATTGGTATATGGAATCTTTCAGATCCTTCATGCAATTCTCAATTTTTCCAGACAGAGTTTCAATGGCTGAAACCAAAGAACCACGTGTCATGCTATCCTCCAATTGTCTCATTTGATCACTGAATTGGCCAACCGTAGGAGAAGCTCCACCATAACTTCTTGACACAATTCTGCTTGCCAGAATGTTTGCATAATTAGAAGGAGCAAGCTTGATGATCTTTTTAGCAAGACCAATACCCACAGGAACGTCATCAGGATTCAGAGTTTCATGTTCACCATAGAGTAGCTCTCTAACAGCAAATTCTCTCAAGCGCTTAATTCCCTCATCTATGGTAGTCCAGGGTTTAGGATTCCATGGAAGATCATCTCGGGAAGGGTATCTCAGGGCAACCGCTATTAAAAGGCGTATCCACAGATTAACCTTACCGAGAGCTTCGCCTAGATGTCTATCTATTCCATTGTCCCTTGAGAGAGTTCCTAACTGAGCTGCTGACTTGTCTCCAACTGTTAGAGCTGAAGCACCTGTATCATAACACCTACTAAGCCAAGCTAGAACTGGCTCCTTATCTGCCCTGGTGAAATCTTTACGGACATTTCGCAATTCCTCCCGTGGTGACGAACAGTCCGTAATATCATCTTCATCTTCATCTCCCTGAATTCTTTGCCCATAAAATCCTGCTGTCATTCTCCTAAGGATCTCTTTAAGCTGAGAACCACCTTTGCCAGCTGCTTTCCTAGCTTCATCTCTATCCTGCTTTGATCTCACTAGGTTAGCTAGATCTTTAAAACAAACCTTCTCTTCCTCCTGAGCAGGATCTTTTAGAGTAGAGGGCCCCTCACCAGGATCAGTCTCCTCCTCTTCTTCTCCATCTTTGGCCTTTCCAGCTCTAGTCTTTAAAGGAGCCACCTTAACTGGAGCTGTGTTTGAATTTACAGCCACCTTAATGGAAGCTGACAGGTCCTGAGATAAATCAGCTGCTGGGGCAGTGACTTCCGGTCCCACCGAGGGAGTGGGTGGAAGTGACGTTGCTCCATTAATGGCCAATGGAGAAGAAGAAGAAGGAGAAGGAGTGGGAGAAGGAGTAGGTGCCATGTTGATACCAGCCGATGCCCTTGGCTGCTTGCTAGAATCAGCAAAGTCATTTAGAGCTGCCTTACCAATTAACTTTTTAGCCTTCTTTTTAACTGACACGGGTTCTCCACAGTCCTCGTCACTAGATGACTCTGGGACTGATCGAGAGCCACGGCGTTTTCTTTTTGATCTAGTTTTAATAACAAAACACGCCCTGGACACCTTTTTCTCTCGCCGTAAAGAGAACAGTAAATATGCGATTACCATCACCAGCAACAGATTTATACACATCAAATAAATCACTTTTGGATCCCAGGCATCACCTAAAGTTACTGTCTCCTCAGGCGGAATCTTAAAACCCTTTATCTCAATTGGGAGAGTGGTGGAGGTAACATTCCTGTATCTCACTGGCCATAATAAATTAATACATTTTCCATACCATAATTTAACTTTATACATATCCCACATATAAATTGTCCGCACCAAATATTTACCCAGGTAATCCAAAATCAAACCCAAACAATACCGGTAAACCAGAGCCCCAAAAATTGAAAAGAACAATCGCTCCACAAACCACAATACCTTCATGTTTGCTAATTCAGCTGGAAAACACTAAATCAATCAAGTAATAAATTAAACTAATTATCTGCCCCACGTTGGGCGCCAATAAAAAAAATGTCGTGGGATGGAAGGTAAGGCCAAGAAGCCTCTTCCCTTCCCCCTTGTAAAGTAAAAGGGAAAAAAAATTGAAGGGAAAGGAAAAAAAAACTCGCAAGCTGAATTAGCAAAGCAGTGGAGCTATATTTACAAAGCGATGTAGGGTTTGCAGGGAGATATTTACAAATTTACAATATCTACAATATATACAAAGATATACAACAGAGTAACACAGAAATGAGAGTAATCCCCCCTCGGCAGAGGGGTCCCCCACCTCCGCTCTCCCCTCTCTTCCCCCCCCTTTCCCCAGATCAGGTTAGAAGAGAGAGAGAGCGAAAGAAAGAAGTTAAAAGCAGTTTTGTGTTAATTGGAAAAGAGTTAATATACAGGCCTGGTATCTTGTTTTCAAGGCCGGGGCCTTGGCAGAAAGCCCAGCACAGAGTTAGCTGCAGAGCCGCTGCACCATGCAAAGGCGGAAGCAAGACTGAAGATAAGGTGCTGGAGAAACTCAGTATAGTCCCAGCTCATAAAGTGCTTCCTCCCACTCGTCCAATGAAATTAGTTTAGACTATTCCTTCCGTTTACCAACTTCCGTCCACCATATTCCCTTTCTTAAGGGGGCAACGTCAACCGGCCACAGTACTGTAAAACAAAATGTAAATTTTACAATGAAGCAACTGGAACAGCCTCCTTTATCAGTGTATAATTCACAGTATTTCAGGGACATCTAACAACATCCTATTACAGATCACTTATCAGATAGTTCTTGAGTTAACTATTATTATCTTCGTTGCCATCCACCATAATTTGATGTGAATAGCTTCTGATATTTGCAGGATGGTAATAATCTTCCTATATTTTCATGGAGCCATTCTTTCATTTTTAGAATTCATTTCCTGTTTCTGCTCTTGTTCAGTTTGCATTATCACCTGTATGCAGTGCTGTACAGATTATACTACTTAATGCTTAATCTTTCTTTATGCCTTTCACATTGGCCAAGGCTATATCCCAATACATTGAGCTAGACTGACTGGTTTGATAGAGCTGCTGTTACATTTGCAGTTGCTGCTGGCTTTCTAATGCAGGTGCTGATATACTCAGGATGGCTGAGCACTAAAGCTCCTGCCTTAGCACTGCCTGCCTGCAGTGGGCATTGTAATTGTCTTTAAATTTCCTTTCTCCCAGGCAACAACCAACAGAGCAAGATGACACAGTCTCAAGCTGTGTCAGGGGAGATTTAGGCTGGATATTAGGAAGAAATTCTTCACAGAAAGAGTGATTTGCCTTCGGAATGGGCTGCCCAGGGGGGTGGTGGAGTCACCGTCACTGGAGGTGTTTAAGAAGAGACTGAATGAGGCACTTGGTGCCATGGTATAGTTGATTAGATGGTGTTGGGTGATGGGTTGGACTTGAAGATCTTGAAGGCCTTTTCCTGCCTGGTTAATTCTATTCTATTCTATTCTATTCTATTCTATTCTATTCTATTCTATTCTATTCTATTCTATTCTATTCTATTCTATTCTATTCTATTCTATTCTAATCTATGCTATGCTATGCTATGCTGTGCTATGCTATGCTATTCTATTCTATTTCGCAGTTAGCTGTGGCCCTCTTTAGTGCCTGTTGTTACACATAGATGTGTGTGAATAGCACTTTTGGGGACTTATTTCCTACTCCCCTTGTACTTCCCTTTCACTAGCATCATTCACAGCTTTCTGACTTGTTAAACTCTGGGACCACTCTCTGCTGCTGCTCTCTGGGACACCCACCAGTCCAAAGGGGTAGGGATGTTGGGGAATGGTGAGGGCATGTTTCACCCCCAAGGCCAAGTAGCCTGAACTCTCCACCATGAGCAGCTACTGTTTTACTGCTTTTCTGCCCTCCAGCGTACCTTCCACAGAGCAGTCAGCTTCCTGATTTGCTTGGAGAACCTGTCTGCAGACAAAATTTAGCCACACATGGGGATAGCAGGAGGAGGCACAGGATCCATGATAATTGGCCAGTCATCATCTGGCTACGAACCTTCTCACAGCAGGTAATCAGGCAGAACAGTTCTGGTCAGGAAACCAAGACCATGAACTTTCTCTGTGTGTTAGGAAAATAGTTTTGTGCCTGTGTGATCTCTGGTAGCAGTCAATGCAGGCAGATTTCAGCACGGTGATCAGAGCCTTGAGGGTTATAATGCAAACTTATTTCTTATTATTTCATTTCGGTTCTGTTTTTAAGCAGTCTGATTGCCAGGTACATCAGTACTACAAGTTTCTCAGTACATTATAGTGCATATTGTGTCATTTATTATGTCTGAATATGCACCTGTTAAAGACACCTTGAATTTTCCCATACTTGCTTTACCTAGGCATTTAAGTTTTAATCAAATGTCAAAGCACTGAGCAGTAATTTTATAATGCTTTTTCACCAACTGACCTAAAACTGAAGTGCTTAATGCATCATTAGTACTCTTCACTACAGCAGGCCTATCCTACAGTACTAATATTCCCAAGTAGAAATACCCAGCACTCTTGCATTGACTGTTGCCTTTCTCCTTCTGAAATACTCATGAAAAATACTTGAGAATATTTCAGGATCATTCATAAGAAAATAACAGAATGTCTTGTTTATGTAATCTTCTTTATTCCTGTCCAGGTACTAATTCAGTACTTAGCTCAGTTCATCCCAAAGTGCATGAACCCATTTCCTAATAGAAAGTGAAGTTTCCCTACAGGAGCAGAGAGCTGTCAGCTATCTTTCTGCTTCCTTTTATTTATTTTTCTACCTTTCCCTTTTGCTAGCTCTTGTCAAATTTCTCTGGAATACTTTTTCTCTCTTTGCTATTCTGCAAGAGCAGAAGAAAAGAGAATTGGGGGGTGAGAGGGGGAGCAAAAGGCTTTAAAGTTTGAAAAATAAACACAATTTGGGAGCTGTAGAAGCAACTGTTAGTTGCACAGGCCATAATTTACTAGAATGCACATGACTGTAGTCAGCAAAATTAGTATTTGCTTGGGTTTGCATTTCAGACATCTCACCACTTTTAAAACCAGAATATAACAAAACCAGCAAGGAAAACAAAGAAAAAGGAGGGTTTCTGTCATTTTTATTCTAGCTCACTTATAAATTCCCCTTCTTCAAATCATGTGTGATTCCTTCCATTTTATGATCACTGTCATCATTCTGTGAATGTCAGCAGTTGGTCTAGGCACCAACAGCACAGCCTCATGGAAGCCTGCCTTCAGGGGAAGGAATGACTGTGGGTATGGAAGGTTTATGAATTAGGTGAAAAACTACAGTTGCTTGTCTTGACTACATTTTATTTCTCTTCCAGTAACATGTCTACCTAACATTAAAAGATCTTGGTGAGAAATACCTCAATTTCAGAGTCCCACTCTAAGGACCATCTGCTCTTCTGGTTAATAATAGGAAAGAAGGATCACATTTTAGGTGCTGGGAAATTCAGGGGTAAAAGAGACAACTCCTTCAGTTTAATTCAAATCCAGCACCTAACAAAAAGAAATACACCTGGGGGATTTCTTAGCCTGTTACTTCAGTGAAGTGTACCAAAAAGTGATGCTAAGCATTCCTCCTTTCCCCCCACAGAATCACAGAATCAGTAAGGTTGGAAAAGACGTCAGAGATCATCTAGTCCAACTTATCACCCAACACCCCATGACTAACTGAACCATGGCTGCAAGTGTCATGTCCAATCCCCTCTTGAGCACCTCCAGGGACAGTGAGTCCACCACCTCCCTGGGCAGCCCATTCCAAACTCAGAAAGATTTCCTCCAGTGTTCACAGCATCCCTTCTGCCTGGAACTGCTGCTCCATTTGAAGATCTCTGCAAATCCCACCAGCTGTTGCCAAGATAGGGTAATTATACCTGTACAATCACAGGTCAGCTGTGATATTATCCAGCTGAAATGTCAATGATGTGTTATTACTAAAGTGGTTGGTGTAAAGCATGTACAACTGAACATGGTCATGTTTGTTTATAGATCCGGAGCACAAGGGGTAAGGAAACAGAATGAAACAAGTTCATTTCAAAGCACAATCTAACTTAAAAGAGTTTTTGCCCCAAACCAGATATTTGATATGTTTCCAGTAATAGAAATCCGAATTCTTTAGAGGATCCAAAGACTTAGCACGGGTCCCGTAAGACACAGATGAGTTTAGATGATCTGGTTTAAGTCTCCACTCTACCACAAATTCTTATTTAATCTTGGCAAAAGCCTGAGGATAAAATTAAGGCTCTTAATTAAAGGCTGAAGGAAGATAGGTCCCCTAATTACTGCAATACTTTTGGAAATGTTTAGTCTTTGACCTTCTCTATTGTCAAAACTTGCATCGAAGTTCTTCCTGATACCATTGCCAGCACAAAGCCACTAGAATCCGTGATGCTCACAAGCGAGAATGCAAATAACTGGTGTCACAGTGGCAAAAAAAAGTGAAAAAAAAAACCCAAAACAAATACAAGAACATACAACTTTTTTTTTTTTTTTTTTTTTTTTTTTTTGTGTGTGGTTGTGACCAGATTTCTAAACATAATAAATCAGTTTGAATCTATGAAATATATGGCCCTTGAACAACTGTCAATACAGCAAACAGTGGGTTTTTTCCATGCTTTCACCTTAAAAATTACTGTACTAAGTGAAAATTAACCCCATTTACCCTCCAAGTCACTGTTCATTATGAGATTACCTATAAATGCTATGCTGCCACAGCAATGTCTGATCAGATAGGCATTCCATCAATGTAACTGAGGACAAATAATAAAAATAATGGGATGAAACAAGAACCAAAGATAAATTTTATGATTAAATATTGATGTAGAAAATATTATTTATGTATCCTGGCTTTTTCTACATTTAGTACTTGTAAACAGTGTCCTTCACTCATGAAACATTAATGTTCTATTTTAAACCTCATTTCTGTTCTTAATCTGAGTTATTTTATGATGCTGAGAATTTTTTGGTGCTGAGGATTCGGATTCTTTCTGCCTGTTGAGCTGTACCACTATTGTCACCTCAGGTGCAGCACTGCTTTTTTAAAGCTATTTTTAGAAGGAAGGAGAGTCTTTGTATCCCTCTGCAGATTAGCCTCTGTGAGAGACTTGAGTCTGTCCATGTTCACAGCCTGCAGAACATCCTCCAGACATTGCTTTGGGTGTTATACACCTGTTAGAATGGTAAATCCTGTAAGCCTTGAAATATGTGAAGTACTGGTTCAATGCAATCTCAAATGCATGTGATATCAACGGTATGAGATCATAAACACCATGAACATCAGGACAGTCACAGCCAGACTGTGGTCCATTTGACTCATCACTCAGTGTACAAGCAGGGCTAGTAACAGATAATTAAGAGAGAGTATTTGAAAGGACAAAGGGTACAAGCAAGAGAAGAATAATATTTTCTCACTGCATCTTCCCAGATTTCACCTAGTGTGCAACTTAGAAAAGGATAATGTCTTGGTTTGACAGCCTTTGTACAGTTTTTTTATTCACATATTTATTGAAATTAGTTTGTGGGATGCAGACTGTTCTGAACCACAAGCTCTGCAAACACATCCTGCAAAATATTAATTCCTCTTCTTTGTTTGGAATGTGTCACTTGAACACATAATTAGATACCTCCAAGTTTTGTGTTTTGAAAAGCAGTGAGAAACCTTTCCTCACTGATCCTCCCTGACCTGCCTGTGATCTTTTGTCCAGTGCCTCTTTTTGATACCTGAGTCCTAATAATTTTTGTCACTCCTCAAGAGTAAACTATTTCTTATGTTTGATCATCTTCAGAGCACTTTGGGCATTTCAAATTTTCCTGGGAAAAATTGACTAAAATTTGATCAGGAATTACTGGCTGTGATTTTTGCACATTTCTCCTTTTCTCTAACAGTTCTGTTAATATTCTACATAAAATGCTATGGGGAAGTTTCACTCTAAAATAACTTTGGAATGACTAATCTTCAGTAAAGGAATCTGCTAAAACCTTGTAAAACTTCTATGATCTCCCTTAAGTTTCATTTTGCCTATGTGCAGAAAAAAACCCAAACAGCAGTTTAGAGCAGATCTCATCCTGGTGTAAGTCTAATGGCTCCCACGGCTGGTGTGTATCGATGTAGCTCTATCGATTTAGAGTGCTACACTGATTTATATCAGGCAAGAATTTGGACCTCTATGTCCCAGCAGTACCCAGTGATAAACTTTGTTTTAAAACAAGTTAGGGAGAGTAATTCTGTTGAACCACATCCTTGCATCAGGTACATACTCCTAATGAGAACATTTTAAATGTTGCTGACTTTAGAAAGGCATCGTCTGTGATAACAGCAGCAGATTTCTGTTGTGGCCACAAGATGGCCGTATTTCTGAATACACTTTGTCAGGAGTGTTACAGCACAGGAAGTGAATTTACTCCTTTCAGTTGGAGATGGCAGTCACCACTGACAGTGGCATTGTGCTTAAGGCACGTACTATGTCTCAGCTGCCTGTCTAATATCACTGAACACCAAATGCTGCAGGAGTCAGCAGATGCTGATGTGCTTTAATAAAGGACAGTAGCCTGGAGGTTGCCAGAAGTGTGTGGACTGGATGCAATCCCTGTTACCTCACAGATGATAGATCACACTCTAAATTTGGCTGTGCCAGATTATTTGTTGGTCTAAAGATACCCACCATCAAATCTCTGCCTGTTAGGCATAGCAAAACTGTCCTATGCAATTTGTGGCACTAACAAAAGGATGATGGAGGAACTTACATGGTGTGTCACTAGCTGTCAAAAAAAGAAGTGAAGACATAAGCCATATGTCGTTTGTCCTCATGTTTGAAAGCTTGGTGTGGCCAACAAAATGCTGATCTGCCCCACATTATAGATCAGCAAATCAATTAACCAATGTCGCAAAACATTCGTTGGGAAATCAGTGTGTCCCTATTTTTAAAGGACATCTTTCTGGTAGGTACCACACAGCTAAGTGAGCTAAGTGTGGAGGAATGCAGATAACTCTTTACTCTTTAGGGATTCTTTTTATTATTATTTAAAGTACAGTAATGCTTCCATTTTATAATTAGAAAATGCAAATCACCCACTAATCTCTCAGTGATTAATGTCCGAAGTTTGCACTTTATTTAATCTATTTTATCAATTTACATTTTATTAAGAACTTCAGAAGTTTAAGTATCTGTCTATTTATTTCCATACCTACTGACTCATGCAATAGAGGAATAGAGGCACAAATGAGAATTTGGAAATTTAAGGGGTCACAAACCACCTAAAAGTGTTTAACTGAATATGTCTTTGTCAGCTGCTACATCTGTCCTTCACAGCTAAACAGAGAGCACCGCTGTCTCTGTTTACCTGCAGGCAACTGAAGCATATGGATAAAACAGTCCTGATTCACCTCAGAGTGCAGCCATCTAAAGAAATCCCACTTTGACTTCAGTAGGGAGGATCGAGCAAGTAAGAATAGGTTTGCAGTAACAGTCTGTTCACAGGAGAAATTGAATGATGTACTTTTCAATCCTGGTCTAGTTCCTCAGCTGATTGTCTGTCTTACAAATTTCTCTTTGACCCCAGTTTAAGAGTACATACTTAATCACATGATAACTTCAGGAATGTGATTCATCAAGGCTACTTATGAGCTTATATTTATGCATGTTCTCAGGTATTCTGCTAAAACTCCATTCACTCTTTAAATAGACCTTTCAGGTATCATCTTTTCCTTTTATTTCCCAAAGTATATTGTTAAGATAAAAAATAAACAAGAATCCAAGCAGCAGAAGCTGATGTTAACTTGCAAAGCACCTTCCTAATTCTTACTATTCTTTTGTAATTATGACAGAGATCAAGAGATCATCAATAAAATAGATTGTCTTCATTGCTTGTGCCACTCTCAATAAGATCATAAAGTATGATTTTGGAGAGGTTCTTAGATATAAATGGTTTTATCGATTGAAAAACAATGATTCCAAACTACATATAAGACTTACAGAGATCCTGAACAAGAAATCACATAACGAGAACATGTTCCTAGGCAGCTACAAAGCTTCATCTTCAGCAGTGCCTGTCAAACAGTTTAATTGGCATCCTTTTTATAGAGCTATACTATATAATGCAGGCTCAAGACCAGGAACCCCCCCAATTTCTCATGTTCCAGGAAAATCTTCAATTGTATTTATCAGCTCTGCAAATAAAATATTTGCAGGAAGTAACTTCTGTATGTCAGCAGAGTAGTATTTTAACACTATAGAGAATCCTTGTTTAGCTGTAGATAATTGGAGTACACTTTAAAATGCACATACATTACAATTACGGTATTGTAAGAGAAGTAACAAAGCAAACATTAAGGTGGCATACACTTAGTATTTCCTCTCTGTCATTTAGAATTAGGAAGGAAGAAAGAAATTTGTGAGTGTGCATTTGAATTAGATCAAGAGACTGGTGAATATTTTATCATTGTCTGCCAGAAATGCATTCTGAACAGCGTGGGTCTTCCAGAAAAACCTACTTGAACATCAAATACAAACAGTATGTGAAATGGATACACTGTTCTGATATTCCCATGGTGAGATCCCAGATGCATGGAAAATAAATGGTAGAGAGTATTTCATGCTCTCCTGATCATTATGTAGTGTTTTCACAGTCTTCATAAATTTTATACTTCAGGCAGGACTTTGTGAACACAATATAAATATATGGAACCAAAAGAAGGCACTCATTCCAATTCCATGAAAATAAGAGAAAACAGGTGAAAAACAAAACAAAATCAAATAGAATATCTGACAGTAGGGTAAGTCATGGTCTGAAAATTTACTTCTCATTATTTTTTGTGGGTATCTGAAACACATTTTACCAAAAGAGCAGGCAGAGGACAGTGAGGCAGCTTTGTGGGTTCTTTGGGAAACTTCTTTCAGACAGCAGAACAGAATGGCAGGAAGACTGTAAGTGCTACCTTGAAAATCTTACAAGGGAATAAAATGGGCACCAGGACAAAGTGGGAACAATGAGTTCACCTGTCCTTAACTGATGAAAGATACAATATGGAGGGCAGACTGGAAAGGACTTTACAAGAGGGACAGTTAACTCTCACTTAAAAGTTTGAACTAAACTATTAACTCTTAAGACTGTTACTATGAAAATGATGTAAATTCTGAATCCTCTTCACTGAAAGAAGTCACCGACCAACACAGCAGTTAAATAAATGCTCGCTCTGCTGGTCACTGTTAAACATTCCTTACTGACCCTCTGCTACACACTTTGGTTGCATGATCTCTCCTTAATCTGCTTCAAACAGACTCATTAAACCATTAAGGGAAGTAGATTGAATTTACCCCACTCATTTCGCCTGAAGTGGATTAGGGAATGCTAATCCATTCCCTACAGATTTGAGGTTACTAAGCCTTCCAACATCACTATAAAATCTGGAAGATCATATTTATGCATGACTACATTAAAAGAATAAATAAATAAAACCCAGCCCAAGAAAAACCCTTGGGCCTGACATATCCTTCGATTAAACATGTGATTTAAGCTTTGACCCAGACCTATAGCTTGTGATGTCTTACAGCAGCGCATACTAAGGCACAGGAGTACCTGCAATAGCCTTTACAACACATAGTCCTTACAGACAGATTTCTAACAGTCTCTGTGGCCTCATTCCTTTCTCTGAGGGACAAACCACATAAGAGAACAGAAAGCTAAATCATGACTACTTAGACTGTGGATCCTGGGAGTCCTTTTACCAGTGCTGGGAGCAAGTGGGCAGAAAGACCTGTAAAAGGCAGAATTTCACTAAGTGTGGAGCAAGCTCAGGCCAGAACAATAATAGTTTTACAGGAAGCCCACTTCCTTCCTACTCAGAATTGCTGGTTCAGCTCTCACTAGCATCTGCAAAGTTATCAGTTAAACTCAGACATGCTTTCAAGCTTCTCCATAAGAATCTACATCATCACCATTACACTTGAAAATATTTTAATACAGACACACAACCCTCTCAGAATCAGAATGTGTTGGATTGGAAAGGATCTTCAAGGATCATCTAGTGCAACCCCCAACCCTCTTCCCATTCATCAAAGTAATTAAGAAGCTGCAGCAGCTTGCTCCATCATGAACAATCTCAGCATGTCAGAGTTCAGGAAGGACAGATCCTGCTTGACAAACCTGATTTCTTTCTACAACAAGGCGATCTGCTCAGTGGATGAGGGAAAGGCTGTGTACATTGTTTACCTGGACATTAGTAAAACATTTGATGCTGTCTCCCACAGCATCCTCCTGGAGAAACTGGTTGCACTTAGCTTGGATGGATGGACGCTCTGCTGGGTCAGAAACTGGCTGGATGGCCAGTCCAAAGAGTGGTGGTAAATCCAGTTGATGGCCAGTCACAAGTGGTGTTTCCCAGGGCTCTGATTTGGGGTCAGTCCTGTTTATCTATATCAATGATCTGGACAAGGGAATTTAGTGCACCCTCAGTAAATTTAAAGACAGCAAATATGGTGGGAGTGTTGACCTGCTTGAGGGTCGAAGGCCCTAGAGAGAAGTTTGGACAGGCTGATGAGCAGAGGTCAAATGTATGAGGTCTAACAAAACCAAGTGCTGGGTTCTGCACTTGGGATACAACCCCTTGCAGCAATACAGGCTTGGGGAAGAGTGGCTGGAAAACTGACCAGAAAAAGGGACCTGGCTGTATTGACTGACAGTTGTCTGAACATGAGCCAACAGTGTGCTCAGGTGACCAAGAAGGCCAACAGCATCTTGGCTGGTATCAGGAATTGTGTGGCCAGATAGAGTAAGGAAGTGATTGTGCCCCTGTGATCAGCACAGATGAGGCTGCACCTCAAATACTGTGTCTAGTTTTGGGCCCCTCACTGCAAGAAAGACACTGAGTTGATGGAGCTTGTCCAGGAAAGGACAACAAAACTGGTAAAGGGTCTGGAGATCAAGAGAAGTGGCTGAAGGAACTGGGGATTGTTTAGTCTGGAGAAAGCTGAGGGGAGACCTCATTGATCTCTACAACTCCCTGAAAGGAGGTTATAGTGAGGTAGGTCTCTTCTCCCTAGTATCAAGTGATGGAATGGGAGGAAATGGCCTCAAACTGCATGAGAGAAGGTTTAGATTGGATATTAGGAAAAATGTATTTACTGAAAGAGTGGTCAGGCATTAGAATAGGCTTCCCAAGGAGGTGGTGGAATCATCATCTATGGAGGTATTAAAAAATGTGTAGACATGGCACTTCAGGACATGGTTTAGCAACCATGGTAGCATCATATTGACGGTTGGACTCTATGAACTTAGAGGTCTTTTCCAACTGAAGCAATTCTGTTATTCTATGAAACAGCATTCCTTCATGTTCATGTGTCTTGGGACAAACAAAAGTTCATCTGTTGAGCTTGTGGCCCATTCTTTGCCAGATTTGAAAGTTTGAAAGTGAAGCTGTGTTCCTAAGCTGAGAGACCTGAGAGCTCTGAACTGTTCTGCTGTTCAAGAGAAAAAAGGCCATGAGAAGGATGTGTCTTCTGGGGCTGGGCAGAGTGGGGCCAGGAGAATGAGGGGGAATGAAGAATGGCCTTTGACACCTTTGTAAAAAAAAAAGACTTTTAATGGAAAATACCTGACTCCAGTTGTAATATGGTTGGTATTGTTAAACCTACAATTAATCTTACAGTTGCCAAACTGTTGAACAGCAAATGATGCAGAAACAAAATTAGTAAATGACTTGTTGAGCTTGATAGAGAATCCCAAGGATCATCCTTCACAGAGGTCAGATAATCTACTTAGGAGGAGAGACATCATTAGATAACCATCTCCCTCTTTAAAATGAGCACCTGATTATTCAAGTCAGCTTTGAATTGTCTCCTTTGTACAAGTGAGGTGTTATTTAAGATTTGGTTTAGTGATTGTGCTCTGCATTTAAAACCTCCTTTGTGCATAATCTTTTACTCTCTCTTTTTTCTTGTAAAAGAGATGAAGGAAGTAACTCCTGCCAGCCTTTTTGTTTCTCATTTGATATATTGCTATAAACTGTACACACAGACCTTCATAAAAGCTTTTATTCAGCATCTTTTATTAAGAATCTTGTTGCATGTGTGTGTGTCTGTATTTAGAATCATCTATGTTTTCATAAAATGGAAGAGGCTAACATCCAGGATGAACCTCAGCAGTCTGAGAATACAGCTCTTAAATTGTTAGGCTCTTTAAAGAATTTAGACTAATTCATGAGAAGTTTTGTCTTTGAAACTTCCTGGCTACAGGGATTTGCTTATACAAACCCAGCAAATCCATTAATAAACCAGAATTCTCCAGCAATCTTTCCATGTTTTTTCATGCAGTTTTCCCAAAAGTCTGATATATTGAGATGTCCTGCCTTAGAATTGAATGCTGTACTTTATAACTATTATGCTGAGCACATTTATAGATGTGTAGTGCACTTTAGAAATATGAGGTAGCACTATCTAAGTGCAATGTATTTATTCAGAATTGTAAATATTCATGGTGCTTCTTATGTCAATAGAAAATAACAAATTATATTGTGCTCTTGGTTACAGTGATACTGATCTTTGATTATTCCACTGACTGCATAGTGGTGCTCCAGACTTTAATAAGTGTAACAAATACAGAGATATGGCCTATGTAAGAAAAGATGGAAATAAATTTTAAAAAATAAGTAAAAGCATTGAAGCACAAAGCTTTTCAGGCTCCCTCTTCATTCTGCACTGAGATCTGACCTAAAGTTAGATGACAGGCTTTTTGTAGTCAGATTTGAAACTGAAGCTTAAAGTGTCTGCCTTGGGAGAAACTGCAGGCATGTAGAAAACATTTGTGGATGCTGCATTTCTAAGTACCTGATGGAGGCTGTTAAAAAGTAATTGCTGTTTGCTAATCCGAGCTCTAAACTTCCTGATAATTACTGCACTAGTGGATACTGACTGAAGTAAAATGGTTAATGTCGATATTACAAAAGATGAAAGAGAAGAAAGGAGGGAAATGAGCAAACTTTTGTCCAAACTATCCAGACTATACAAAGTTTTTAGCTAAGGCATACACTGCCATTGCTATTTGCATTGTTGCGAGAGAGCACACTATTGCTCCTTTTCAGCATTCCTTGCATTTCACCTGGAACTCTGCAGAGACATCATATTTTAGGCACTGGAGAAGTCATATGGTAGGTTAGGAAGTGGCAGATGAATAATGGTGAGTCTGAGGCTCAGTACAGATGTATATAGCGGGAATGTAAAGGTTTGCTGCAAAAGCACTCTGTAATAACTGCGACTTAGGGTCTTTGAAATCAGATAGCCTGACTATGACTTTAATGGTAAAGGAAGGAGATCTCAGGCTTGCTCACAATACCTGGGAGTTTAGGTAGAAGCTGGAAAAGCAGAGTCTGGGCACGCACAGCTGACACCTATTCTGAGGGATCTTTGCAGAAGTGTAAGATGAAGTTATTTCTGGTTCCCCTCTTTTTTTGTTTTTTTAAAGAACAATTTTTTAGTAATGAGATTATCAGAGAAATAATATTTTTGTTCCTTTTTAATATTAAGCAGAGATGACACCCTACCACCTCATCTTCAAGAAAATCAAGAAAAGCACATAATGAGATTTCAATGCCTAGATCCTAGATGGATATCTTTAATTTCAACAATGTAAGTAAAGATGTTGGTGCTGACTCTTACATCTTTGTAATCTAAACTTGCAAAGCACTGTTGTTTCTTGATTCTGAAAAGAAAATAAAAAAAGCTGAAAATTTAAGAAATAGTTTACAAATTATGAGATTTGTAGTAACTTTGTAAATGAGTAACACCATTTAGGTACTAAGAGAAAGTGATGTTGCCTTTTCAATCAGTTCATACACTGATTTGTGGGGTTTTTTTCATTCTCAAACTCAGAGGTATTGTCTTTCCTTTTATAAACTAGGATTGATATATTGCAAAGGCACACCAAGGGTAGAAATTTCACAGATGTTTTACAAGTAGTTTATGGACTAATGCAAAATCAAAGGTAATATTTCACATAGTTGTAGTTGTTTAATAGCTGACCTACTGCAGTAAAGGTAAGATCACAGATCACTCTGCTGAGTGCAGCTCGTGAAGGAATGTAAGGCTATCTCAGACACCTGTCCATTTCATCTTCAAATATTATCTTAAAATATTAACAAATCACATTCCCCTTCCTTTCAAATCAGATCTTAAGAAAAGGCACATGAATTATGGATTTCCTTCTCAAAGTCTTCTGTGATTTCTTTCATGGTCATGAGACACACTGGACTGATTTCTAGAGTTTCCAGAGTGATGTCCTTTAAATGTTAGGAAGACATATAAAGGTTTTTGTGCTTTGTCACTGCCTGCTGCCTTTCAGCCAGTGAAGCTCATGCAAATACATGACCAGTGGGGCACAAGTGCATGATAAACTTGATGATGGTTTCAGTGATATGGATCCAGAGATCTCAATCTTTCCAACTCCTTACATCCTCATTTCTTAAAATATAGAGGCTTAGAAAAATAAAAACTGGTTATTTGGACCATTCCCCCAAATATTTGCCTACACTTCTTTGTGAAATTAATGGTCCCAAGGACAATAAAATGCAATTTAATTTCACCTTGATTTATGTAAATGATGAAGGGGTAACACTGTCTGGTCATATTTACAGAGTCCATCATGAACTGGGCAGGGCTGTAGGGGCTTCTAATAAAAAAAAAGGGAGATTCCCTGCATTCGCTGGCTGTTCTGCTCACCACCGTATTTCTCTTTCTTCATGACATTATGCTTATACTGGCTAATTCTGTAAGCAGTGCTTTTATCTTGCCCTCAATATCTTTAGGCAGGGAGCCCCAGAGCCTGCTCTGTGGAGCAGTAATTCATCCTCTGCATTTTACATCTGGACAGAATAATTTCTTTGTTCTGGAAGAGTAAATAAGAATGTCAGATTTACCTTCCTCAGGTCATGTCTCTCTATATTGTGATTTTTCTAACTCTGCTCCTCTCTAAACAACATTAAGGTATTTCATTTTCTTCTATCATTATCTGTAATGGACTTTCAGAGCTAAGACAGGTGAGAATAAATATGAAAAGAAATCATATTTTTTCCACAGAAACCTGATCACATAACTTTTGTTTTACATAGCTCTCAACTGTTTACTTATTTACTCATGTAGCAGAGGAGCAGAAGCAGATAGCACTGATGAAAACGGATATAGTGAGAGGGTAGCATAGCTAAATAAGTTTGCAGAAGAGATTGGAAAGGAAAAAGTGAAACCGCTAAGCAAAGAGCACAATGAAGACTGCAGGGCCTGGATAGCATAGGGAAAAAAAGCATGACAAATATAGAGGAAGTGGGCTGAACTCAACCACCTATAGGTGGTAGCACTAGCTGAAATATTTAATTGTCATGTTGCTGGATAATATTTTGCTTCTTGTGATCCAATGGTAAATGGAAAATATAGACCATGTAAAAAGCATATAACAAATCATCTTATTTATAGTAACAATGAGGAAATATTTTTCCATTGGAATATATATATTATTTCACTTGAAAATAGTTATTTTGTCCACCGAGAAATCAAATGACAAACCATATTCACAATAATGCAAAACCATATACACCATGTGTTTTAAAGAGCTGAAATGATCAATTAAAATAGTGGAGACACAAATAGCTAGACATGAATCCCATGCATAAAGAGGTGCAGAAGGAACTGAAACCTAAACCTGCTGATTCCCTATGTTTTCCTCTAATGACTTATCACATCTTTATTAAATCTGTTTTTATGGATGTCTTTTTTGTTTTGGTTTTGGTTTTATTGTTGTTGTTGGTTTTGGTTTGGGTTTTTTGGGGGAGGGGGAAGAGTTTTTGTTTTGTTGGTTGGTTTTTTGGTTTTGGTTATGTTTTTCAGTCTGGATTATTTATTTTTACAGTCTACCATGAAGAATGCTGGGGAATTCTGGAGTTCCCTGTGCTTTGGTAAACTGTATATTTTGCAATCACTAGAGAAGAAGCTGATGTTCTGTAATAACTTCATAATCTCTCTGTGACAGTATTTCTGCATTGAATCAGAAAGGACAATTTCCCCATTGGACACCCTACAGCCATTCCACAAATATATCCTATGTAGTTCTTTGGTTTAATGAACTAATTTAAACAGAAGGGCTTTGGGAACTGACTGACAACTTTGCTGAGGATGAGCAAAGTAAATGAGGACTCACTCACTTTATGCTGAACTGTATAGTCAAGTGGAATTAAAAACTGTGTCAAAAGTGAAAAATCAGTTTCCAGTTCCAGCCAGCAGAATGAGTAATATTTTGCCTGGTTATGTCACAGAAGTAGTGAATGATTCAGGGTTTCAAGCTCAGTAGAGTTAATACAGCATTTGGAAGAAGATGATAACACTAGTGTCCTACCTTACTTTGAAGTTACAGCTTTTGAGAGGGCATTTTACTATCACTTTTGTAACAGTTGTGGCAGAATTGTGCACAAAGGGCTGCTTATTACTGTCATTTAATCTAGATCTTATTAAGATCAAGAGAACATTCAGACATTTAACCATATATTTTCAGTTTTTACATGTGTTACATGATCATAAGAAACAGAGCTGGAAGTAACAGATACCAAAGTAGTGTCAGTCACATTGGAAGTAAAACTGGAGAAAATTTCATGTATTTGAAGGGTGGTTTAAAAACCTGGAAGGAGTCTTCTCTCAAGAACTAGGCCTGTTTGCTTAGGCTTAAGTGAGTATGTTAGGAGATATTACAGAACCATGTGAGGCAGACTAGGAAACAATGTTTCTATACCCTCTACCTGGATCTCTTACTCACCTTCTATACACAGTGACTTTTACCTATGTCTTTTCTTCTCCTGTCAACTATCTATTCAGCCAAGTTCTTTCTTAAGGGATTTATTTGTACAGTGTTGAGCATATAGAGCCTGACTGCAGTAACCATTGATTCTGTATAATTTTTCAACAGTGCTTATGAAGACATGATGATGTTTTGTGATGCAATCATCTTGTGACCCTTGGGGGGAAAAAAAAGTCAGGGAAAATGTTTTCAACCTCCTTTCCCATCATGATGCCTGAAAAAATGGAGCATAAACTAGATGCTAGGTCTAAATATCTAGGGCAGAGTTTCAGGTATTATTTTCTGAAGACATTTTCCTAAATGAAGGAATGGAGCCGCTCTAGATTTGCATCTCTATGAAGGAAAGTGAAGTTTCCCATCCAGATAAACCAAGATTAGTAGGAACCCCCCAATATACATATATATTTTTAAGCATACACACACAACCCCCAAAACAACAACACAAGAAAACAGTGAGAAGGATTTAAAGACATTTAAGTTTCTAAGATCTAAAGAATCCAATGTTCAAGCTCTGGATAACATCACTGATGTCTGTTAGTTTCCAAGGACCCTACCATAGTACTCTGATGAGTGGGGAAGGGACTAGATACCACACGTTCCAGTCTCTACACTTACCCCAATCAAAAAAATAAGCAGGAATAAACCAAATACGTGGGTAAGTATCAGATAATAAGATTGCATCCTGCATATATTGAACCCACTCTGGCAGGGACCTTTGTACAGCGTGTATGCCCTGATCAGGTATTTCTTGCTCTCACTTCAGAGTTCCTTAGGTGGTGAACGTGCATCAGCCCCATCAAAGCACCTTTGTGCTCTGAAGATGGAGAGCAATTCATCCTGCTTCCAAAATATCTCTCCTGCATGTGTAATTATGTCAGAAGAACATCTGAAAGAAGCTGCCACATTGCAAAGCAGACCATGTGTGATGTGTCATGCCTGTATGATGATATGCTGAGGACCACCCTGAATATCTATGATATCTATTTTCTTGTGCTCATTTTGCTGTTTTGGGTCAAAAACTGAATTAAAAACAAGAGATTAGACAGACACATGGAGACTGAATTCGTCAGCTACTGTTAAACACAATGGTCTGAATGCAACCTGTTAAAATGTCTTTGAAGTGCTGGTTGATGAAGGCTGGAAGGAGAGAGGCAAGGGAAGACTACCTTCAGATTTTCTATTTCTTTTACTTTGTGTCAAGTGTTCACACCTGTAGAGAGAACTACAATCCCGAGCTACCACACTATCTAACTTAACCCTTTCTACAACAGTCCATTCATATGCATCTGTTATTTCTTTAATTTACATAAGCCAGAAGAGTCTCCTTTGAAGGTGATTGTCCTGAGTCATCTTGAAATTGAGTTGCTTCAGCATGAAATTTATGTTAAAGACCTGGTTAATTCCACTAAGCCAAGGCAGTGTGGGGAGGACAAATCTCCATGGACTCAGAAGCTGTTTTCACATAAACTTTGACAGATCCATTCGTTTCAGTTTTCATAGGCAGACTAGAACTTGGAACCTACTAGTTCTGCATAATCTTGGAAAATACATTACAAGGAAAGGGCTTGCTATTTGCAAGCAAGCAGGAAAAACACCGCCAAACAAACATCGTATGTCTGTTCTCAAACAAACAGAAAAAAGCCCGTGGCATTTTCCTCTTCGCACACCTAGGAAAATTCTGCAGTAGCTTTTTTGTTTAGGGATTGGTGGGAGAGGTTGTACAGCAGACCATCTTGGGGGCAATCACTGCATACCTAAAGGATGGCCAAGGGATCAGGTCTAGCCAACATGGATTTAGGAAGGGCAGATCCTGCCTCTCCAAACTGATCTCCTTCTATGATCAGGTGACCTGCCTGGTGGATGTGGGAAAGGCTGTGGATGTAGTCCATCTAGACTTCAACAAGGCCTTTGATACCGTCCCCCAAAGCAAACTCCTGGCCAAGCTGTCAGCCCGTGGCTTGGACAGGAGCACTCTGAGCGGGGTTGGGAACTGGCTGGAGGGCCGAGCCCAGAGAATGGTGGTGAATGGTGCCACATACAGCTGGCGGCCAGTCACTAGCAGTGTCCCCCAGAGATCAGTGCTGGGCCCCATTCTGTTCAATATCTTCATTGATGATCTGGATGAGGGGGTTGAGGCAGTCATCAACAAATTTGCAGATGATACCAAGTTGGGAGCAGATGTTGATCAGTTAGAGGGTAGAAGGGCTCTACAGAGGGACCTTGACCAGCTGGACAGATGGGTAGAGCCAACATGATGACATTCAACAAGTCCAAGTGCCAGGTGTTGCACTTTGGCCACAACAACCACATACAGAGCTACAGGCTGGGGTTAGAGTGGCTGGAGAGCAGCCAAACAGAAAGAGACCTGGGGGTACTGATTGACAGCCAGCTGAACATGAGCCAGCAGTGTGCCCAGGTGGCCAAGAAGGCCAATAGCATCCTGGTCTGCATCAGAAATAGTGTGGCCAGCAGAAGCAGGGAGGTCATTCTGCCCCTGTACTCTACATTGGTTAGGCCGCACTTTGAGTACTGTGTCCAGTTCTGGGCCCCTCAGTTTAAAAAGGACATTGAGACACTTGAAAGTTTCCAGAGAAGGGCAACAAGGCTGGTGAGAGGTCTGGAGCTGGGATTGTTTAGCCTGGAGAAGAGGAGGCTCAGGGGAGACCTTATTGCTCTCTACAACTCCCTGAGGGGAGGTTGTGGCCAGGAGGGGGTTGGTCTCTTCTCCCAGGCAACTAGCACCAGCACTAAAGAACACAGTCTCAAGTTGTGCCAGGGGAAATTTAGGCTAAAGGTAAGGAGAAAGTTCTTCACAGAGAGAGTTGTTAGCCATTGGAATGGGCTGCCCAGGGAGGTGGTGGAGTCACCATCCCTGGAGGTATTCAAGAGGGGATTGGACATGGCACTTGGTGCCATGGTTTAGTAGTCATGAGGTCTTGGGTGACATGTTGGACTTGATGATCTTTGAGGTCGTTTCCAAACCTTGTTGATTCTATGATTCTATGACTCCTGAAGAACTCTAATGATAATATAATGTTAATAGCTTTTTCAAGAGCAGACAAGCTAAGACAAGAAAGAACATGGTAATGAACTGACAAAAGAATGCCTGGTGGTAGATTCATACTGCACCACTGCTTTAGTAACATTTTGCTGACAGAGCCTTTAATGATGAAGATCAATTCTGGAATCTTTGGATCTGATCAAGTTTTGATTGTGTTGTCTTCTCCTCACATTGCAGTTCTGGCATTGTCACCATAGTAAATCAATGCTGTGCACTGGTGGAAGGATGCTAAGCAGGTGACTTTTCACTTGTATATTCTGTTCCAGAAACATGACAAAGAATGTTTCTTTATAAGGACAGTGGAATGCACTGTTTATATTAAAAGAAACAATTAAAGGAATCTGAGGCAAGGAGAAAAGAAGAGCTGAAGTCCTGTTGGTAACTCTGGGTGATGCAGACCTCAGAATATGACTCTGAACAAAGTTTCCATGAACTTCCTTGTTTCTTCCATGGCTGTCAGTTTCTTATTCCAGTTAGGATGTCAGACCCTGATAAGCTTCTCTGTGTTCCGTGTAATTTGTGAGCCATGTCTCAGATCTGTTTCCAATAGCTATCAATTAAAGAAATCCTCCCTCCTAGTGCAGTTGAAGACTAGAAGATTTCCTGGCTAGGTGCACTCTTAAAGGAAATACAATGAGATTTGCTAACTTTGAGCATGAGCCAGATCTTAGAATACATTGAAAATGTTGCAAAGACACTGCCAGTCTCTCACCTGGTGTCTCATCTGAGTTACAGGCCTCTGAGAATGTCATGACAAGATGCTGAAACATTACAGGACTAAACCTAGCATACATCTTCTATCCCTCTCAATGTCAACAGTCAACTTCTTTGTTCACTCTTCCCTTTTTTTCTTCAGCAACAGGAAAGACTAATTACATAGATCTAAATTAAAAATTCAAAGTGCTTGCTACAACTTTTAGATTTTGAATAGCATGAAACAGGGTTTCCTTCCTCCAAAGCAATAATGAAAACCAAAGATAGTACATTTGGGCAATTTAATCATCTGACCCAGGGTTCATTCTTCCTGTGAAAAGAGGCAGATCTGCCTTCTCTTTCACCACTACATTTTCATTTATTCTGGTAGGCTTTTCCACTATTACATTAAACAAAGAAACAAAAAAACAAAAAACACTTTCCTAGAGCTGCAGCAATCAATTACTCAACCATTTTCCCCTTGTTTCTTAAAAGGTATATTGGACTACTTAGCTGTTTCCAAAACTCGTTGATTCAAAGGCAGGATCACACCTTCAACAGCCAGCACTGATGTACTGTGGTGACAGCCCACGTAAATCACAGTATCACAATATCACAGTATCGCCAAGGTTGGAAGAGACCTCGAGGATCATCGAGTCCAACCTGTCACCACAGACCCATGATTAGACCATGGCACCAAGTGCCACGTCCAATCTCCTCTTGAACACCTCCAGGGATGGTGACTCCACCACCTCCCCGGGCAGCCCATTCCAATGACGAATGACTCTCTCAGTGAAGAATTTTCTCCTCACCTCAAGCCTAAACTTCCCCTGCCACAGCTTGAGACTGTGTCCCCTTGTTCTGGTGCTGGTTGCCTGGGAGAAGAGACCAACCCCTTCCTGGCTACAACCACCTTTCAGGTAGTTGTAGAGGGCAATGAGGTCTCCCCTGAGCCTTCTCTTCTCCAGGCTAAACAATCCCAGCTCCCTCGGCCTCTCCTCATAGGTCTTGTGCTCAAGGCCTCTCACCAACCTTGTTGCCCTTCTCTGGACACTTTCAAGTGTCTCAATGTCCTTCTTAAACTGAGGGGCCCAGAACTGGACACAGTACTCAAAGTGCGGCCTAACCAATGTAGAGTACAGGGGCAGAATGACCTCCCTGCTTCTGCTGGCCACACTATTCCTAATTCAGGCCAGGATGCCATTGGCCCTCTTGGCCACCTGGGCACACTGCTGGCTCATGTTTAGGCAGCTGTCGATCAGCATCCCCAGGTCCCTCTCCATTTGGCAGCTCTCCAGCCACTCTGACCCCAGCCTGTAGCTCTGCATGGGGTTGTTGTGACCAAAGTGCAGCATCCGGCACTTGAACTTGTTGAATGTCATCATGTTGGACTCTGCCCATCTGTCCAGTTGGTCAAGGTCCCTCTGCAGAGCCTTTCTATCCTCTAACTGACTAACATCTGCTCCTAACTTGGTGTCATCTGCAAATTTGCTGATGACTGACTCAATCCCCTCATCCAGATCATCAATGAAGATGTTAAAGAGGATGGGGCCCAGTACTGAGCTCTGGGGGACGCCACTGGGGGGTTGCCATGGCCAAAGTGCAGCACCCAGCACTCGGACTTGTTGAATGAAATCCCATTGGACTCCGCCCATCTGTCTAGTTGGTCAAGGTCAGGGATTAGGGAACATAGGAGGGGACAGAGATGCTTCAGCCTGTCTTTGGTATAAAAAAGTTTTATGTACTGCAACGAGCTTTGCTCAGGTACTTAGATTATCTAGTTTTCTACTGTCTTTTCACCAAAGAACATCATCACTTAATGGGACTCAGTGATGACCTTAATTGAGATTAAAGAATAATAGATACTAGAAAATTAATGGTGAGGAAGACTGAGGGGATGTTAGGGCCGACACTACCAATGAATCACAGAATTTTTGCCCTTCATCACCAGAATGGACAAAACATTGATGGAATTGTTTGTACAAGTCAGTGACAATAATGAAGGGATATTATTGGACTTCCAGCTTAATGATGCTCTGGAGCACCAGAAGCAAGATAGGGGTCCTCTCTTCCTTCTGTTCAAATTTTCATACAAATAATCTCAACTTAAACTGAATGACAGGGTATTTCCTTTTTCTCTGACAAGTGAATGACATCAAATCCATTGAAATTCTTTCTTTTGATGTTAATAATAGTATTGTCTCTTTACTTTTCCTCCTCAGATCCTCAAAGTCTGTTAAGAAATGTTGAGGGTCTGGTAAGATTTTGCACACAAGTTTTGGTGAAGGAAAAGAAAAAAGCAATTTTTTACATGTGGAGAAAATCTACTTTTACTACCATTAAAAATAATTCATAAGAAATAGCTTTTAAGTAAAAACAATTTTCCAATTAGAACAATACAAACAAAATGCTACCACTCATTCATTCATTCATTCATGGTGCCATGGGTTAGTTGATTAGATAGTGTTGGATGATAGGTTGGACACAATGATCTCAAAGGTCTCTTCCAACCTGGTCTATTCTATTCTATTCTATTCTATTCTATTCTATTCTATTCTATTCTATTCTATTCTATTCTACTCTACTCTACTCTACTCTACTCTATTAATTTAAATTTTCTTTTTTCTTTTAAACAAGGTTTACTGTCTCAAAAGGAATAATGCAATCTTTCATCAATGATCAAATCCTGTCTTGTATCAGTCCTTGTTAGCTGAATTATACTGAATTGTGAAATTTTACTTTGATGTAATGCTGCATGATGTGTGACTTTCTGTTCAGTATGGTTGTTAGAAGGACTTATCTGCAAAGCAATTGCTTCATATCATAGCTGTAGCACAAGATGGTATTTTTTAAAACTTTCTGGTTTCAAAGGAAATCTACTTTGTGTTCCTCATTTCAAAAGGCAGTGCAAGGTGCTCTGAGTGTATGTAAAACTCCTCTGGCACTTAATGTATGCGTAAGAGACTATCTTCAATTTAGCTGGTTGCATCCCTCATTTCAAGCTACTGCAGTCTATTAACTCTGAAGTTAAGCTTTCTTAAGAAAGCTAGTGACCTTGCTTTCTCACCCAGAACTTTAGCCATAATTTATTTAGTACTTGGTGCTATATGGTACTTTGATCCTGTAGGATATGATGGTGTTACTGGATACAGTTTCAACTGGCCTTTATATGGCCCAGAAAATGCTGCATCAAGTACAGATGTTTGAATGCACAACCTAACTTTTCCAACTACTGTTTTCATGCTAAACCCATTGCTGCTGGGAGCCTGACTGGATGTGAAATCATCCATTTCATTCACATCAGGTTCATGTGGAAACCAACTGCAACTGTAAGGATAGCACAGAAACTGTAGTAGCTTACTGAACAAAACACTGCCCTCGACTTTGGCTCAGTATAGGTCACTTTCTCTCCTTTAAAAATCAGTTTTAAGAAGCTGGAGTACTTGCTCATGTGTCACCACGTATTCTGGCTGAAAACATTCTTAGCAAAAGTATAGTGCTAAGGACAAATCATTTCCCCTCTGTGAGTGGCAGCATTGTTAATCTGCATGATTAATTCTGTGACTATTAAAGAAACTACAAAGCACTCTCCATTTAGTTAATATCACTAACAAATACACATCTGTCACTCAAAATTCTGTGTACTCAACAATGTTGTTCTTATGATATTAAATATTTACTATTTATTATGATTGTTACTTCAGCTATTTATTGGCTTGCAGAAACCAAAACCATGCCAGGCAGCCTGGGGAGGATGTAGAAAAACAATTTCAAACCAGCCTGTCTTAAAGTGAAGCACTTAAATAGAACATTAGATATTTTGGCCTCAATTCACAGAAGTCCTTTTCACCATATGTGCAAATCCTACAGGATGGATGTTAGGCACATGCTGTGGTTATTTGCTGGGGACAGAAGGAATTACAAGGAGTTTTGCTGGATCAAGGCTGTGGCCCGTAGCTAGAAGCATGCTCCTTCCTTTTGCTGAACAATGGCCTTTACCCTCAGGTAGCACTGAAAGTGGGAGCAAAATTTGATGGAGATTCACAATTGTTTTCCTGTGAGAAGATTTCTTGCAGATGGATCTTGATATTGTGTTTACACATATATTTCTATTCTCAGTGTGAGTAGTTAGAACTGCCTGATAAAAAGATTCCTGTCTGACCAGAGGTCTGTAATCCATTCACAGAAGACCCCACCAATCTATTAGCACATTTTGGGGACTTATATCCATTGTATCCCTTTTTTGAAGCTGCTATTAAATTGTGGATGAGTACAACTGTAGCAAATATTGCTTCTTATCATGTCATTATCTTCCTTTTCTTATGATTCCTACAGAGCTGAATGAAGCCATGATAATAATTGCAGTGAAGTTCAATTTCCATGCCTCAGAAAACAGCTGAGTTTTGACAGGAAGAATGTTTCCCTTCATGATGTAAAATTGTTTCATTTTTCAGGCTCTTTGCCTTGCCTGTAACTTCTTACTCAGGCGGCATTAAGTATAGATTTTAGAGAAACAAACCAGACTGGGTAGAACTAAATGAACACTCATTCAAGTACTTACTGTAACTAATGAACTTGCAAATTGTTAATGAAGCTGGGAAAGAAATTCCAGGAAACCCACATCTTCTTTGTATTGTATTCTGTTGTTTTCTGCCTGGTGTGACTATTTTCTGATGTATTTGTATTGCTTGGGTTTATATATGTTATAAAATGAAGTCAAATTATATTCTTAAAGCTATTTCTTTCAAAGGTTTTGATAAATAACTATATTTCCATAGACTTCACTGAATTGTCTTTAAGTGAGACCACTTGTTATGAGATGATATCAGAGCTCAAGACTGGTGGCTGGTTTTTCTCTCCACAATGTCGCTCCTAGCAAACAATCAGATAGGAGTCTCCTCAGGAACACAGAGCCTTTTTTAACTAGCATTATAACTCACCAGTAAATATAGAAGGTTATAACATCTTAAAATAATTTATGGTACTGTCAGGCTTGAAGAAGGAAAGACTTCTCTTGGGAAGCAGTTTCAGCAGGAACTTCAAAAACTGTATGTTTGATGAATAGCACCACAACTAACAATGTTCAAAGTGCACGGATCAAGGGAACTTTAAATTAGGAATTTAGACTCTCAGGTCCACATAAAACTATTATGGAGGAAGGTGCTATGACCAAGAAAAAGACAAACATTTGATCCGTCAATGAAATCAACAAGAGAAATGTAACCACTGATCTTTTGGGAGCTGAGTTTTGACCTGTCTAAATAGAAGGATGTCACTGATAAAAAGTATGAATTTGTATCCTAAAAGAATGATATTTTCTACTCCTCTAAATTTTTTGAGAATCCTAGACATTTTTATATCTCATATTCAGGCTCAGAATTCAACATGTCAGAAAAGAGAAATAAGCCAATAATGATTATAGCTGAGAAAAAGTAAATATTAGTGATATGATTTTTTTCAATGCTTATCATTTTTATCTTGCTGCATTTGAGCTGATGCTTTAAAACAATATGTTCCTTCCTTTGGAAATATTTTCAAAATTAAATTACTTGGATGGAAAATCTTGATTTTTTAAGATTTTTTTTTTTTTTTTTTTTTTTTTAAACAAGGTGGACTGAAAGGTCCATTGAAGCAGAAAATGACTTAAAGTACTGCTTCATACTAACTGGCATTTTCCAATGAAAAACAATTTATTGAAAGATTCTTGATAAGGTCTATTCCTTGTTATAGGCTATGGCTTTTGGAGAAAACACATTATTGAGGACCAGGAGTCACTTGCCTTAAAAGAATGTCCCACTTACCCGTAGCTTATCTAAGGATGGATGGATAGATGTGCTTTAAAATCAGTTGCTCTCAACAATAGGACAGCACATCAAATGCTAAATTTTATTAAGGTTCCCTTCAGCTCTTGTGGACATAACCACTCAGAATTCTGAATTTACACAACATCTGCATTCTGCTACTGCTACCTTGGTTCCTTTGCTAAGGCCATATGCTTTGACGGAGATAAGAAAGAGAGGATTTGCTGTTTGTGAATATTCATTAGAACGGTAATGAATGAGATAACATTGATTAACAAAGAAATTAAGAACTCTGTTCTTTGCAGAACAAGGTACCCCACTCATCAAATCCATATAAGTATTCAACATTAAACAGGTGAGTCATTCTATTGATCTCAATTTCTTATAGTTTTAAACCTGTTTGAGTGTTTTATTAACACGTGAAATTTGCAAGGGTTCCATTATTCATCCAAAATTCTTTTTAAATTAAAGCTAATCAGAAACAGAAAAAATAGGTTTTTGACAGACTGAACACAATTTTTCCACACATTGATAAGTGCAAATAGTTGCATAAAATATGTTCTGTATGCCCACGCCTCCAGGTATCTGTGCATTACCTTCTTTGACAGTGTAATGCTCTCCTTTGAAACACTTTTTTACACTACAGTGTTTAGAACAAACTTCCCAATTTCCCATTTAAATTACTGATTGACTTCTGGGTACTTCTAATAAGGAATCCCTGTCTTTAAACAGAAGAAAGAGTACTGCTATAGCATCTCTGAGCTACAAATATCTGGGTATCAGAGAGGAGATTAGTGGTGTCTTTCATGTCTAAAGAGTTTTTAGGACTCATGAACACTCCAGGGAGAGGCCAAACCTGGGCCACAACAATAGCTTCAATATTGAAATGGCCTAAATGTCACACAAGAACTTAGGATAGAAAATATTGCTTAAAAATAACCACATCCTCTGCTAATCCAAAGCTTTGGGATTCAACTGGTCTTCTGTGTAAACATCCAAATACTCACACAAACACATTCCCCTCCTATGCCATCTATGCCACTCACCTGTATTCTGTAACGAGTCCTACAGAGGTAGAAACAATTGTCTTGCATCTGATTTGCATAACAACCAGTCGCATTAGGACCATTGTACTGATTGTAACAAAAAAACCCTAGAATTTGTGGGTTAGCCTCACTCCTGAAAGTGGACCCAGAAACACATCTGTCTGTCTATCTCCTGGTATTTCTACAAAGCTTATCACTAGGGACAGTCTTCCCAGATGTGCAAAGACAAATCACAGTGAAGGGAAGTTTGAGTGTTGAGACGGGAGTGAGAATAGTAGCAGTCCTTAGGAGAGAGGTTGCTTAAGTTGCACTGCAAAGATGCTCCTCAGTAGCAGCAGATATGTTGCCCATGACCTGACTTTGAAAGAAAACAACTACCACAAAAAAAAAAAAAAGAAAAAAAAGAAAATATCTCTTTAGAAATTAATTTAAGAAAAGCTTTCTACTTGTGCCACACAGGGCTCATTTTTCATTAAGTTGTTAGCTTCCCAGTGTCTGTCTTTAACTGCCTTGCACTCTCAGCAGTTGAAAACCATCACAGGTGTTTTAAATGTCTACTGAGTCCCATGCTGTTATATGTATGTAAAGCAGCCATGCAATGCTCAAGAAGTAGTCTGGCCTCTTTGGGGTTGCTGCTTGTCAATTATGGCACAACAGATCTCATTTATACTCTAAGTCATGTTCTTTTTAAGTTCCTTTCTCATATTGTGAGTTTTAGAATAAATTAACTGCACTTGATAAGCTGTGATCCAAAGTGCAATGTCAGGGAGCTTTTCCACCAAAACTACACGAGCAAACTCATTTTAGTAAGCATTACCCTTATGTGCTCCCTCCAGGATCCTAGCAGGCTTCATCTGAGAGGAGTTTTGTTGATGTGATCCTTTGCCAGCTAGATAATCGCCTCTTAAAACCAGGCCTGTAGGCAGGCATCTATGCCAAACAAGCACATTTTATGATCATAAAATATCATCTTCAGAGTATTTCCAGACCCCACATTGTGCTTGCAGGCTGTCTGCACTCCCCCCATTTTAATTGAGAAGCCCTCTTGTGCTCATGCTTGGACTGTTGCATACAATGAACCTTGGCTTTTCTAGATGTGTTTCTCTTCTTTAATGCATTACTACTTATACATGTCTGCAGACTGATGTATTTCAAACAAATCTTTAATCTTTGAACATGTCCAGAGAAGGGCAACGAGGCTGGTGAGAGACCTCGAGCACAAGTCCTGTGAAGAGAGGCTGAGGGAGCTGGCATTGTTCAGCCTGGAGAAGAGGAGGCTCCGGGGAGACCTTATTGCTGTCTACAACTCCCTGAAGCCAGGTGGGGGTTGGTCTTTTCTCCCAGGCAACTAGCACCAGAACAAGAGGACAGAGTCTCAAGCTGCACCAGGGGAAGTTTAGGCTCAAAGTAAGGAGAAAGTTCTTCACTGAGAGAGTTGTTAGCTCTTGGAATGGGCTGCCCAGGGAGGTGGTTGAGTCACTGTCCCTGGACATGTTCAAGAGCGGATTGGACGTGACACTTGGTGCCATGCCATGAGGTCTCGGGTAACAGGTTGGACTTGATGACCTTTGAGGTCCTTTCAACCTTATTGATTCTATGATTCTATGATTCACTTGTGCATAGCTTTGACACAGTAAAATTCACAACAGGCATACCAAGCTGCTGTAAGCATGATGCATTACAAGAGTATCAGACTTTGCCTGACTCTAGGGAAGTAGCCATCACCTTCAGAAATATTAAACAAAGAGATGACAAAAAAAAAAAGAGAAAAAAGCTGGCATATTTATTGTGCTCACTTTCTACCTACAATATTCACTGTTGGTCTTTCAGGCCAGGTATGGGGAAGACTGTGGCATATTGCACGAAGTAGTATAATATTTCTACAATATTGAAGTCATTGAACCATGGATAAGGATAAGATATAAAATGTGGTGAAGGAGAAACAGAGACAGCCTCAACAGCAAGCTGAGCCCTATGAGTCTCTTCTTCCCCTTCCTTCCCTCTCCCATGACAAGAAGGTCATTTCACCTCCTCTTTTGGAGTGGTTAAATTCACTTCTACAGATAAGAAGACTGAGTGATTGGATTATTTTTTAATCCAAAGAGAGTCAGAGCCAATCCCAAATAATCTTAATGTAAATTTTGTACTCTTGTGGTAAGATTGCCTCATTATTCAGGGATTTCAAACTGGAATAGCTTGACTTGTCCTGGGCTAGCTTGTTCAGCTGCCCAC
The DNA here is from genome assembly GCF_026170545.1 of Melanerpes formicivorus. Taxonomy (NCBI): domain Eukaryota; kingdom Metazoa; phylum Chordata; class Aves; order Piciformes; family Picidae; genus Melanerpes; species Melanerpes formicivorus. The sequence goes on from NW_027142357.1 coordinate 27,967,658, forward strand.
AGCCTTAGAAATCAAGACCATAAATCACATTTTTATAAAGATCAAAATGAGGTATGAATGCACATATCTGTTGTCAAATTTTGTAACAGTGGGGTTTTGGTTGTTTGGTTTTTTTTTATTCTCTAAGCAGTTGAATATGCAAAAGGAAATTATTTATATGCCCTTTTTTTTCCCCTAGTGCCATTTAATAGAGGGCTAGAACTGAGTTACAAAAGAGGTTGAATTCTTTTTTGTGGATTTATGTGTTTATGTTTTTTCATTATTTTTTTTAAACAGTCAAATATCAGCTGTAGCAACTCCTACAAGAGAAGATACAACCTTAATAATTTATGCAGTCTTTGAGAAAAGAAGAGATTACTGTGGTACATCCTCAACCTAGAAATTACTATTGTTCAGAAGGAATAATAATAATGAAAAAAAGATTAAGCATCCATATCCAGGCTAGAATTGCTATTGTAAATGAGGCTGTAGACTGAGGAATTGATCCTTTTAGACAGAACAGGAGAATCTTTCTGTGAATTATGGAACACCCCTGGAAGTTAACATCTATCTACAGCCCAAAATGCTTTATACTAGCTAAAGAAATGATGTGCTGTGATGTGGACCTTCCCACATATGTATGTAATCTAGAGTGTGAAATGAAGTGTTCTTATAAAGTAGTTGAAATGTCCCTGACAAATAGTAGACCCCAGGAAATATTTTTGAAACATCAAGGCTCTCAATGTATGCTTTCATTGACCTTAGGGAATCAGAAAGGAAGTCCCACTGCCATGTTCTGCTTACCACCCTTTCATGGCAGTATGCTTTCTGAGATGTATCTTTCAGTTTGCTTTGACTTTTAATGGTGGAATAATCATTATTCCCAGATTTTCTCAAGGAAGCCTGAGTTTCTGGGAAATCAGGGAAACTGGTATGATGCCTGCCTTCAAAAAGCTTTGTTTTATGATCCCAGGCTTAGTCTGCTAGAGTTAATGCCTGTAATTCTGGCACAGAAGCAGAGTATCACAGTATAACTAAGGCTATACAAAGAAATGACATTTCTGTAGAAACATGGAGAGGCACAGACATTGCTTGCTTTGGACAAGCCTGAAAAGCCAGAGCAAGGAGACACTTCTTTTGTGTCCATTATACAATGGCATTCAGTGAAGTATTCCCTGGTGACAGGGTGATGTCTTGGGATGCTGAAGATTCAAGTTCAGCTTCCTGGTTCACTGCAAAGGCAGCAGAAAGGAATAGTATGTGTCCACATTTCATCTGCTCTAGTTCACAGCTGTGTGTGAGCATAAAGGCACTTTCCTTGCTTAGACTAGCAGACAAAATTGGTTGGTTTTAACACAAATTAGTTACCACACCATTTCTTCCAAAGTTAGGTACCCCTTCAGAGGCTTATGAGTGTCACGACCTAAATTGAAAAGCAAAAGATGAGCAAAATATACTCCCATTGAGCTTGCTTAAATGGTGATGTCTACATTATTAAACACTGCATAAGTCTCTTCACCTTTTGATTTCTTATTGTATCTTCAGACTTGTCTGTAAAGCACTGACCACAATTTTAATGCTAGATAAATCATGGGAAAGAATAATAGTTTCTGACCATTTACACTACATGACTTTTCCCTAACCTGCCCTTTCTGCATACGATTTTAAAATTGATGTACTTGTGACTGCTGCCTAGCCATCTCCCACACAGCTAAACGATTATTCAAGTATTGGCTCTTTGCTGTTAATACCCACCTTTTATTGCTTCATCAATACTGGGCACAGGATGAAATAGAGCCACTGCAACTTTTTAAGGCTTCAAGATCATAGTCATGGAGGTGATAGACTCAAATTCACCTTGTCTATGAGTGTTGTGTTATTCCTCATACAAGTGAAATTTTTTGGCCACAAAAGTGAAATACTAAATTCACTAAAAGCATGTAAAGACAGGTGCTACAAGTCCTCCTGGTGAGTAAACACCAAGTGGCCTCAAAGGAGTTACAATACAATGAAATTAGATGTGCAGAGTTTCTATTTTGTGAAGAGAAAAAAAAAAAACCACCAACAACCAGCAATACATTCAGTCTCATTTTGATCCTTCGCAGATTAACTCTCTTCTTTGTATATCACATTCTCAGCTGGGAAAATTTCAGCCCCAAATAAATGAGATGTTGAAATGTTACAAGGAAAGCAATTTGGTCCATTGTCAGTAACTGTGCATGTGTTTCCTTATCTGGGGATTCAGTTGTCATCTTTTAAAAACAAATGCATAAACTCTGAAGAATATCTTTGTTCCTTTTTGCTCTTTTAGGACTACCAGGGATTGTAGGTAACTAAACCTGTTTGCGTGCTTATGTTCTCTGTGTTATTTAAATGAGATTAATTAATGAGAGTGTAAGAGATCATAGTTAAGTAGTAATTCATGAAGTCAAAGATCAACTACAGCAAAATTCTCTGGTAGAAATTGTGGCCTAATGTGTTTTAAATTAATATAGTTATCTGGCAGCTCTTGGGGTACAGCAATGTAAGATCAGCTGAGAACCCAAATAAAGGAAGTCTAAGAGCAGTAAATAAAATGTTTGCAAATTTACTCAGACCAAGCAGTGCTCATCTGTCAAGCACTGATCATTTGTCACCCTGTTACTGCAAGACCATTTACCCAGAATAGTTGAAGAAATAGTCAGAACTGACTGAGGCTTTCCCATCAGAAAGGGTGGAAAAATCACAGACTCATTTAAATTGTAAAGGATCTCTTGAAATCCTCAGGTTTGATTGTCTTGGTTGGTTAGCCAGGGAGTAGTCACACTCCCACACTGTTTAATAAAGTCTGTCACTCAAATGGGAGAATATGGTACAGAAAACAAAACAAACAGGATAGGGGTAGATGAGAAAACACTGAAAATTAATTATGCTTCCTGGTAAATGTTTTCCAAGGAAAAATTTTGATGTGTATTGGGTTTTGATTAAAACTAATTTTGCAGGTTGTATTTGCCTTCTGCATTTCTTAGCTTTAAGAGAGCAAATCAGTCCAAAAGCCTTTCTTTTTACTCTGAGAAATTATATTTGTAAAGTAAATCTATAATTAAATTCTGATAAGACATACATGCATTTAGATATTTTATAGATGTTACTGCATAAAAATAGTGTCTACACTTAGCCCATTTTGGGGGTTAAACTATAGCAGTTACTCTATTACCCAGTTATACCTTCCCAGCAAAGATGGGGAACTGGGAGAAGGCCTATGGGTTGAAATGAAAACGAACTTAATGAAGCAGCAGACTACTACTAATGCCAATATAAAGTAGACAAACCTACACTCAGCCCAGTGAATGTGCAGCAGCCACAAAGTCCTCAAAAAGAAGGGCCAGGACAAACTCAATGACAAAAGTAGAGACAAAAGTAAACTATCCACTGTGGAGTGTCGCATTTATGGTATGGGATACACCTGTAAGCCAACTCAGGTCAACTGTTTTGGTTGACTCAAAGCTGCTAAATATGGTAGTTTTAGGCTATACCTTTAATGATCTGCAGATCATGGCTGGCCTATCATTCTGTCCCAGCAAAACCAGGACAAATAGAAAATAATTTCCAGGTAACTATAATTAGGGATTAACCTAGACATAGTTACAATTTTCTTCACACAGATTCCTGTTGCTCAGGTGTCCCAAATACAGTCACCTTCTGGAAATACAGAAGTCCTCAGTCAATATCAGCATTTGAGCAACATGCCAGGGTGTGTTTAACCCTAACCCAAGAGCATGGTGATTCTCCTCTCTTTTGGGTGCTGTGACAGTAGCACAGCTTCCTACAGTGAGGGCATATGGCATGGGCAAAAACATCCACCTGTGTACACATCCCAGTCACCTAGAAATACTGCTAAATACAAGAGAATAGAAGCTTCTGAAAATAACAATTTAAAATGATATTATCAGTTAGGAAAGCCTGAAGTGGATTAAATGATCTTTCCCAGAGGAAACAAATAGTCAGCTCAAAGATATCATTAAAAACAGTGACAAATGCCCATCCTTATTTATAAAAAGATTCTTCTCAACAGGTTTTGATATCCATGTTTATAAAAGGATTCCTCTAGCAGGTTTTGATAAGCAAAAAGGAAGGAGTGGTTTAATTTCCAGAACATCCTCTCAGGTTTTTCTCAATTATGTGAGACTTTGCACAGGCCTGCCTTCTAATGAGTGACTCCAGACATGGACATAAAACAGAGCTGTCTCAGCTAGCCATATTTCCTACCCACATACAGTATCTATCTGCCTTGAAGGACAGCACTACAGTAAGAGACAGAAGCACTACATGGTTAAGGAAACAACAGCTGAACCATGGAGAATTAGTTTTAAGGTAGAAGAATCTAAGCAACATAATAATCCATCTTTTTCTAATGTTTACAGTGCCAGGGGTTTGTTGATTTGTTCCTGTGCTTACTTTTGTGATACTAAATTTGATTAGAATGAACCTTCCCTCTGGGTGCATTGGCAAACCATAACATAGAGATACACGGAAGCCCATTATAAAGTCAAAATCTATAAATAAATTTAGAGTTACACAAAACAATGCTAGGCATACTGAGCATTTTATTATTCAATATGTCTTTTTGCTGGTGGCATATCTACTTAATTCTGAGAGATCTGTGTTTTACTAAGCCTAGCAAGCATTTAATAACTAGCACTTTACAACAACTTCTGTATAAACAAATATTCAAAGGTGCTTTTCAATGATTCTAGGTCTTTTCTTTAGTAAACAAATGGAAATGCAAAGCTGTTTGGAAGGTTATGGACATTTTCTAGACAATGAGTAAAAACGAGACTTGAATCAAAACAGCTCAAATGGAAACTTATGACTACTTCTAGTGGAACATAATGGTTTTATATAGACAAATCTATAAACTTATATGATGTTCCAATACCTAAATGAGATGTTTGTGGTTCTTAATTGAACAACAGAGCTTTCAATTTGCTAAAACTAGGGTTTTTCTTTATTTCTTGTACACATCAGCTCAATCCTAATCAAAGCTCTTAATTTTGATGCCTAATGATGGAGGTTCTGAATATCATACATAGCTATTTGGTCTAGCAGGATTCTCAAAAGAAGTGACATTCAGACCTCGCCAGACAATCTTTGTGTGAAAAGAGAAACTGTCTACTGAGACCTATCCTTGAGGTAAATCTGTGGACTTGAAAGATTATGTTTCAAAACCACAAGTCTCTGAAGGCTGGCAAGTTAAATGCTCAACAATTTCATTAAAGAATGTTTTCTTGACTTGCAACAAAACCTAACTACTGTCATGAAATGCATTCATTTATACTCTGCAAACTCAAAGTATGGAGAGGTCCAATCTAATATAAGACTTCCTCCAGCACCATAATTTTTAGCTACTCTATACAAAGTTGAAAGGAAGACATTTTGTACAATCTGAATTCAATGATATTAAAAAGTTGCAGAAATAAAATGACACATCAAAGGGTTAATGTCAAAGATCATTATTTTCATGATTGAACATAGTTAGGGCCCACTGTTCAACTGGACTGGCAACAGAAAAATCATCCTGAAACAATGGAGCATAATAAATGCTCAGAAATTTTTAAAGCATCTTGGCATTTTCTTTAGGTCAGATAGGAAGTCCCAAGTGAAGCACCCAGTAGGCTATTTTCTCCATCACTGTTATGGGGATGACACTGCCATTTGACTGGAGATCACCGGGAATCAAATGTAATCCTCCACATGCCTTTCAAACATAACTGAGGTGAGCAGGAAATCTGTCGATTTAGTAGATGGATAACCCAGGATCCAGTAATTCCATGACAAAAGGAGAGTCCTGACTCCAGCTCAAGGACTGGTGTCAGACTGGCAGCTGAGGTTCTGCCTTGAGAATTTCCCCTTACAAAATACCGCAGTCCTTACTCAAGCAGAATTTCTTCTGAAGTAAAAAAAGTAACCATTAACATCAGTTGGGAAGGAATCTTTTTGAACATTTTAGTTATGACCAACAGAAGCCATTAATGACTACATTTATGTCAAAACCCTAGTAAATGCTGTTAGGTTTGGAGTAAGATGAGCCAATAGTTTTCCAGGTAGAAAGATAGCTAAATATCTGAGTTGTGCTTGTGTTAATAGTATTCTAAGTGGAAACTGGTTTGAGCTTAGTAAGTTTCACTTTGTGAGCACTTCTAGATGAAAATAGATGAGCCCTGAAGCTAAATATATAGTTGATTCATAGGTCATGCTAGACTTGCAATTCTTAATTAACTGATTTTGATAATACAGAACAAGTAGCATTATCAACAGACCATCAGCCTCCACAGAGTTGTAAATGCAGCTGCTTTGCATAGTCAACAATTAATGCATTAAAATTTATTCAAATTTCAAATACATATTCTGTTTAATAATTCCATTGATTGCATTTTATTTCTTTTTATGACTTATTAAAATCATCTTGTTTCATTTAATTGTATTCTATACAAAATTTTCAACCTGTAAATAAATTAACATAGCCCTTTTTACTCCTTACACTAACTTAATTTCTTAATAGAGGTAAACAAGACCCTGATCAGAATGTTACCATATTTTACACGAATATGGTGTATTCCTGTTTTGGTTCTGTGTTTAGTGATGCATATTAATCATTAAATTAAACACACCAAGCCAAATGCCATTAGCATACATTCTAGACTCCAGTACTGCTTCAAAGCCACAGATACCCTAGGTATGGTTCTGGAAGCATCATCTGAGAGGCTGAGTGTGGTCTGCTGCACGAAGATTGGAAAACATTATTAAAATAAACACTTATAATTGCAACTGGATTTTTTATTTCTATTTTTTTTATCCAGTACTGTAGCAAATCAAAATCCCTTATGAAAGAAGACAGGAAAGAAAGAGAATTCTTTTATAGAAAATACCCAATCCATAAAATCAGATAATATCTACCATCCATTGTATTTTTTTTCTGCAACTTTTTGGTTTTCTGGCACCTCAGAAGTCAAAACTGCACCAGCTTTTAGTTGTGCAGTAATTTATATTGATTTACCAAGCTGCAGTTTTCATTGTCATTGCCATCAGTGTGTCTGGATTTCTCAGATGAAATTAAAAAGTCTCAAGAGACTATAAGATTGCACCAGAGAAGAAAGTTGATAGAGTGGAGCAGTTTTCTGCTTCTGTAAGGATCACTTCATTTTTGTGCGTTTAAGAATATCTGAAGGCTAGTTTTGCAGCACAAACTCGACAGAAGTAGCTATGGTACTTGCTCCCTACCAAAGTAATTTGAAAAGAGTTTTCCAGTCTACAGAAAGCACTGCTGAATTAAGGATCTGTCCTTTCCCTGAGAAAACAAAATTTAAATGGGCAGTTTCCAGTCTGAGCGTGTCTTTGTGATAATAATTGAAATCAAAGGTACTTGGCTGTACTTGTGCCAGGGCTGAAGTTGCCTTTTTTTCTTTTTTCCTTTTTATCCTGAGCCTTGTGATCCTGAGACTGGATTAATGAAAGGAGCTGCCTAGTTATGCTGACAAGCAAAGATAGTTCAGGAGAGAAATAAAATAGAAACCCATGTACTGATCCTGAGACTATTGCCTGCTTGCCTTTGAATAGATTTTGCATTACAGTGGGATGAGCTCTGAAAATAGTTTGTACTTTATTTTGAATATTTGTTTGTTTCAAATATATATGGTTGGGGAGTTGTGTTGGTTTTGTTTGTTTGTGTGTTTGTTTGTTTGTTTTTTGTTGTTGTTGTTTTAATTAATAAAAAAAAGAAAGCAGCTGAGACAAACTTTCCAGCTACGTGAACAGGTTGAGCAGCTTATGCAGCCAGTCCTCCCTTCAAAGTGATGTGCTATTGATAATTAGCATTTGTTTTTATTTAGACATCTGAATTTTGTTTTCTATCCCTCATGCATCAGTGCAAATCCGTATCATCAGTTGCAAAGCAAGAGCAAAAAGCCTCATACATGTTGTGCCTGAGGCCAGCAAACTTGCTGAGCAAAGTGTATGATGAGTTGTTTAACAGTAAGGTTATCTTAAGGTTCATGTCCACCTCCATCAAGAGTCCTAGATCACTTGTTTTATTCACCGTGAGAGTTATGACGGATGAGAGTTTCTCCTGATGTGACATAAAAGACTAGAATCTCTCTTGATGTGACAGGCTCCATTGCAAAGGTTTACATGCCAGTTATTCCCAGAAAGTGGTCCCCAGCCCAGTTCACAATCCCAGTGAGCATTACCTGCATTGCTGCACCACTAGCCTGGGACCAACTCTCTCCATCATCTAATGATTTCGCAGTTGATAGTGACAATGTATTCTTTCAGTGTCCAGTGGGAGTTTTGCCATGAACTTGCAATGAACCCAAGATTTTAAATGAAGTTTTCAGATGGTGAGGAGAGGAGGTATCGCTTTGGCTCTCTGTGAAAATGAGGCAAACTCAATGAGATCCTGCCTCTCACTGTAACCCTGATGTGGCCCCTCATGGCATGAAGTCGCTTCAGTCCTGCTCTTGTATATACTGGAGAAAATTTGCAAATCATGGTAAGGAACTGTTTTGTCTAAAGACCGGGTTGTAAGCACTTGGTGGCTGAGTGTACAGGAGAGCATGGCAGTAAATCAGAACATTTTGTGGTGAGGACTCCTCAAGCACTGACCTAACTCCCTCCCCTGTCTGGTGTCAGGATAACTTGGCTTACACAGATCCTCAGGACTGTTTGAGCTGTATGCAAAGGCTCTCCCAACCTGACATCCCTTTCCCTTCTCCATCTGCTCCACACCTCTACAGATAATATGAAAAGTTACACCTCAAAGACAGTAATTGATTTGTGTATACTTGATGCCCTGTGTGGTTGATAAGTTTGCTGTCACAGACTCAGTGACATAGAATGTCGGGTCTCAGATGGTGCAGAAGGTCACTAGTATCTGTTTATTCTATTTTCCCTGTAGCAGCCAGAATTCCTCCTATTACAGCATTTACTTGATCATAACATCATGATCTTTGATTTAATTAAATGTAAATGACGTGATATTTTTATCTCTAGATGTCTAAATTCTTTATATAGATTTCCTTTTAAGGGTATAGTGGTTTGTTTTGTGTGGTTTTTTGGTTGGTTGGTTGGTTGGTTTTAGTTGTTTTACTTTTCCAACTTGTGACTGATGTTTAGTACATTCAATAGTTTGATTTATTTAATTTCTAATAGAGTGTGGCTGATAATCTAATACTTGAAAATAGCTTCAAATTGCTATGTATTACTAAAAAAAGTAAGGATTTAAGTTAGTGCCTACATTAAATACTAATGTCAGAAGAAAAATATTCCTGTTTCATGTCTTTGAAGAATCAGGCCTTGTCATCTCAGTACCCATGTTATCATTCTTAAACATTTTTACTTTGTACATCTCATTTTATTATATCTTAAGCATGTACAAAATGAGGCCTAAAGGAAGTGTCTACTATCCTATTAAGTCAAATCCTTAATATTACATTCTACAGCTTAGGTTTTGTCTTGAAAAAAACCCACAACATTTAATGAGCTTTTGTGTAACGTTAGATATTATTCATGCAGGTACAATAGGAGAAATGGTTTCTTACATAACTTATAAGGAAAGAGGTTCACTTGTAGGCATGTAATTTCTGAGGAAAACACATTTATTATTCACTGAGTGGTAACCTGAAGGAAAATAGAAAAGGAAAAAAAAAGCTAGCCTAGAGCTTTGGGGAAATGCTGCTCTCATCCTCTTCTCAGAGGAAATTTAAATAAAATTAGAACTAGCATATTTTCCTACAGCATTTATGAGCAAGTCAATTTTGGGGGGCAAATTATGGTCTGTTTTGACTAATTATCAAAAAACACTTTAATTTGCACAACTGTTCACAAAATTCAAGGCACTCACACTCAGAGGTACCTCTGGGTAGTTACCTGTCCCCATCCTCAGGTGATTTCACATCACTGATTTGCGTATCTCTGCTTATTGAGGCAATTAATCACTTTTTGGGGGGGGCATGATAATCTTTGACCGCATCAGATTTTGGAAAATACTCCAGTGCTAATGCAAGAAGGAAGGGCAGAAAAAAAATAGCTCTGATTTAAATTGGCTAAGCTGGTCCTGTACCCACTACAAAGCAGTAAATTCTGGTGAGCTGCCTTCACATCTTGTGAGGGCTACAGGTGCTGGGCAGCCCCTGCAGGCAGCACCGTCAGCTCTTAGCATTAAGACAAGGAAGAAGAACACAGTATAATAGAAGACCCTGACATGGAAATATTGCATTGATTGACAGGCTGTAGTAAATGATGTTTCCATTTTAGAGAAGAGATTTCAGGTATCAAAGGATGGACTAATGCTGAAACAGAAGCCCTACTCAAACAGTGACCACAACTATTGGAAGCATGCGCTGATTCCCACAAGCCTTGGCTCCATCACAGTGCCTTAGATTCTACCACAGAATAAAAATTTCCTTGCTCTCAATACTTTTGTTATTCCTTTATTCCCTTTTCCCCCTAAGATCTAAATGTTTCATCTGAACTAGTTGGAATTTTTCATACTTTGGTTATCTCTAAGTCTTCAGAACATTACACCTCTTTGGAGATGTCAATGGGCCTCCCCTTTTACAGAAGCATTGAAAAGAACAGGATCACCGTATGACAACTGGAAAAGGAGAAGATACATACACCATTGCATTGCACTTCTTTCACTACTTCATTTTATATAAAGATATACAAGCAGGTTACAGATAGTTTTCAAAACCTGTATTTTCTCACCTCCAACATGAAGTCAGCTCATTTCTTAAGGAGGGTGAATCATGAAATTCCTATGCAAACTTCATAATTAATAACTCACAATATTAGGCTTTTCTTCATTTGCAGGTTCCTAAATATTTTCTCGTGGAACTGCAGGCTCCTGTACTACAAATGCAAGCCTAGTGGCCGCATTCTGCCCTTTTCTAGCTACAGATGTCTTGGAAGTATTATATTATTTCCCTTCTGTCCTTGATTCCAACTCTCTTAGGCTTTAGTTTAGTAAATGGCTTAAGTCCCACTGAATGAATATGCTATGTCCCATTAAATAAACATATGAATATGACTTTGATTTAAAATACAACTTCTTATGTTAAATGTTAGTAAGTACTGATGTGTGGTTATGGATTAGGGCCTTAGCTACTAAATCCTTTTAGGCATAACTTGTATTTGTACCACTTTCATACCACAGTCTGCTCACAAAACAGCAAAAAAACCAACAATGTTATTGGGCATCTCTAACTTTTCCATTTATAACTGGAATATACTTGGATGCACGTACATCTCAGATTTCTACTCCAATAAATTAAGGAGAGAATATTTATGCCAAACATCACTGGAAAATTAATTACATTTAGAGGTCCCATTAAGGTCTAAATTATTCCTGCTTGTCTGCGATATCAATGATCTTCATTTAGGTAGTAAATTTAATTCACAATATTTAAAACCATTGTGCTGGCACTTTTAAAAATGAGACAGCTAAATGCAGAAAAAAAATTATAGATGCCCTGAAAAATGTGCTCATTTATAAAGCTGATCTTATTAACCTTGATTAGATACATTACTTACATGGTATGTCCATTGTCTCACACCGAGTTCTTACAAGATTTGTGAAAAAGAGTATGCAGGGGAAAACTTATGAATAGCTCCTGGGAGGAAAATGGCAGTCTATGAATCTAAACCACATTTGTTCCCAGTTTGCAGAGGATTACCCTCATGACAGACATCAGTAGGAATGCTCTCTTATTAGTCCCTTGCTCCAGAACTACTTATTTTTAATTTTAGAAACATGGACATAACTGCATAAATGACTTACTTGTTTTTATTCTTTTTTTCTTTTCTCATGATGCACTTAATGGTAGATACAGGATAATTCAATGTTATTTTTCAGGGTTTAGTGGAAGGTTTCTATAGGTTTCTATGTTTTTCCCGGTGTCCAAATAAAGCGTAGATGATAGGCTGCTGAATAATTGAGGAACAGAGAAACATTACGATGAAAGAATGGTTGAGTTCTTCCAACAGTAGAGTACAAAAAAAAGAATCGTTTTCTGTCCTTAAATTCATCTTGCCATAACAATTTAAGTGGAGATTACAGCTTCTGTTTTAAAAAATAAACTGAAAGTGTTTCAAATCCTTTGAACCATCATTGAAATGCCAGAAGGTGGCCTATAATACAAATGTGAAGATATTTATTCAAGGGATCTCCAATTCACAGCCAGATCACTCCCACAATGAGCTGTACATGATTTCTTTTTACCTTAGTAGTTGCTTATATAGAGAGATTTCAATTAAATTTAGCTTTAGTGAATCATTACCATAGTGGGAGAGAGTTTAATCAGAATATTCTTCAAGTCAAATGCAGATTTCAAACCTACACTTTCCAAAACTGGAGGGTTTTCAAGGACCTCACATTCTGTCAGGCTCACCCACTTAGTTTAATCATGCAAGTAACTAATGGGGTTAGTGTATGAGGAAAATTCAAGCTGAGTATCTAGAAGGAAAAAAAACAATAGCCTGGACAGTGGAGATGCACTGAGCCATGAAATTAGCCTCCCTGAGGGATGGAAAAGAAACAAGAAAATTTTAAAATACCAGAAAGTTGCTGTGAGGCAAGGAGCTAGATGGAGGGATCTGAGATCTCAGACAGGCATCCCCTGTCTGACTCCTAGAGTGATTTAACATGTTACTGTGCTTGTACTCCTGCCAGATAGGATCACCTCCAGAGCAGAATCAGAAAGCAAATGGGAGGTTTATCAACTTCAGTACTCTGACTTGCTTCCTAGGTTGAAAAGCTGATAAAATGGGGTTAAATTCATGGGTCAGGCTGTCAATCAGTCAATGTGATGTGTAGACTCCTTCCGCATTATGTCTTCTGGATAGTGTGGGGGAGGAGAGGGGCAAGCTTAGGAAAAATAACATTTTTAACCTCCCTGGAAATATTTGTCAGAGGACACTTGTCAGAGCTCTGGCAGTTTTGGAGGTTTTTCATTTCCATTTTTGACTTAGAAGTACAAAAAGAATAGTGAGGTAAAAAATAGGCTGGCACACACATCTCCAGAGATAGAGAAGTAAAAATAGATTTAAATAAGCCAGGGTAAATAATATTGTTAAAGACAACTTCACACAAATTGTCTTCCACCCACTTCTAAGTTGGTCCCCTATATTTAAAGACTTTCCTCCATCTCGGGTGCTCTGGTAATGGCTAGAACAACTATTCTTGGCTCTATTTCCTTCCTTCACATGCTTTATTAGGCAAGAAAAGCTGCCAAAGAGTGGGAGTTTTATGAAAGCAACCATAAAATGTTATGGGTAATGCTAAACAAATTATGTGTTACTCTACAAAAATGGCCCTTTCTTTGGGTAAAAACCAACATCTGCCTGAGACAGATCAGGCTTACCTCTCTCAAAGCAATGATAAACCAACTATCAAGGGCTGTAGCTGGCAACTGTGGAGGCTGTGGAAAGTCAACATTATTGAAGCTACTTTCCTGACAGTCATTTCTAAGAAGCTAGTAGTGATTTGATATCTTGATATCCTAAAGAGCAACATGAGTTTGCACATGTAAATGAAATTCAGTGGCCCACCCTGGGATTCAGGAGATCTTTTTATTGCTTCTTGTTGCTACACAGTTTCAAAGGCCAGTACTAAGAGATTTTCCTCTTGGTCTATCAAATTCATCACTGCTTTCCTAAGTGGAAACTACCCCTATCACTCCTTGCTATGATGGGACCAATTAATCAGGACCGCCATACAGTTACTACAAAAGATGCAGATAACAATATCTGGGCTGTTGGATGTTATGGCTTTTCCCCCCCAGATTATTTGTTTTGTGTATGTGATTCTGGTATATTGAAAGCAATTTGTAATGCTACAGAAAGTAGTTCAAGGAAGTCCAGCTCTGACAGCCAGCATAAGCCCTTTCTATATGCATCTTACTGTTCTTTTGGTCCATAACTATGATAGTCCTATGGACAGTTCTGGAGTACCTTTCCTCTAAATACAAAGGAATTTTAGAAACTGAAGTGAGACTTTTGCAGTGTTTGAAGTAGCTCTGTGCCTAATCTTAAACCCTTTCATTTAGCTGGCACCAGAATTTGGAGTTGAAGTGCTTTGGCTGTCTCAATTTCTCTTCCTCCATATAATAAAATAAAAAGCTTCTGATCTGTCTCACACAAGGAGGATCTGGTTCCTCGGCCCTTTGTAATTCACACATTAGGCATTTCTCCAAGTATCATATAGAGATACCCAATTCAGAAAACATGGTTGGGGCACATCTACCACACAGCAGTATGCACAATATACACCCATCTACAGTATTCTTCAGTTATACCACGGAGCTGAAAAGGAGAAGACCTGAATTTAACTCTTCTTTTTGAGATGCAAATCCACTCTTCCTGAGAGTGCAATAACTACTAATCAACTGGCTAATATGAGTTGGCATTTTCAATTTCTCCTGTAAAAATCTATTCCACATTTCACAAAAGACTGGAGGGAATGGGAGAGAGTGCAGCAGAGCCTGACTCCATGTTTTTGTGATAGGCACTCACCTGGAAACAGAGTAATGTGGGTCTCTATCTTCTCTTAAAGTACTGTTTATGCATTTCATTCCATGACTATTTAATGCAGAAGATATAAAATTAGGAGTCCATGAAGCATTAATTAATTTATAACCATTGTTCACTGGCTTTCCTCCTCTGAGAGTAGAACATTTTGTGCTCTGGAATATGAATGACAAGTGCTGCTTCCCTACCTTCTTTCTGCTTCCAATTTTACCATATGACAAGATCTTTTACCTATACTTAGATCTTCAGTGGATGGAAGGTTGACCATGAGCCAGCAATGTGCTCTTGTGGCCAAGAAGGCCAATGGTACCCCGGTTTGTATTAAAAGGGATGTGGTCAGTAGGTTGAGAGAGGTTCTCCTCCCTCTCTACTCTGCCCTGGAGTATTGTGTCTAGTTCTGGGCCCTTCAGTTGAAGAAGGACAGGGAACTGCTTGAAAGAGTCCAACACAGAGCCACAAAAATGATTAAGGGAGTGGAACTTATTCCTTCTGAGGAGGGACTGAGGGAGCTGGGGCTCTTCAGGTTGGAGAAGAGGAGACTAAGGGGTGACCTCATTAATGTTTATAAACATGTGAAGGGTGCATGCCAAGAGGATGGAGTGGGGCTCTTCTCTGCGATGCCCAATGACAGGACAAGGGGCAATAGGTGGAAGCTGAGGCATAGAAAGTTCTATGGAAATGGGAGGAAGAATTTTGTCACTGTGAAGGTGACAGAACACTGGAACAGGGTGCCCAAGGGGATTGTGCAGTCTCCCTCTCTGGAGATATTCAAGACCTGCCTGGATGCATTCCTGTGTGATCTGGTATAGGCGATCCTGCTGTGGCAGGGAGGTAGAACTACATGATCTCTCCAGGTCCCTTCCAACCCCTAACATTCTGTGATTCTGTGATCTTCAGAGGCACCCATAATGACTTGTTTCAGGTTGCATTGTAAAAGACACTTGTGGAGAGTAAATAGTGCAATAGTATGGCTGATAAGTAAAGGGTGTTTCCAGGGGTAAATTTAGTATATATCTGTAAATCTATTAAGCCTTAACAAGGAACATCTCTGTGGTCCTCCCTCCTTTAAAGGTAACCCTTACCACTGTTTCAAATTCTAAATGACTGAAATGATACACATTCACAAATCCTGAAAAGCAGGTTTATACCACGAAATTCCAGGGCAAATTTATGCTTTATTGGCATGATGTAAAGTGCAGAAATATACACTGTTTGGATAAAACAAACAGCTCACTTGTACAAGCTGTTTTGCTTTGCACTTATGCAATCTATTCTGTGTAATTGTCTTCCCTTTCTGATAATTCTTTCTGGCCTTCTATAAGAAATTAAGATAATTTTACTACCTTTACTCACTGGTATCTGTTCCTTCTTCATTAAGAAGGGTTTAGGAGTGTTATCCTCATGAAATTCATATTTTAAGACACAGACCAAGACTTTAAGCCACTGAGCGATTGCTGAGAGTGAGGTACAACATAGAAGTAACCTTCGTAGAAGAAACTGTGGCACAGTGGCCATGTAAGGAACACAAATCTATTAGTTTGCACACATGAACACAATTCAGCTTTTACTGGTATAATCAGGCCCTTAGCTTTTGCAGTCCATACAGAGGAAGAGAAGGTTACAATAGAAAAATAGCCATCAGTTAGCAAGCACATGAGGTATACTAGAAAGCAACGAGGCAGACATTGCCTGACCAAGTCTGTTGAAAGCAACTGTTGGACTCTATCTTTGAGGTCTCTTCCAACCTTAGTGATACTGAATACTGATCCACAATGAGTTTTGTCACCTACAGGTTCTGCTGCTTGACCCTAATGCAAACACACCAAATTTTTCAAGCATTTCAGGATCCAATTTATTATTTTAAACCATTATATTTTTTCCAAAACAATATTTGAAAGAAGACATTAAAGATTTCTTGCAACAAGCTACAATTCAGGTCTGCAAATAGTTTTTTTTCTGTGTTTGTTTTTTTTTTTTTTTTTTAATCTATGTAAATCAAGCTTATAATGTAGGGATGAGAAAGAAGCTTGTATAGAGATATTAGTCTTGGACAAACTGTACTTAAAACCAGAAGCAATAAATACAGTCCATGGGAATCAATGTTGTCTAGAAATCTACCTATTTACCCAGGATCCTAGGTGCTTTTTACAGCCTAGGCTGAATGCCACTCTTTCAGCTGTGCTATTATTAATATTGTGCTAACATGTGGAAAACTTTCTCAAGTAGAACTTAACAAGCAGTTCTACATTCCTCAGATGTGAGCAGGGATTTGCAGTAGTTTTCTTTTCAGAGATGGTTCTGAAATCTAATTAAGACAGCCTGCAAACTCTTTCTCCCACATACAGTTTGGGTAGGATGCAGTGCTTTGCTTGATCTGAAGTAAAACTTTCCTGTTCTGAATATCTATTTATTTAAAATCTACAGATTTAGGAATTTCTCAATATGATGCAATCTCAGAAAAACAAAACCATTTGACATAGAAAACATTACACAAGTCTAAAAACAAACAA
The DNA here is from genome assembly GCF_026170545.1 of Melanerpes formicivorus. Taxonomy (NCBI): domain Eukaryota; kingdom Metazoa; phylum Chordata; class Aves; order Piciformes; family Picidae; genus Melanerpes; species Melanerpes formicivorus. The sequence continues at coordinate 27,984,709 of NW_027142357.1, forward strand.
AAAAACCCCACCCCAAAACAACCTAAAAGTTTAAAAAAAATATATGAAGAGAAACATTCATCCTTTTTTCAATTTTTGTGCTTTTTTTGTCCTCTTGGTCAGAAATAACTCAGCCCACTGCCTAAATTAGCAACATTTACATTCAGGAATTTGCACATATAATCCATAATGACAAAGGACTGTAGCTGAAATGGTTTTTATTAAGAGAAATTTAAAACACTAAAACCATATCCACTAAATTATTCTGATTAATATTTTAGATATTCTAAAGAGACTTTGAACCTGCTGCTCATTTAAACTGAGCTGGATAAACCCCTCTAGCCAGCTCTGCCAGTGAAATCAGAAGTTAGAAGCCTAAATTCCTTTGAGGGTCCTGGGCAAAGTTTCTTAATGCAGGAGAAAATCAGATTCAGTTTCTTAAAATGTCATGGTTTTAATAATTCAATAAATGTCATAATTATTTTATATATTTTTTAGGCATAAGAAATAGTACACGAGACATATTCTGCTTTTTTAGGATTCTTTTATACAATAACAAGTAAAAGAACTCAGAATGACTCTACGCTAAACTATGTACTATAAATTCCCAAATAACAATAAAAAAAAATACTCTAAAAGCCTAAAAAATACATAATACCCAAACAAAGCCATAATATTGCTAGCACAAGGTTCATATAAAGATTTCCTACAGTGAGACAGAAATGATCTGTTCAATATTCTATTCTAATGTCTTTTTTTACCATTATATTTTTCAGGTTTTTGCATATTTGTCAGGGCAGAAATTGGGGCATTTTAAGAAAGCCTGCAAACAACATCAACTATGCTTATTCTCTTTGTCCAGCCTTGGCTGCACTAAAAAGAAAACCTACTCCCCACTTTCCCCTCTATTAATTTCTCAGCAGCTATGAGCAAATTTAGAAATACTTTCACAACGTATCGTTTACTTGCAGAATTGGCCAAGGTTTATGAGTGAGAATGGAAGTATTCATGAAGCCTTGTGGTTTCTGCAGACAGTCATAATTTGAGCAAATGCATGGTTTTGTTGCTCAGTAATGAAGGAAATGGCTCATAATGCAACACATGTATTTCCATATGTGTATTAGGGTGTGTGTTTGTGTGATCATATAGGATTTGGGTTGTTAGAACCTATTGACTGATAACAGATCCAAATTCTAATACAGGCAGTGGTGTTCTGCCTACCTGATTTCCCCTGCATTTTGAATTTGAAATGGCTACTCTCCACTCACTATCCACACACAATCACATAATGTGGATGTGTCCTTTTAAACAGGTAGAATGTCAATTGAAGTTAAAATTTCTTGGATATTTACTTTCAAAAAACTTCTGTTTAGATGATGAAGCAGTAAAATCTTTATTGCCTCTTCAATGTCACTCATGAGGCTGAATGTGATTTGACTCTCTGAGTTCTGCAAGCACTTCTGCATTTCTTAGAAAAAGAAGTTCCATTTGGCTCAGTGGATGTAAGGAAGTTTCATGTCAAAAGTATTTGAGCGCTGAAAAGAAGGGCTGCTCATGGAAAAATTGTAGTGTAGCCACTGAAAAATACCACAGTATAGTATGTGCTGCGAAAGGCCACATAAAAAATTTCCAGAATACTCATATGTGGGTCCTAACACAAATTTGTCATAGTCATTTTGCGCACAAAGTTTCAAGAACAATTATTAAGACAGTTCAGGACTTTAGTACTCTAGTGTCTTTCACCTAGCTACTTTTCCCTTCATGTTGGAATCAGATGCTTCAGATGAGGTCTCAGCTCAGAATATAATCAAGTAAGACATTCCCAGATTTGATTATCCTGTGGTGCAAATAAGATAATGTCAGAAAGAGTTGGGATACCTATTCCAGTTTATATAGAAAGTCAGAGTGAAAACCGGAAGAAAATGTCCATTTATGTCCAAACCACTCTTATGTTGATAACTATTGGACAATGCAGATTTCCACCTGTCACAATCTCCAAGCTGATGCTATGCAGAGATCTGAGTATTTGCTCATTTCAATGTTTCTTTTTGTATTACCTCTTCTCATTACTTGTCTTAAAGACTAAGGCATATGACCATATGGATGCCTTTTGAGATAGTCCCTTCAGATGACACCAGATGTACATTAAGACAAAAGCCAAGAACCTTTGGAAATAACCATGTTGCTTGAAATGATCAGCAAAGACCCTTGGTCCCAAATGTGTCTGATAACTGGAGTCAGATGATGTCAATGAAGATACAGACTGTAAATAATAAGGCTGAGGCTAGTTATGTATTGCCCTTACCAAGTTTGCATTGATTAGAAGGTAAAAATTTTGAGCTCCTACTTTTCCTTACAGCAGTGTTTTAAGGTAGGATTCCTGAGCTAACTATACCGACGTTTTTCAACTACTAGGTCAGATTGTCAGGGTGATAAGGCACTGAAAATATTATGAATCTAAAACAGAAAAAAAATCTTATTCACAAAGTATTCACATCCTTCAAGGCCAAGTGATTTCTGTAATATTTCCTAATATAGTAAGCATTGTTCCCATGGACACTTTCTATTCTCCCCTTAGTAAAAAATACGTCAATCTAGAAACAATTAAAAACAGAATTTATGATGCTTTCCCCCCTGTTCTTTCTGATTAGTTTTTTCTTTTTAAATTTAATTCATTGACAGCATTTCTGTGTGAAACATGAAATACTTTCCCTCATGCCTTTCCCCATTAAACATAAATATATATATTTATATATAAACATATATAAATATATAATTAAATACTACTTACAAAGGGCAAGTCTCAGTAGCTTGGAGGAAGAAAAATCTTACCTATAACTTCAGTAGCACTTCTAAAAGCTCTGTATGCAATAGGCTGAAAAGCCAAAACAAGATGAAAAGAATACTGAAGTTGTAAATTCTTCTTCTGTGATGGCAAAACCCAGGGTAGCCAGGCAAAAAATCATGTTTGCTACATAAAAACAACTTATTCATTTATAATGAAGAAGAGGAAACAACCATAGGAACAAACAACAACAAAACCAATAAACATGCAAATTCCTAAGTCTGCCTTCCAAATATATTCAATTTTAAAACCTGTTTATCCTTCAGACAAGCTGATGAAACAGGAAAGAAAAAAAAAATAGTGTAATCTCTAGCTTTAAGAAATTGCTTATGGAAAAAGCTTAAGCTGATGAGACTATTGAGTGAACAAGATGATTTCATAATACAATTTATGCCTGTTTGGTAATGACACTAAATGTGTGTGGTAAAACCCAAGAACAATCATTCAGCAATTCAAGCAAAGTCAAGGCTTATTTATTTATGTTTTTAATGCTGTTTTGCTGCTGCCAGACTTTCCCTCAGAAATTAGGTGTATTGTCTGAAGCTGGTCAGAGTCTAAGAAACTCTCACCACTTACATCCTCTTCCAGTGGGTGCTCAATTTTTATCGAGGTTTGCAGGAAAAAAATTCTGAGGTGTTTTCAAAAGGAAGCAGCGAACCAAGCTACAGATTGCTTTGTGTCAGAGCTGTGAAAGTACCTTGGCCACTTCATGAGTTACTAGGCAGAAGGTGAAAAAGTGAATATGATCTTTTAGCATGTATTGCAACACCAAAGTTATATCCAAATTGTGCTTTTAAAGGCTACAGTTGAAAGTCAAAGCTTTGTTTTGCCTGTCGAATGGGGTGGACCTGCTTTATGACATAGACATCTCCAAAGGGTAGAGAAAGTTAATTTAAGCACTTTTGAGGTACAACAAATATTTCAGTAGGAATTCATCCCATCCAAACACAATTGGTTGCATTTGGCAGCCACTTTGGTTGCAATTGTTTGCAGTTGGCAGACAATTTCTGTGGATTGATTAGCGTGAGCTGAGACATGGTGGGAGATTCTTTTCACTGATGGTATACATCTAGTTGAAGATGTGATGGTTCATTTTCCCTAATACCTTTGTCTTTCCATTGACTACAGCAGGAGCAGTTTGACAGGCTGCTCCTGGATATCTTTCAGGCAGACAAGATGAATTCCCACACTCTTTGGCTCAGGCTGGATGTGATACATAATGTTCAGCTGAAGCCAGACCTCACTTCTGTTTTAGTTGTGCCTGCTAAGACTTGCTCCTGTTAGAGAAAGCTTGCTGGAGAAGATGAAGCCCAGATAAATAGACTTGAGGGAAAGATGAATCCTGGTATTGTCACATTGCAGCAGTTTAGTGTTCACACACTGGCTCTGTAAGTGAAAGCTTCCCCGTGTTACTTGCATTCCTTCTAGCCTTCACAGTGATTTTCAGAAAGGAAATACATACCCCCCTGGATTGGTCAATGGCTCCAAAGATTGATGCAAAAGAGATATTGCTATTGCTGTGGTGTCAGAGAAGCCCCAGGACCACAGCTATAGGGTACTTTATAAGTCTGTCACTGAGGTAGAATTACAAAACTTGTATAGAATTTCTTGTGTGATTTCTGGTCAATACAAGCTGATACTGGAAGTTAATGGTATAACATACTGGTTATCATCAGATGACGTCACTTACTATCTAAGAAGAGTTGTGAGACTGATCCTTAATTATTAAGTATCAATACAGATAATACCGAGGCAGATTACTTCTGACCTCTCCTGTGTATTTCCTTAGACCAGCACTTCAAATTAAATTGTTTAGGTTGCATCAAATATATAGAGCTGTATCATTTGAAAGGATAGGTATCTACTTCAATATTTTTCAATAACTTTTCTATTAAAAGATAAGTACAGAGGTCTGTGAGAAAGAATACAAAAGCAGAAAACATGCAGTCCTGTTTTCCAGGCCTTGTTTTATTCCCTGACTTTTTTCCCTAAGGTTTTGGGCAAATCACTTCAATTGCATATCTTAGTATCCCTCATTACAAAGTGTAAAACTCACAAAAATAAATGTTTTCCTGCTTCAAATATCAGTTACTGACCAAACAGTGTGTGGAACTTTAAATGTTCACTATTACCTCATCATAAATACATCTTAATGTTGATTGACCAAAATGGTCACTTTGTAGCTGTTTTAAAAGTTGGGTTTAATAGTTGACCTTATATTTTATTTCTGCTTTTTGCTTTTGTGTAGTCTCTCTCAACACCTGTGGTCCATTCAGCTACATTTAAATTACTTCATTTCTGTGTCTGAAAGCAGTTATTCAAAAGGTAGATTATCTTTGAATTTACTGAATAAATACACTTAACATATTGCTGACAAGGCTTGACTCTTGAATTCTGTTTTTTAAGTTTTACATCTTACTGCAGAATTGTAGTCCTTGCAACAACCCGACACATAGAGATTTCTGGGTTTGTTTTGCCAGGCAATGTACTTTAAAAGGGACTTACACTTCAATCTGCTATTCAGACTACGAACGGCTTAATGGATTGTTGACAGAGAATGTAGAGCTCAAACAGGATACGATGACACCAGGTGTTTTCTCACTTTATGAAGTTTATATAACTTTTATTTTCATTTCATTCCTGCCTGTCACTTTGCACTTAGCAGCAGTAATGACCTTCATAGTAAAGACTAGAGGAAAAAAGAAATTGCAGAATCAGAACACATATCAGAGATAACAATATACTGCTTCTGATCAAAGGATGGTGCATGACTGTGACCAATTGCAACATGAGGGACATTCAGATGATGGCTTATACTCCTTTCAGTCCCCAGGCCTACAATGAGGTGTTTTCATTTCTGTAGTTAAGAATCAGCTTTGGTTTAATAACTGAGGATATTAAGTTTGAAGTTTACCTTATGAAATTTCAGAAGATGCTCTTTACAGAAAGAATAGTTGCATGGCTGCCCTTGATAGGGACACTCATAGAGAGGTAGATTGCCTTCTTTCATTAAGTCTGCCAGAGTTCATAGATTTATAGAATCATTGAATGGTTTGGGTTGGAAGGGACTTTACAGTTCATCGAGTTCCAACTGCCCTGCCATGAACAGGGATATTCTTCACTAGACCAGGTTGCTCAAGGCCTCATCCAACCTTGCATTGAATGCTTCCAGGAAGGGGGCATCCACAACATTCCTGGACAACCTGTTCCAGTGTCTTACCACCCTTACTGTAAGTAATTTCTTCCTAATGTCTTGTCTAAGTATGCCTTCCTCAAGATTCAATCCATTCCCTCTCATCCTATCACTACACGCCCTTGTAAAAAGTCTCTTCCCAGCTTTCTTGTAAGACCCTTTTAGATACTGGAAAGATGCTGTAAAGTCTCTGTGGAGTCTTGGCCATTGGAATGTGATGCCCAGGGAGGTGGTGGAGTCACCATCACTGGAAGTGTTTAAGAAGAGACTGGATGAGGCACTTGGTGCCGCAGTTTAGTTGATTGGATGATGTTGGGTGATAGGTTGGCCATGATGATCTCAAAGGTCTTTTCCAACATGGTTAATTCTATTCTATTCTATTCTATTCTATTCTATTCTATTCCATTCTATTCTATTCTATTCTATTCTATTCTATTCTATTCTATTCTATTCTATTCTATTCTATTCTATTCTATTCTATTCTATTCTATTCTATTCTATTCTATTCTATTCTATTCTCTATTCTTCTATTCTCCAGGGTGAAGGGCCCCAATTCTCATAGCCTGTCCCAATCAGGGAGGTGCTTCAGCCCTCTGATCATCTTTGTGGCCCTCATCTGGACCTGCTCCAGCAGTTTGATGCCTCTCTTATGCTGACAGCACCAGAACTGGACACAGTACTCCTAGTGGGGTCTTCTTGCTTTTAGTTTTTCCCCTTTGGTTTTGTGTCACTATTGCTTCAGTAGGTCAATTCAGAGGAAAATTCCTAAACCACCAGAGCCATCATTCATCAGAAAAGTTTATTTGGTGATTTACATCTGCATATACCCTTATGTATTGCAGATTGCTGCCATCCAGCATATTTAGTTCTTGTTCCTTTCCAAAGCGCCCCTGTGAGGGCATGGTGGCTGAAATGCAAAGCTATCCATCCACTCCTAGATTCATGCAGGCTCTAGCCTCAGATGATGCTCCAGGAAAAGGCTTTTAAATCATCTGAAGAAATACCTCACAATTTTATTCTTTTTCCCTGAACACCCTGAACATGATAGAAGATGAGACAAAGGAACAGAGACAATCTGCCTGTCCACATTTCTGTGACATTTGCCCTCAACAACAATTTTTAAAATTTGCAGTAATTTCCCCGTGCATTTTCCAGGTTTGTCATAGTAAATCATAATTACCTGAAATTGCCACAAGAGACACTCTAATACCACTAGAAAAATTATCATCTTACCTAGGGAGAGAAAAGTTGAGTAGTACAGAAACAGTTTTTCTTTGCTTGCTTATTTGATTTTTCTGTAAAGATGGGAGAATATTTTTAGAAAGTGATTATGGTTAGACTTTAAAGTCATGTGAATGCACACACATATACCTGTCATTTTGCATTTATTTACCTCAGGTAGCAATCACCTGAGAATATATCTTGTATCATCATTTTCTGTATTTTATTTTTCTTTGGAAAGCCAAAGTGACAGCTTACAGTCTGTGCAATCAAACCAGAGCCTGTCAGAAAGGCATCTCAGAGAATGACCTGTGAATCTTTGTGTACAACAGGTTAAATATATGGCTGCAGTGCTCTGTTGTGGCCAGAAAGGCCAATGGTATCCTGGAGTGCATTAAGAGGAGTGTTACCAATAGGTTGTGAGATGTTTTCTTCCCCCTCTACTCTGCTCTAGTGATGTACTCCACCCTCATCTGGGCTCCCCAGCTCAAGAGAGACAGGAACTTCTGGAGAGAGTCTAGTGAAGGTCTTCAAAGATGATTTTGAGATTGGAGCATCCGTCTTACAAGGAGAGCCTGAGAGACCTGGGGCTGCCTAGCCTGGAAGAGAGAGGAATGATTATCAATGTCTACAGGGTGTGTGCCAAGAGAATGAGGCTGGGCTCTTTCCAGTGGTGCCCAATGATAGGGTAAGGGGCAATGGACACAAACTATAACACCAGAAATCCCACATCAACATAAGGAAGAACTTCTTTGACAGTGATGGAGTACTGCAATGGACTGCCCAGAGAGATAGTATAGTCTCATTCCCTGGAGACTTTAAAAATCTGCCTGGACATGTTCCTGTGAAACCTGATCTAGGCAAACCAGCTTTGGCAGGAGGGTTGGACCAGATGATCCCCAGTGGTCCCTTCCAACCCCTAGCATTCCGTGAAAATGTGATTATGTGAACTGCAGTATTTAGACATTACCTCTGGCATGCAACAAAATGCATCCAATCCCACAAAGAGTCAAACACATTTTTGTCAAAATATTTATCATCACACTGGGAATTAATGAAATAACAAAAGTTATTAGTCACAGAGAGCTGCAAAGCCACAGCTGAAAACAAGAATTTGGTTTAAAAGAATGAACTTAGCTAGTTACTAAGAATGACGCATCTCAGTCCTGGCCCACTCTTTTGTGCAAGTATACTTGGATTCTAGAAAGTGAGTTCTGAAAAAAGTCAATAAGACACCAAAAGGGCCAGGCATACTGCCATAGAAGTTGGAGAAAAGCCCTATCTAGCTATCAGTTGCAAAACCCACCTGGAATCCTGAGTCTTTGTACTAAAATTCATCCGCTGTATGCAAAGTGAGTTTGAATTGACATTCAGGCCCACATTCACAACTGCTCCCTAAATTCAGAATTTAGAATCCCTAGATTCGTCATACCTTAGGGTCACCTTGGTTAATGGGGTTCCTCTAGTGAAAATATATGGCACAGTACTGGCCACACTTTGGATCCTCATTAGCATGGCTGTTCTGTTTTCTGCATTACTCTGTTGGGTTTCATTGCACCTGGTATGATGTCAACCATTTTAGTACTATCTGGCACTGAGAGGATATTGAGAATTCAAGCCCACACACATGGGTTTATAAACATCTTTGTGGTCACAGTCTGTGCTGTGTAGACATCGGGTTTTTTTCTATTACCACTTTTCTTACTACAGTTCAACTAAAACCAACTTCCATTAATAGCCCTGTGAGCAAGCAGCACTATCCAGATACATCACTAGTAAGCATGGGTGACGATTTCTCACAGTTGGGAGCTAAATTACAGGCAGCTACTTTTTTTCTTTTTTCTTTTTTAAATCCTGCTAGAAGACCTGTGAGAGATTACATTTTTATTCTTGGATCTTAAGGTTATTACAAAGAGACCCAAGAAAAGACTGGAAAGGAGCATCTATAAATTATCTGCTTTTAGGGCAGAGTCCTTGCAGCCTGGAAGCAAAATGAAGACAAGGCAAGAAGGAATTCCAACCTTGCACGTTATTTGGAAGATAGATCAACTTGCTGACTTCATTTAAGCAGAAAAAGATGCAAGACAAATGATGAATCTCTTCTTTGCTGGTAAATTCCTCATTTGTTATCACTGTCTTAGCCAGTGGGAACCTCTGACTGGGAAAGCACTTCAGTGATGATTACTTCTATCTATCTATCTATCTATCTATCTATCTATCTATCTATCTATCTATCTATCTATCTATCTATCTATCGATCGATCTATCGATCTATCGATCTATCTCTCTCTCTATCTATCCATCCATCCATCCATCTACCTACCTACCTACCTACCTACCTACCTATTTATATACAGAAATGTATCTTTCCTCTGCTCCACAGAGATGTTCTGAAGCAACTTGCAGTGAAAGAAATTGTGACCAGAATTTCCACCTACTATTTATCTTCGCTTCTACTCTTCAAATGGCTTTAGGTAATTGAGATGCAAATATCATTCAAATATAGGTGGAATACCATAAGGTCATGAAATCTCATACCTTGGAGATTTCAGTTATGCAACCTGTGTTGTCAGAAAGCAACTGTCTTCCTAATGTAAAATCAGCCAAAGTGCTTATGATGAAATTTCCCAGGATTTCATGATATGTTATCAAGTTTCCTTTTATTTGCCTTCATCTGGGTGCAAGACTCTCAGAGGCCTCAGGGAGCAGATGTGGTATTTGCAATTTTGTACTGAACAATCTGGCTGTTTTGAAAATATTCACAGGAAAACACCAGCCACAACACCAGATGTGAATGTAGCAAAGCAGCATCTTGTGTTTACATTTTAATCTCTCCAGCTAGGAAGGCACTGGGAACACAATACAGGCTGCACGCTCTAATAATCTATCATATTTATATGGTGCCATTCACCTCAGTGCTCAGCAAGCCTTTTGTGTAGAGGACCCACCCATTCCAAACACATGTCCCACAGGTCTGTGATACAGCAGCTGTATATTAATTCTAAATAGTAATAACCTTAGTGTAGGCATAAAGGGTAAATGAGACCTGCATCTAACAGCAGTATCTGAAAGGACTTAAAGTTGTCAGGTCTCCAGCTGCTTGTGTGTGTGAGATTTTTACAGCTTTTGCACATCTGCAAGACTCCTTGGTTTTATAGTGCTGCTGCAAATGCCTTTAAATAATCAAGTCCCAGGAAAACAAATTCAAAGCGCAGGGAGTGAAAGCCCAAGCTCATCTTTTGCTGTGGAAGTGGTATTTTTCTGTTCTGTATATCTGAGGGAGCTAAATAATACCAAAGCAAGAAACAAACCCATCTGGCACCGTGGCAACCCATTTAACTCGCTGCAGGCAGCAGCCAGGTAAAGGATCTGAGTCTCAAATTCATGCCAGGTTTGAAGTGTTGCAGAGAGACTGCTCTGTATGACAGAAGGTAGGACTGACATTGCACAGAGCTCAAATCTCTGTTTCCTAACAGTGGTTTCAGGATAGTGCTTAGTGTCTTCAACATGCACAAATCTAGGAAATAAAAAGAGAAAACTCAAGTTGCTGTTAATGGGATGTGGTGGATGTGCTAATGAACAACGGAGCCAGGAAACAAGGCTACATGCCCTGCCAGGAGGTCTCAGTAAGTCGCTGCATTTGTCCTTTTATGTTTGTGCAACTAGATGGGAGAGGATTCTGCTTTGTGGATGTATAATCGGCCTGTGGCTAGTAAAGCCAATGGCAGTACAGTCAAAGATACAGAAAGCCATTTATTTCTAAAAACCTTCTGGTAGCTGTAATAGAGACCTGGCTGTGACAGCTGCTGCTCTGAAACCCAAATGTACCACCAGACTGGAAGGGGAGTAAAGCCTTCAGTGGAGGAAAGACTTAAGGGGAAGAATAGAGATGTAACTGTGAAGGCAGTATCCCTTCAAAACCAATCTCCTAAATGTTGAGGAGGCCACCAACATCCTCATTTCATTCTGCTCTGCTTCACCTCAGTTCCAAGACCAAATTTTTCTGTTTTAGTGAAGACCTCTAGTGACAAATAGGGATAAATTGAAAACTCTTCTGATTAAATCAATGAATTCTCACTGTGGCTGTTAGAATAAATGCTCAAGGAGTCCTAGAGCACTACGTCATTGAAAATAGGCCGCGTTTACATGGAATTGATTTGAGTCTTGCATTTTATGACTCCCCTGTGAACCTGATGTGGCCAAATTGGCCCTCTCTTAGGACACTTTATCAGGGAGTTATATCTTTTGTCTAATTAACAGGACTCAGCACTAAAAGACATGACTATATAGACAATTTAATGTGCAGACTCCAGTGGCAAATGAACACTTTACAATGCACTGCTACCGGAGTGAGAGGCAGTGGTGGTTTTAAGAAAACCACTCAGGAAAAAAAAAAATAAAAGATCCTATCCTGTTTTCCCCTATATCATATCTATGTTTGGAAACTTCCTCCCTAAATATTTAATGAAGGCAGAATGGGGTTTGAAAAACAGCTGGAGGACATTGATCTACACACTCCAATTTGTTTATGTATAAAACATGCATAAAGGATTAAATGCTGCTTAACAGTTTGTCTGCTTTCAGCTGCTTTCATGCCTCTGCTTTGCTGTAGCACCAATCCATGTCAGAAGATACCCTAAGGGGGCTTTTGAATAATAAATAGGTTCCTTTGGAGGACTTCAGGTTTTTTTTGAATCTAATATTAATTGACACACAAAATGGTAATTATACTCACTCTCGAAATAAGCTGTGCCACTCATTCTTCCCTGGTCCATGGCATTTGCCCTGTCTCACAGTAGCTGTAGGAGCATGGGAGACCAGAACTAAGGTTGGGAGTGATGTCAGACTAAATTAAGTACTCATGCATTTATGTATCAGTATGAAGCAATGCAAATGCATTTATAAGGTATGAATGATTTATCATGAAGTCGTTTTGATGCCTTTCTGTTGCATGTGGCTAATATGGTGAACAAGTTGGTTCATTGATTCCAGTTCAGGATCCTAGTTCAGCTGTTATTGTGAAGAGACTGTTTTAAAAGCCTGAATTTTAAGTACTTTTATTTTCTTTCTTTTTTTTAGCCCACTGAGGTTGGTTCACATCTATCAGTCTGAATGATCTGCTAAGCAAGAAATATGAATGGCTCTGCTTACAAGCAAAATGCTGAAAATGCTCTCTTCAAAATAATACACTCTGTTTCCCGCTCATCTAATCCTATTTTACACAGAAGCACACAAAATATATTGGAGAGGCTGGTAATTTTAAAAGATAGGCAGCTGTCCATGCTACAGGAGGTCACAAGCACAAGCTGTGTAGAAAGAACCAAATAAGTCACCTGTCACTCAGATCAGCAGTGGCAAAATGCTAATTCATAACGGCCTAAAATCCCAAACTTCAGGTTTTCTTCAGATATGCTGCTGATAACTGACAGCTCTGTAGCATAGCATGGGGATCAGTTTGTAGATAAGATCAAAACAGTTCTAGCAGAGATGTGAGCTTCAGTCTCATGTTGGATATGCAAGATTTCTTATCTCCCAATGATGTATCTGTCTCTGGCATTCTTGGTTCACAAAGTGAGCCATGCCAAGTTTCACAATTGAATCCTATAACATAGAAAAGCACCATATGGTCACATTCTTTATTCTCATCCCAACTGTCATCATGAGTCCAAGGTCTTTTCAGATCAGAATCAGGCAGTAAGATCATCAGAATTAAAACTGAGCACTCTGACACCAGTAATGGGATATGTTTTGACAATGGAGTTAGTGCAGGCACGTTTAATGATCCATTGTAACTCACACTTGCACGCTCCTAGAGAAACTGCCAAGGGTTAAAGAGCATAAAGAGTTAAAAGTCTATTAATTTAGCATTCTGTGTTACCTTTCTATTGAGGAAAGACAATTCTCTCCTAGCTAATACTGCTGCTAGAAAAAGTCACTGAATGCTTCAGGAGCAAGAAACCAGGTCTCTTGTGAGATATTCCACAAGTTATAAATTTAAGAGTGGAAAGATCTGTGAAAACCATGGACTGCAAGAAAGATTTGCTAATGAAATCCCCAGAAAATCCCAGCACAGGACAGCATTTGATTAACTCAAGGCTAAACTAACTTCACTGATCGGATGTGCTTTCAAGCATTCGAGTTACCAACACAATGGAAACACAACCTTGGTACTGATCAAGTGACTGCAATTTACAGTGCAAATCTTGTCTCTCCAATCCTTTTTCTTATTTCCAGTTTCACAGTATTCCTGGGCAGTTTAAGGCAAAATTATCTTTATTTTCATCCATTAGCAGTAGAAATGCATGTCCATCATTGTCCTGGAAGAGGTATTAACAAGCCAGTTAACCCAGTTCGGCCACCACTCTTTCTCTTCCCTCCCAGTTGCAGGGTCCAGGTTTGAGGTTGAGGAGCCAATAGGTAGGTGCCTTTGAGGCTTCCTGAAGGGGGTGGAAGCTGGACCCTGAGCCTCACATTTCAGAGAGGCAACTGCATGTGTCAGAGGCTATGAGAGAAGGTGTGTGCAGTTTTGGCCACCATACAACATTTTGAACTGATTGGTGGGGTTTGAATAGCTAATGCGCCATTGGGCTGTTCAGTTTTCAAAAGGGGAATTTATAGGAGAAGATTTCAGAGCCCACATCTTTCTCTTCTCTCACCTACTTCATGCTCCTGTCGCCAGGGCAATTAGCTTCTTTTGTCCTAGCAGCATAGTGTTTAGATCTCTGCTACAGAAGTGTGTCTCCCTCTATTTCACTTCCTCTAATTTTAGATACTTCCTTTTGGATTATTCCTGCCCTTTGGATTACAAATACGAACTCAGAGCATCGCTTCATTCAGCAAAAGTTTTGGTAGCTAAGAGTGGTTTGTGAGTAACTTACACTAATTTACCTGGTTATTTCTAAGGTTTATAGTTTGTTTACCTGTTGGTTACCTCTGTTGTGAACCTGAGGAGGTCCATCTCACCACCTGGGGCAGCATTGCTTTTGTTTCAGTCTTATAAGAAGTTTCCAGTTTGTTACTCTGTATTCCAAGTTCTGATTTTGCTAGACTGTTACTCCGCTGTTTATTACCATCTTACTGTGTGTAATTAACCTATCATCAACCGGGCAGCTGAACCTGGATCAAATGGGCTCGGAAAAAATATTTTTTTAATATATTTAATAAATCATATTAATATTTTATCATATTTGCATCTTATCAGTTTGATAAAAAATTATATCAATCATGCCAGCCTCTCTGACCAAAAAGTGAATTGAAGGGACATAAAGAAAAAATAAAAGGAAATCTAAAACTACAAAGGGATATGAACATTGGATCATTTACTTGGTAAATACAAATTGGCATACCGTCTGCACTAGAATTACAAGGGCATATGCAAGAAAGAAGCTGGTTCAATCTATAAATCTTTTAGAAGCTTTATTGGGCCTTTCTCCTCCTACCAAATGCCACCTAACAAAGCAGAGAAGTGAAATTATTTATCCAATGTCAAAAGAAAGTTTGTAGAGGAACTCAGAGCTCAGGTCTTCTCACAGCCACAGTCCATCACCTAGTTACGTGAAGGCTTTGCCTACTGAGAATATAGCTCACAGTATTATGTCTGGGTCAGAAAAGCAGTATTTTGGTTTTCTGCAACACGATTAATTCAAAATGAGTTCTAGTTCCTTTCAAATGGGAAGGAGATAACAAGTGTTATTGCTTTCTTATTTATAGGGTGAGATGATATCTGCCTTAATCTTAGTCATAACTAAGCTACAAAGTGATATTTTGGTTGCCAGGGTGCATGCTTCCACATTCTTCCAACCTTCTGTACCCAACTCTTCCAAGATACAAACCCATGGCTATCCACGTCTGAAGAATTTTCAACCCAGTAGTTCTCTAGCTTCCATCCATGCACATTTTGCACACCTGCATAGTGCTTGAATTCAGTGCTATTGCACACAACCTATTCCTTGACTCCAGCCCTCACTACTCCCGGGCACAGTTCCCATAGATCTTTTGTTGCACCTGCCAACCTTCAGTAATGCTCAGGTCACCTAGGTACATATGTTTAGGAACTTGAATCTATCCTATGAAAAAAAATTATTAAAGGAATTTAGGATTGTTTCATCAATGTTCTCTTTTGAGGAGTATCAGGTGCTTGCACAAAAATCATTGCAAAGCTCACCCTGAGGTCTGTCCCAGACCAAGTTTTCTACTGTGGTAGGCTTTGGATCTTGCCCTAGGTTCATTTGAAAAACAAAATCATAATCTTTTTTTCTTTCTTTTCAGTGTACTAAATATAGATATGTAAACAAAATCCTCAGCTAGATAAAGATAGCAGCACACAGATGGCATAAAAAACAAAGCACTTAGCAAGTTCTGAGACAGGCTGTACCCACATATACTTTGTAGTGCTGCTTGTTGCCAGCTAATGTATTTCTACAAAGGTTAAAATCACACTCAACCTTGTAAGTTGTCTCACTTTATTAGTGAATAAATATTGCAAATAGGTCTCTGTGATTCTTCTATGAAGAGGTGGCCTTATCATCCTAAAATATTTACATTTTATTTTGTGAGCAAGTGATTTCCTTCTTTCAAAACACTTTGATGGGTACCTCCCCTTCCTGTCACACACATTCACCCAGTATGAACACTTGTTAGACCCCAGTATGTGGGAACTCAGGTTGCCGAGGTAGCAGATGTTTTTCAGTCTGACTCTCTTCTGCTAGATAAATATCATTATTCAGAGTACATTTGGGATTAGGTGAGGGAGAGAGAATTCCTTCTAGGCTTTCTAGAACTGCTGAACAAAGTTCTCCTATTCACTAAGTGAACCAGCTATGCCTTTCTTTGTGCAAGGTAGAGAAAATTTTTGTTCAGAGAAAGGTCTAGCTCTTTAAGTCTGTGGTAAAAAAAAATCCTGACATTTTAATGACAATGTTGTTAATTTAAAAATTGCATTAACACTGTGAATGGTTAATATTTTAACTTTCCAGATATTATTTCATGGAATTTAAAAACAAAACTCTCAATATTTTTATTTTTTTTTTAAAATATCTGTATTCTAAGTGTTGTTATTTCCTGCTTATTCTCTTCCTAGCCCATTCTCTGCAGCAAATTGGGAAACATTTCAGTAAAAGAGCAAGAAAAAATAAATCAGAAAAGGTGACAGGACAACTGAAAACCAAAAAGGGGAAAAAATGGAAAACTTGAAGTATACTCTGTGTATTTGATATACATAAAAAAAAATAACGTTTCTTTTGTGGTGCAAGACTCAATAAAGAATTAACAAATGTTGACATAATAAATGCCAATGAACAGTTTTATATAAAATAAATGAGATATCCTTCTATAATGAGTTCTAGTAACAAATTTCAGTAAGGCGTTTCACTTGGTACCATGAAACCACAATCATAGTATCATAGTATCATTCAGGGTTGGAAGGGACCACAAGGATCATCTAGTTCCAACCCCCCTGCCATGGGCAGGGACACCCCACACTAGATCAGGCTGGCCAGAGCCTCATCCAGCCTGGTCTTAAACACCTCCAGGGACGGGTGCTAATCTAAGTTTCTAATTTTTTACAAGCATCCATCATTAAATGGTGCAAACCAAGATAATAAAAGATTCAGAACACCGGCTCAGCCCAGCAGTCCGTATAGCCCAGCGTCTTCTTCCTAACAGTGGTCAGAAGCAAACAGCCTAGTTCCCCGCTGGTCTGCAGGGCCTTTCAGGACTCATTTTTGGATCAGTATTTATGATAATTTTTAAACAGCGACTTGTGAGGAAAGATAAATCTGTCACTGACACAATGCAGATAATGCAAGGACTGGAGGGTTGATAAATTACTGTTAAAGGGGAATATTGAAAAAACTGAAGAATGAGTTTACTGAAAGATGAGCCTTACAGCGAATGATGTGAATAAACCAGCAGTATATTTAAGAGTAGATTGTGGGGATGTGTTGGACTCACCATCACTGGTAATTCTAAGGTCCAGATTGGATTTTTCCCCTGAAAGTTGTATCCTACAGACAGGATTGAAATCTGGGTGCCTTGTCAACGCTTATAAGGCAAGATAAACTCAGCATGTCAATGAGCATGCTTTACAAAATGGATGTAGGCATTTAGAAACCACGTCTAACACTTTTTAAATTATGATACCTTTCTTGAGTGTTGTGATAGTTAGCTGATACCTTGAAGCAGAAGGGAAAGGAGTGAAAAAGAAAAGTAATGGTGACAATGTTGTAAAATGGGAAGAGGGAAGGAAGGGCAGAGAATGGGAAGAAACACAACTTTTCCCCCTAAATCCTAGCTAAACTGTTGGGGTTTTTGGTTTGTTTTTCTTTTACATGTACTAAGTAAAGGCTATTTACCTTCTCCCCCAACTTTCTCAAATACATGCACTCACTGCCTTCTTGAGGACTACAGTGCTACTCATTAATCTCTAAGTTTTTGGAGGTTATCGCTTTATGTTTTTCTTGCTTATCTTCATTGTGGAATTCAGTTATAATGACCACATTGGTATGCCATGAATCACACAGGCAGAACACAAATCAGCGTAACTAGTACACTTAGTTATAGTGGATGTTACAGAGAATAGAGCTAGCAAAAATACTTGAATAATTTCAGAAAATAACATGGGGAGAAGAAAGGGAGAGAGTCACATTTGCCTTCTAGAGACCCTTTTCCCAGTATAGGAGATTGCTGTAACCACCTTTTGTCACACTTGAGATTAAATCTATTGTCCTTTTTGCACTTAGCCTAGGGAAGGCTTTTGATGCATAATGGTTAATACTAATACTACTACTCCTGCTGCTAATGATAATATTAATAATGTTGATGCTTAATTATTAAATGGGACTGACTCCAGATAAGATAAGGTAATAGAATTCAAAATCAAAAATATCCATGAAGTGCTGCTCAAGAGTAGGTACACCTATAGAACCTTTGGATAGCATTGGTGCTACATAAATGAATCACATTATTAAAACATTTCAGAATTGATTACCACTGGGTGAGAGATGAACTTAAGGAACTACTTTATATTAATATCAGACTTTGTCCTTTCAACAAAGTGGTTCTGAAAAGCCTCAGTGAAGTTGGTAATATAATCCTCCAGCATAAGGCCATGCTTTATTACTTTGCTGAGTGAGTTGTGGAAAGTATTAGTGAAGAAAAGTATGGGTTTCAAAAGGAAAGATGAGCTGACAAAATAGATTTTATTTCCTACTTTCTCACCTGTTGGACCAATAGGAGAATTTTTGAACCAAAATTCTTGCCATTTTTACTTTTAGTTTTAAAAAGTGAATTTCAATTTTTATTTTTATTGGATGATAAAAAGCAAAACAAACTAATCCCTCTGCATATGGAAGCCCAGCTTAATTTTTCCAAGAATCAGTCAAACACTTTTATTACATTTCTCAAGTATCCTTTAAAATAATTGATTAGACAATAAACATAAAAAGTACATTAATTATAGTGTGAGAAAAATTTTACTGCAGCCTCCAACTTGACACATTTTTCTCCCACAAAAGCTGCTAAATTGCTATGAAACAATTTGATATTGCCTGTAATAAATCTTTAAACCTAAGCTGTGTAGATATAAAATGACAAATTTAACCGCATTTATATTAAAGCAATTTTCTGCCTATCAGAGAGATGAAAAAATTAATATGTAAACCATTAACTTATAGTCAGAAACAGTGTGCACTGCAACTGAAATGAGGATGTTTTGGATGTTATCACTTACGTTTTATTGCTTTCTCAAAAGGAAAATACTTACCAAAATTTACTATCATTGCATTTAAAGGAGGCTCATTAGAAGAATGTATACTTTGAGGGAAATCATCCATCAATTATGGGGCAGTCATGTTTACAAACCCTTATTTTTAATATTTTTTAATTATTTTTTTTTTTTTTGTTCCAGTAGCCTGTGAGCAGCTCAGTGCATTTCCAGTGCAGTCATCAGCAAACACTGGTGTACAGTGGAATGTTAGTGCTCTGTGGTGACCCTCGCCCTTCACCAAAATAAAGCTCCCTTGGAGAAATTAAACATACTGATTTAGAAGCCTGATTTGTTTGTCTTGTCTGTATTAAAAGCAGGTTTGATGCTTCTTTGTGCCAACCCTCCCTTAGCCTTCATCCTTCCATGCATTCTCATCTGCATTAGCTTTCTCCTGGGTCTTATGCATGCAGCACCACCTTTCATAGGAACTTAACAGGGAGGTTAGAACTAGATGATCCTTGTGGTCCCTTCCAACCCTGACTGATACTATGATACTATGACTACTAATGAACCAGAAGCACCTTGCCCAGAGCATCTACCAGCCTAGCTTAGTTCCCAAGGCTGCAGCTATAGATCATTATAGCTTTCTCATATTATTGCACTTGGAAAGATTCAGTCTTTCCTGGCTTTGTTCACTATACCTCTGCCCTCCTTCTTTGTTTTTGGTGGCATTTCAGCAGGCACCTAGCTGGGAGATAGGCAGGGTACACCATCCTTCCCAGAAACCAATTTTAAATTGGTCCCACATGTATCAAAGTTGTCTCTAAGTCTACTGCAACTTAATCTAATCAGAAGTCTAGAGCCAGGACGATGTCCCTGAACTCTGCTTATCTCCTCTATGAAGATAACTTCTTATCCTCATGTCCTCTCATTCTGCTACCCACTGTCAGTGGTGACTCTTTTATCCCCCTTCTGGAAAATCCATCTCACCCTGATCAACTGTTGTCTTATCTGTGCAAACCAGAAAGGAAAATAATGTATTAAAATGTTTTAAAATATTTTAAAACATTTGGTCTCACAGCCACTGCTCTGTTACAAAGCATAGCCAGCATTAATCTGTCTTCGTTGCCTACAGAATAGACAGCATTCCACAATATTAAGGGATAGTATGTCACTGAATAGCTTTAAAGGTGTGAAAATAAGTTGCCACTTTTCTTCCCCAGCTTCCCCAAGAAGGATGTTGCTTCTTTATGGAGGTTTTTTTTCCCCTCAATATAGCACCCAGATATTCTGCACAGCAGGTGAATTGTAGACTCATAGAATGATTTGGATTGGAAGAGACCTGTAAAGATCAGCTAGTCACACTTCTCTGCAATGGGCAGGGATATCCTTCAGTAGGTCAGGCTGCTCAAAGCAACATCCAGCCCAACTTTGAACAATTTCAGTGATGGAACATCCACAAATTCTCTGGGCATCATGTTTCAGTGTCTCACCACCTTCATCATAAAAAGTTTCTTCCTTATATTCAGTCTAAATCTCCTCTTATTCAGTTTAAGACCTTTTTCACTTGTGCTGTCACTGCAGACCCTGGTAAAAAGTCTTTCTTCATGTTTCTTATAAACCTCCTTCATATATTGAAAGGCTGCAAGAAGATATAACCCTCTCCTGTCATCCAGCATGGCTGGGATTTGAGTGCAGTCTGTACAGGTAAGCCTTTTTACAAGAAAAAAGACTAGGCTTGATAGCGACGGGTAGGTAGAAATCTAGCCACTGTTATAGAACAACAGCTCACTGGTTTTTAAGCAATTTCTTGTTTGACAACTGAGTATTTTTGTCTTTCTTACAATAATACATACCTTCTGTCTCAGGCTGGGAAATCAGACTCAAAAATAGTACTTTAAAGTAAGGAAATGTTGTATCCTATTCCTTAGTTTGACACCATTTACATAGTGCTTTCTTAGCTACCAAAATATACCACTTATTTTAACAAGCTTTAGTTCTAAACCAGTCAGATACATCTTACCTTCTCCTTACTTCCATCCCAATTAATGAACTCCACATTTTACATTTACTGATTATAAAACCACTGCACTGTCATAGTGCATGCATTCTTCATTGAAGTGTTTAATGGAAAAAACCCAACATGATGCATTTGGATTTGTCACAAATATGACCCAGTCAATTTCTCATGAAAATCCCCCTCTGCACAAAGGAAAATCAACAAGAGCACAAATACCTGTGAGAAATGTTTCCTACACTACTCAGATGGAGCATTGATCTACCTTGGGGTAAGGGGAATGGGAATTCTAGAAGGATTAAAGGAAGGGGTTTTTGTTTGCTTGTTTTGTTTTATTTTGTTTTTCTGGAAGAACTGGGCAGAATAAAACAAATAGAGAAGGAATTTTAAAGTGACTTGCACTGTTCTTCAGGACTTTCAAATACTGAAGCTGTTTTCAAATAAAAGTTATTTTCTGTTGCAACACATGGACACTGAAAAGCACAAACCAGAAATGTATTTTTATTCTGGTGCTTGGGGGCACATAGGCTTGGACTAGCCCCAGAAAGATGGGCATTTCCTGGGATTCACATGATTTTCCTGTCCTTGGGACATTCTTTTGATCCAGGTATACATTATCAGTACCTTTGAGGTTCTTTTGAGTCCATTTCAACAAACTTGAAGTAAAAACAACAGGATTGTATATTGTTTTTGCTGCTATTATTACACCTGAGCTAAGTAAATGTTGCATTCTCATTAACTGAATTGAATACATATCACAGAAGTGCACAATGAGAAAACACTAACAGAAGTGGTTTCATACCACTTGAAGACATTGCTTGAGTTGGATTACAACCTGCTGATCTGACAACCCCAGTTCTCTTTCCTCAATTGCTAAAGCCAACCATCCTAGAAGCTGTTTCTCTGACTTGCCTATGAGATTCTACTGTTAGCAAAACAACTCTCTGCAAGTCAGATTTTTTTTTCTTTCAATTTCTTTATTTTTTACTTTGTTTGAGGCTTTTTTGACTGAAAAGAAATTCACATCATTTGCTGAAAATGCATTAACTAAAATAATGCATCACAGTTAGTTTGGTTCTTCAGATAGAAGACACATGCTGTGTTTCGAACATGTTTTGTCAATGTTGAGGTCCTGTCCACAAATGCACAAATATCCTCTTTTATCTGCTGGGGAGTCTTAAATCCCAGAGCCCCAGTTGTCATGGCCTTATCAATGTTACCTCAAGAAAGTGAGAAATTACAGTGGCTGGTGGAATAAATCCTCACTACTGGGTAATCACAAAAAAGCATGAATGAGAAAAGAAAAGATCAGTCCCTTAGCAGATCCTTATCAACAGCATGTCCCTCATTCCCTACAAACTTAATCAGGTCCTGTGGTAATATTTTACCTACCTGCAAGTATGATCCCCAAAAGTGGCTGTTCAGCATGTGTGGTAGCTGCAAACTATGTCACTATTTACATTGAATTGCAGAATCGTGAAGCAAAGCAGAGTAGCTTGACACAGGAGATAGATGAATCATGTGAATATGTTTTCTTCCCCCTGCAAATGAAGGTAGTGAATTCAGCTGCAATATATGGCATCAGGATATTTATTGCTTGCAGGTGTTCAGGAAAATATATGAGAATCCCATGAGGTTCACAGATTTTAGAAGGAATTATTGTGCACCTGGAAATCTGTCCTGCAAAGTGTGGTATTTGTTTCCTGTTGTTATTTGCTGTCCTTTCTTTTCTAGTCACCATGCATTATTCATGGTTGTACTTGTAGGAGAGCCAAATTCTACAGATACTCTTCATCAAGAAGGAACAATTCAGATAGAAAGCCCTCCTTGGGAAAAGATGACTTGTTTGCTTGAGAGGTGCAGTACAGACAGAATTTTCCTTCTTGAGTTTTCTTTTAAAGCTAAATTTCTGTAACCTACCTCCAGCTAAAAAAGAAAAACAACAAAAAGAAACAGGCAAAAAGCAAAAGGAAGGAAAGCAAAGCCAGTAGCTTTCATATCTTTGTCATGCAGAAAATAAAACTTTGTACTAAGTCTATTATGCTAAGCTAACCTTTCTATAAAGACTTCAGGAAGCTCTGTACAATTCCTTTTCCTTGGAAGTTTAGGACAAAAACATCAACCCTTTTATGCAAAGTGAGTGCTTCCCTCTCATTGCGGAGGAAGTAGAAATAGGGGAAAACACTCCCGGGTGAGCCCTTCCTCACACTTCAAAGACCCAAATAATTCACCAACACCATGCAGGCCAGTTTGTTAGCACAACACACTGTAGGGTAGGTCACAAGGCTTATTATAAGAACACTTAAAAGGCAAGAGGTGTGGTAAAACCATGACAGAACATACAACTGGTCCCCCTGACACAACTTGTAGTTATATGAAAAAAATCACAGCAGATCCTCATGAGTTTGCAAAAGGTACAACCTATCCCATGCCTACATTTTGGTTGAGGGAGAAGCATTTAATTTGGATAACGTATTTGACATGCATCAGCTCCCTTCAGCCTTTAGGAAAAGAGGTGATGATGCTCCTGCAGTTGTTTGGCTAGCTATAATTGAAGTAATTTTGCAAATAGTTAAAAACCAGAAATATTTTCCTGAAGGCAGGACATATGAAAAAAAGCATCTGCAAGTAGGCGGAAGAAAGGATAAGATACTGTCCTATGCATTGCTGAGCCAGTTGACATCATCAAAATACTGAGACTGACAAGTTTTGCTAAGTTGCATTTTCTGACAAAAAAGCTTAAACCTCAAAACAGTAATGAAAGATTTCAGTTTTTTTCCTGTCTGTACTTCAATGTCAGCTTGTGAAGTGGGATCAAATGTTGAAAATTTTGCGTGAAATTCTGGCATTTTCTTAGTGGTTTTGCAAATGTATTGATACTTTCTTCAATCAGATCATTAGTTTGTTGTTGTATCTGACATAGTAGGGTTTTGATAGCAGAGTACTACAGGGATGGCTTCTGTGAGAAGCTCTGAGAAGCTTGCCATGCATCCACCAGAGCCAATGCTAGCCAGCTCCAAGACAGGCCCACCACTGGCCTGTCAGTGACAGTGGTATAGCCTCTTTGATAACATATTTAAGATGGTGAAAATAAACTTGCTGCACAACAGTATTTGTAGATGGAGAAAGGAGTGAGAATATGTGAGAGAAACAACACTGCAGATAGCAAGGTCAGGGAAGGAGGGGGAGGAAGTGCTCCAGGTACCAGAGCAGAGATTCTCCTGCAGTCCATGGAGGTTACTGATGGAGCAGATATCCACCTGTAGCCCCTGGAGCAAGTGAATGCCCAAGAGCCCCTGGAGCACACTAGAGCAAGTGAATGTCCAGGAGGCTGTGACCCTGTGGGAAGTCCATGCTGGAGAAGGCTCCTAGTGGGACCTGTGGATCGATGCAGAGAGTATGCTGTAGCAGGTTTGCTGGCAGGACCCTGCAGGCAATCCAGCTAGAGCAGTCTGTTGCTGAAGAAAAGGGCCCCAATACCCATGCTGGAGAGAGAAGCAGATTTGGGTGGAACTCATATTGGAGAAGTTCATGAAGAACTGTCTCCTGTATGAACAACCCCATGCTGGAGCAAGAGAATAATGTGAGGAGTCATCTCCCTGAAGGAGGGAGAAGTGTCAGAGATGATCTCTAATGAACCAAACAGAACATCCACTCCCTGTCCCCTGACACCACTGTGGGGATGAGGTAGCAAAAACTAGGAGTAAAGTTAAGATCAGGAAGATGACAGGCATCAGGGAAAGCTGTTATATTTGCTTTTATTTTCTCATTCCCTACTCTGATTTGAGTTTTCCCCAGAACCATCTCTGGTTTGTCTGTGACAGGAACTGATGAGTTGTCTCTCCTTGTGCTCTCTGGACCCATTAATTTTTTCCAGATGAGTGGGAGGTACAGAGCAGCTTTGGTGGACACTCACCAGGGTCAACCCACCACAACTGTAAAAAAGTCATTTGACTGTCTTGAATCATGGTTAAAACTGGACTACAGAGAACTAAGAAAAATCCCACAAAATTTCTAACAAATTATTTCCTTTTTATCATAATAGTAAAATGCTCGTAATTACAAAATAGAGCTCTTTCAATCCTCTTACAGCACAAGAACAAGACTTCTTGACAACATGGAGACAAATCATTAAGAAAAGAATACAAAAAACTTTCAAATGCTGGCCTCAGTGAGCTGTGAGGAGTCAAAGACAAAAACCAAATGGCATTGCATCGAAGAAGCCAAAGTCCTCTGTTTAGTTTCTGTATTTTCATTCCATTTCATATACCATAATATTTTCTTTGGAAGTCTCTGTTGGTAACTCTTGAATCCTTGAACACAGGTTAGAAGGGACCTCAAGGATCATCTGGTCCAACCTTTCTTGGGATAAGCACAGTCATAATTTCTCCCCAAACCTCTCTACTCTCATCTGTAGGTATGTTGTTTCCTACTGAAGGGGTTGGGAAAAGCCAATGAAGGATGAAACCAAAGGACTGTCCACCTCCAATCTCCCAGCAAGACACTGAAGGAGAGCATGGCTGCCTTCACCTCCTGCTCAGGCGTGCAGCCAAAAAAGCATAGATGGGGATGGAGAAGTTGGTGCATGCGAGTGGGGAAAAAAAAGACCCATAACCCAAAACTCAAAAAAAAAAATTAAAAAAAAATTACAAATCCAAAACCTGCAGACTTTTGCACAAAGCAATAGTGGTTAAATGAAATTCTGAACTTCCCTACTGCAGCCCACGACAGGCTTGATCTCTTCTGATCCATAAAGGAGATGGGCAGAAACCCTGTGAAATTGTCTACAAAAATTCTGCATGGCTTGGCCTACTCTTCTATTTCTCTTCAGATCACTTTCATTCCAGGTGTAAAACTTTCTATTTCCCTTTTTCATTAGAGGGACTGTCTTCAGTGGTCTCACCCATCTTCTCATGGAAGAGGGAGAACACTTGCATTCACTGAAATTTAGCTCCCATTTTCGCACACAATTTCTCAACGCCTATCTCATCTCCAATTTCATAGCTCATGAGAAAAACAACAGCTCCAAGACAACATTTCTGTCACTAGCACAACTGAATGGATTGGAAGCCTGTTCACAATTTGTTTTTCAGTCTGTTTGGCACAAAAATTTAAGCCCGCCCCTATCTGAGAACACGTAGCAAAGTGAGAGCTTTTATTTTAAGTGCTTTACACCTCTAGCAGCAGTGCCTTAGCAGTTCTCAGAAAATAATTATCTAGCGGATGTTTCTTTTTTGAATTTATGTGAGAAAGCATCCTATAGAACCAGCTCCCAAGTTTTCCTCTTGGAATTCTTTCTTCCTGCTAAAGGACCATCAGGTGCTATTACAAAATTCTCTGCTTCTCTCTGCTCTTATTCTTACAATTTAGACAGGGTGTGGTAACAGTCTCCCTAGATAGCTTTGTTCTCCAGTCTGGAGAAACAAGTCTAGGCCTGAAACAACTCTGAAACAAATGTTTGGACCAAGGCAGCCTTGAAAGACACTAGAGGAACTAGATTAATTAGGAAATCAACAGCCTTTGAAAAGCTTGCAGTAGAACTCTTGCCTCCACCTCCATCCCAAAACAAAACCCACAATGCAACTAGAAGCGTTACAGCATTTAAATGTGTATTTGTTAGCAGCAATAGAATATTTCATTAGCATGCAGGCTGGAATTAGGATGGTATTATGGCAAGTGTAAATATGTACACAACAGAAACAGATTATGCTCAAGATTTTCTGATTTAAATAGATAAGACAAAGGGTGAAAGGTAAACCAGAATCCAGAAGGACAGAGACTGAGAACGCAGGTTGGGAGCAGAGCTGGAAACAATCTCCGATGTTTTGGCTCCCAGGCCAGTTATTCTGCTGAATTTTTATTTCTACATTAACCTTTTAGACAGAAAATTATGATGATGACAATAATAATAATACTTTTCTTCCTCATTAGGGAAAAACCCACAACCTCACATAATTTTTCATTCCATTTGCTTACATGAGTGTCCTGGTATTTCCATAGCTAAAACCCTCTCCCTGATATACACTTTATTGCATATGCCTGAGAATTATTTCATTATAAAATTGTCTAAACTTCCTCATCATTAACTTCTTTAAATTATACTGTCTGAAGATGTTTATGGATTAGCTGTGGAGCACAAACTGCAAACCGAAGTAAAATTGAGTTCCCAAATGACTGAGAGGTAATTAATGATTTAACTGCACAACTGCTAGCAGATCTATAATGGAACTTAAAAGCTAATAGAGAACTGTACAGCCAAAAGAAAGAGGAAAGCACAGAGCAGCCACAACATGCCTTTGATAGTATTTGGTCAGCCTGCTGTCAGAGAAAGTGGAAAAATAACTATCTCTACCCCATATAACAATAAAGATTATACAAAAATATGTCCTAGTTTTGGGGAATTGGCATTTTAAGATCACCTCATTAAGAGGGCAAGTTTCTAGCAGAGCACTAGAATTCCACAACTTCCCCTTCTCAGTGGCCAGTAGCATTAATATGCTCCATTTCTCTCTCTACTTGTAATGCATCAAAACCCACCACAGCAAACCAGCTACCCCAAAAAGCCAGGAAATGCTTTCTGTTGCCATTTTATAGCACAGTTATCTTAATTAGCCCCAGCTGACTGAGGAAGCCCAGAAATAAGGCAATAGATTGAATGTGCTTTTACCCAGAGGAGCTTTTCTAGATTCGTGGCAGCTGCTCCAGAATGTTTAAGGATCAGCAGCTCTTTTGCCACCTTATGTCTGAGCAAGTGTTTTTCTTCTCACAGTACATGTAAGCATTTAGTATCCTACCACAGCCAAAGAAATGAATAATGATGTTAAGATGTACACAGATTTGCTTCACTTCAGCAGTGTGCAATCTGGAAGGAAGGCCATAGATTAGATTTATCAGACAAGGAGCATGCCTAAATCTCACTATTGTAGCCCTTAAGTCCTATACTATAAATAGCATAGGTGTACAATATATGTATAAAGCATATGCATACAATGCAGATCCCAAATTTTTAGTGTAATAATTATTACTAAAAGTGCCAAGGCCAAATTATGTAAAACTTTGCAGTACCAAAGCTGTATGCATTTGTCAGTATGGGGAACTCCTTTCAGGAACAAGTCAGGCTAGCATACTTTTTCTATATCTATTTAGTAGTTTGGACACTACTACACAAAGTATTTCAGAAGGACATGTCAATGTTCCCTTTTGCCATTCAGTTATGTAATTAAAGGGTCATTCAGATGTGATAGAGATCTGCAGTCACTCCAGCTCTCTCTCTGAAAGAACATGAACTGCATCATCAGCTACTGCCAAGGAAAATACTGTAACCTGTACCTCAGAAGTTGTTCTAATAGTTAACCTGGGAAACAGAGAATACAGACACACTAACATTTCCTCCAGCAGAAACAGGATTTCAGCTCGAGTCAATGCACTTCGCATAGTTGTACTACCCAACCTCTCAGTGTCAATCAATGCACCTCTCTCTAGCCATAATTTATGAGCCAGAATGGGTGCAAGTGTGTCAGTACAAGAAATGGACCACAGACCTAGTTCCTTTGTTTGAATGTTCTTGTATCTCAGTAAGGCGTATGTTGTTATCTACTCATAAGGCATATGAGAACCATGTCTCAGGACATTTCCTCAGAATCTCCTCTTGGCATGCCTGACATATTTGGTTGAGATTCATCGACAAGTTCAAAAGCTTTGGGGGCAATTATTCATTACAACTCCCCCACCCCCAAAAGCAACAACAAAACTGTATGGTCTTTGAACATCTAAGCTAAAATACTGACTGAAAGTCACACCCCTGCTGAAGTCAAAGGTGATTACATTTTGGTCCTGACAGTGAACCTTACATGTTCTATGAGCCAGCCTATGGAACTGTATATCAAAAAGACAGCTGTTTGTTTTGGTAATAAAATAAAAAGACAATACTAGTAAATCCATCATTTTTCTTCCCCTCCCTGATGAATATATTCTCCACAGTCTCTGCCTCTGAAAGGTTAGCTGTCTCCTAAAGGCAGGAGCTATGAAATCACAGTGTTCAGTTTCCTGCCTTTCTGTTTCACCTAAAATTGTTTTATTTAGAAGAAAAGAATCCTACATTTCCTAAAATAAGCTCTTAGTTGTGTACTCAAACACCATAGTTACAAGGTAACCACAACAGCTCTCTGATTAGATCCTACAATTTTCAAGCACTGTCTTTTTTTATGTCACTACAGCACCTGACACAATGAAGAAAAAAGCTTTCCATGCTCTTAACACTGTATGTAAATAAATAATGACTATTAGTTAAATATCCAATGCAGAACAATTTGAAGAATCACAGTAGCAGTGTTTTACTTTTTCCCTTGTTTCAATCCATTCTGCAAGCCAGAATTCAAAAGCTGAACAGAATGCAGAAAAATCCTGTGAACAGGCAGATTGACTGAAGGTACAGGTTGTTAATCCTCCAGAAATGGCCTGTTATCACAGATAAATCCCTCTCTCCAGGGAAAAAAAAAAAAAAAGAGAGAGAGGAAGAAAATTAGAAAGTAACTCCTATGTTTATGTTTGTGTTAGTTTATTGTGGTTTAATGGTCATTTTGCAATACAAGCAATGATTTCTGCTCAGGATATTCACAGGAGGTAATTCACCTCTGCCATTTCCCCTACGACCCAAATTGCTGAAACATTACAAGTTTTTAAAATAAATTAGTTGTTATTTTAATACTGCTTGTTTAAAGCTGAGAAATTATGTTGCTGTTGCACAGGTGGGAGGAGAACTAAGGAAGAAACCTTCTAGTCAGAAAGATTCCTTTTTGCACTTTCCCTGTTGGCAGTGTGATTTTTAGATAAAAGGAGAAATCTTGTTTGCACTGTTTGAAGCAAGGCCATTGAAAAGAAGGAGAAATGTTCTGTCAAGAGAAAAATAAACAATTTCATTCTCTGCAGAATTCTGAGTCCCTCTAAACAGTGGAGGTTAGATTTATAATCTAACACATATAGATGAATGTAATACCTGTAGAAAATACCACAGGTGCCTGGGTAAGATGGCAGTTATTAGAAAGAGACTGATGTGTCAGGCTGTTCATTAACTGTGTGCTAACATGTCTGTTCTGAATGTAAGATTTCACTATCTACTTACAGCCATCTTCCTAATGTGAAGTGTGGAGGGATATGGTATGCAAAAATGGCATCTATACAGACTGCATGTAATCAACAGAATTGTGATGGAGTTCACAGTGAGCTGGGATCTCAATTCATGAGACACTCAGTTTTATTGTATGTCTTACACATACTTTAGATCACAGTTCTGTGACAGAAATAGTTTTCCCCATCCAAACAACCTGCAATTTACAATCTTTCACGCGTCTAAATATCAACATTGTTGTTGTAGGTAATCTTGGAAAGCTGTGTGCAGCACTTGGCCATGCTGGATCTGAGAATTTTATTGAAAATCAGAAGCAAAACACTGGGGAAAAAGGAAAAAAAAGACTTTCTTTTGTGCTGTTAATACCTCAGCTCAGTCCTTTTCAATTAAATCAGGCATGTGCATAACTCCTTTGCTAAAGAGAAATAAATACAGACACGTGCCTTGGAACTCTGCTGAATCCAGGCCTGATATAGCATTTCTCCTTTTAAGCAGGCATTGGGAACAATATGTTCCTATGATATTAATATAAACCATCTGCTAGTTTCATAAAGGCTGGCAAATTACCTCATAATTTTTCATCCTGCATTACAAGAAAAGAAGTGGAAAAGAAACCTACCCCCAGTTTTACTGGCATGCTGCAATACTACGAAGGAAAATCTAGATGGTTTCAAAACACCTCTTGCCATGCTCTGAACACTGTTTAAATGTACAAATAATCCCAGAGTATCAAAATAACTCTGCAGGCATCAACGGTTACAGTCACAACTGTACTCTTGCTGAGCCTGACTGCACACTTGGAAACTAGAGCAGATATTCCTCTTGGTCCTAACAATGACCTGCAGTTTACATTCTCCAAGGAGTGAGCCACTCCCACAACTGCAGTAGCCACAGCAAATCCTGCCTCCTTCCTAGGCAAGTTTTGCTAAATCCCTATATGAAGAGTACTTTATCCATTCAGCCCTCTGTAAGAGCACTGTTGGTGGGCCTGCAGAGATACGTGGGGGTAGGAAACCAGCAAGCTCTACTTTTGGAATCCTCAGACTGAAAATGTAAGAGTCTGTTTAAATAGACACACAGAACAACCCTATCTCGGGGTTAATTAAGTCAGGTGCAGCACTGCACTTGTATGCTGGGTTTAGACTCAAACCAGTAATTTTCTATGAACTGGCCTAGCTGCTCTGTTACTTTGTCTCTCTAAATCATGTTCCACTGTGACCTTGATCAAGAAACCCACGTGGTTTGTTTGTTTCATTTTGAAGTCAGGTTTTTGCTGTGCTTGCACTTGTAAACAAATCTGAACTGGTACACAAATGTTGTTCTCCTTCAATACACATGAAATGTCTGAAGCAATGTTTTGAAATTTGATTCTCCAACACTGGATGAAGCTAGCAAGGAAAGGACTTCTTCATATGGGCTTACATATTATACTGCTATTGGTCTAAATAATCTTGGAAAACAAAAGCTGAAATATAATAGACAATTGTATTTTAATGATATGTATATATGTTATTTATGAAGAAGATTTTGCATGGGAACACTAGCTGGCATCAAACATAAACTCAGTTTTCAAGGTGAAAAGAAATCACAAATTAATTTTGACTAACTGCCTGCAAAGTAGCAGCCAAAGGCCATTATGCATTTGCAACTAGGTCCATAGATACTTTGCTGAGCTAGATGTTAAGAAAATATATTCAACTAAGATATTTAGTCCTGATTAAAAGACACACAACTCTTCCAAATGCCATACTGGGTCATTCTAATGCTTAATTTTCCTAATGTAAAAATAATGAATAAAAATTGTTAATTTCAGTAGATCTACAACTGTGCTTTTGGCTCTTGACTCAGATTGGCTTTGTATTTGATAGTAGTTCTGTTTATTTCCATCAGTTTCACCATTGCTTCATTACAAGGGCATGATTCCAGTGGAACAGTTCTAGAGACAGGGACCTCAATTGTGGCAGTTTTAGGCTGATGCCTAGGACTACTTAGAAAAGCATATAATAAACTTCTTTCATAAGACTTACACAAACCTGCAATAAAGCAAGCAGTAACAATGTTTATGAGTATTTTTATTAGTTTTTGTTTTATTTTCTTCCAGGAATTGTTTTATATTTGAATCAAAATAATTCATATCATGGCTCAAGAAGGAACAATATCATGTTGACTGAGAACTGGCTAAAGGGTCATAAACATAAGGCAATAATCATACATTAAGATGAGATACTGTATTCAGCAGGAAGAAAGGGACTGGTGTTAAGCCTGGTTTTACTTAAGAGAATTATTAATGGCCTTGAAGAAACAATGAGGATATTAGTTAAAGTCTGTGGATCCAACTGAATTGAGATGCTTTGCAAACATGATTGAGAAAGGGAAAATTATACAAAGGGAGAGACACAGGTTAGAAAAAGTAGCAGGTATTGGTACAGGCTCCACTTGGACCAAATGCAGGTGATGAGATGAGGGAAAGCAAACGTACACACATATTCAGTAGATGTGATCTCTGCAACTAAAATATCAGCACAGACATAATAGATAAAGCCAGATAGAAACAAAAAAGATATTGAAACAGGACAATAAGAAACAAGACAGCATAGCAATCTGAAAAAGGATGAGGTAGTAAGGCCCTAACTCAGGAAAACATCCAACTTTGCTGTAGCTATCAGCAGAGGGAAAAAAGTCTGTCTTGGTTCCACAGTTGTTTGGTTTGAGTGAACAAGGGCCTGACACGACAGACCAAAGTAACAGAGCTGGGACTTGTTCTAGAATACTTCTGGCATACTTTTAGATGCTAGAGATACAGTGAGTAAACAATCAGGAGGGTTTTAAAGGAAAATACAAAATGAGACCCTAGCTGCCATTTTTGAAAGAGGTTAAATCCCAGAGCTGTAAGGGCTTATTTTTAGGCTCACAGCAGTGTGCAACAGGTATAGCACACTCCTTTAGATAATGCATCGTCTCCATTGGCTTACCATTGTGATTAGCAGTTCCTGCTAGCAGCTGATCACACAGAAACTAATTCCTTATACATGACTGCAAAGGGGGAATAACTACAAAACACAGAAAGAAAAGAAACACAAAACACAAAACACAGAAAGAAAAATTCCAAGATCTTGGAACAGTTAAAAGGGATTAATTGCACAGTACAAGAAGCATTGCCCCAAAGCAAGCAGGTAACTATTGTAACTTCAGCTTAGCTTGCGAATCGCTCTGAGGTTTTGATTAAAACCTCACAGGTTCACACAGCTTCAGCTCAGGGGTCCGGGTCAAAGCTATGGCCCCATGAGGTTAGACCCTGAATATCCAAGTGACAATGTATGTTTGTACAAACAATGAAACATCTATGGTACAGTGAAAGGCAGTGTTTAACAAACCCTGCAGCTGAGCTACCATTAAGACCAAACCAGGCCTTTCCTGTGACCCTGCACCGCCCCTTCCCTGTTCGCTGCTAGCTCAACTTACCTCCAGTTCTGTTTCTTGAAGTTTTGCCATTTTGCACCAAGACAAAAAGCTTGTGTAGACAGTTAGGTGAAGTTGGTCTCTGCCATATTTTACAATCTCTTTCACCTTGATCAGCAATGTGGTGCGAGCAGACCACCACAACCGGTGTGTCGCACACCTACAGGTGAATCAGCAGAGCAGAACCTGCACTCTTGGGCGAGTTGCAAGAGATCCACCGGCTTCAAGAACAATCTACAGTTGGTTACTTGGCACTACTGAAAGCCAGACTGCAGCCTGGTTAATAAAAGTTGAAATTAGGAGACTGGGAGGGGACGTAGAAGGGATTGGCAGTGACTGGCAGAAAAAGCTCCCAAACGGGACCCAAAATTAGCCCAAATGGCCCCAAAGTGGACAGAGCCCAAACTGCGGGGAACTGGACCAATGCAACCAATGGGAGCGCTTCCCGCCTAAGCTGCGCTGACCAATGCGAGTGCAGCTCAGCTTTCCTGCTTTTTCCCCTCGCAGTGTTGGGAAGGGGGAGAGGAGACAAATCGGTGGTGGGGGGCACAAAATGGCAGCTCCCAGTGCTCCCAGTCCCTACACGGTCCCCTCACAGGCCCCTCCCTGTCCTCTTCCACTCCCTTGTCAGTCCCTCCAAGTCCCTTCCCAGTCCCTCACAATCCATTCCCAGTCCCCTCCCATTCCCCACCCAGTCCTTTCCAGTCCCTCCCAGATTCCTCCCAGGAGTATTTCAAGTATGTAACAAGAACAGTCCTAGGCAACAGTCCCGTTAGACTGGGCAGCATTCTGCCTCCTTCAGGGAGTGGGAGGAACCTTCATAGCTTGGATCATTTAGGCTGGACTCAATGATCCTCGAGGTCCTTTCCAACCTAAGTTATGCTGTGTGATACTGTGATTTAAAACTACTCTCAATAAAGTGTAGCTAAATATACAAGGAAGCAACCAATATTTACTTGAAGACATTATGGCAGTGCAACAAGGGATCTGCATGGTTTAGTCTTTCTACATGGTTTATGACTGACTATTTCTCTAGCTGCTGTGAGGTGGGGACATTTGTAAACCACTATACAAGACAAAGCCAATACATACATAAGGAATAATAATAATAATAATAATAATAACAATAATAACCACCAACCAGGTTGGAAGAGACATTCAAGATCATCATGTCCAACCCATCAACCAATCCAACCCACCTAAACAACTAGAATGAGGAGAATTTCTTTAAAAGGTTAAAAAAAACTGGATAAAACTTGAAGGATTTTATTTTCTCCCACTTCATGTGAAATACCTCAGTTTCATAAATCATAATCAACAACTTAACAGCAAAAACCTATTGTGACTGACCATAAATATGCTGGTAAGAGCAATACCTGAATATGCAAAAAGGAATATGTGTTAGATACCTCTGTTTGGCAGCCAGCAACTCCAAGTGCCAGGAAAATCAGTATTGGAGTTTGAGCCATATTCTTTCTATGACTTCCTGATGTAAATCTGGAATAACTCCACAAAATTTACTACAAAACCTTTGTATTTAGCGTGGTACAAGTGTTGAATTTGTAAAACTGCTGTGAATGGCTGAAGTTTTCCAGTTTCTCAGCTAAGCACTGAAAAAAAAACCCAAACTTGCATTCATCTAAATCCAAGTCATGATAGATTTATAGCTGGAGGACATGAAAATTAGCTTTGAGAGTAATGCAAAACAGAAAAAAGAAAGAAACATTCCAAAGATAAATTTAAGAGTACAGCTTTGTGTTTTGTCCTTCTTGACAGAAAACAATGACTTGCCTGAGATCTTGTGACTGATAATCTGTTCTTGTGTTGGTTTGATGCTTCTGCCCTGAGAAAAAGAGGAAAAAATTCATATAACACTAGGACTGGATGTAAAGGAAAGGGTGCCATTGGCAGCATTTCTCAGAGGTCTTTTCTGTTAAATACATTCATTGATGATCTGGGAAACAGCTCGATCTATGAGTTGATAAAGGTTTGTTTGTCATGCAGAAAGGTGACGGCTGATGGTGGAAAGAGGAGAAAGATCTAATGAAACTGATTAAGAAATAAAATGACAGATATAATTCGGTGTAGATAAATGGAAAGTGGTGCATGAATCTTACCATTACATATAAATAAAAAAGTCTTCAGATGACTGTTAATATTCAGAATTGAGATCTTGGTATTGTAACAGGTACTGATGACAATATCACTTCACTGCTCAACAGTGATCAAAAAGTACATGTTGGCAAAAGAATAAAGTACAGAACATAGCATTGTGAGGACATTTAAGAAAATCTCAATTACAACAGGAAGGTTTTGTCTCTCATCTCCTAAAGAATATAGCAGCACTATGAAGATATAGAAAGATAATTCAAGAAAGGTCAAAACTGTGTAACAGCCTCCAAATAAGAAAGAGCTACATTGACTTGTCAGCCTGAAAAAGAACTACTACGAAGTTATAGAGGGCTACAAAGTTATAACTGAAGAGGGAAAATATGAATATATTTTCACTGTTTCTGCCAGTAAAGAACTAAAGGACATAAACCAAATTCAAATTACTGAGTTATAAACAAAAAAACCCAACCCCAGATGGTTCTTTACTCAGTGCATAGATAAACTGTGATCCTTCTTGCACAGAATTTTGGATGTTCCATTTTCTACAGGAGTTTAAGAGATGATTGAACTCTTTCACGGATCTGAAATCTATTGAGTATCAAACACAGCTAGGCTGAACATTCATGGAGAAGAAGAGGCTGTTCCTAAGGAATGTTTGCTCTAGTATTTTATGTCTTCATAGTTTGCACTTTTACTAGTCACAGATGGATCTTTTGTCTGAGCAAATACTTCTGTTCTTATGTTCTAAGGTCATATAAAAATAGTTTTACCCATAGAAGAAAGATGGATTAGTGGTGTTTTCCTGGTGTTGTGACATGTGGTAATTTTATTTACTTAATATCTGAGGAGGGAGTATTCTATATCATTGCCCAGCAAAGCATTTAAACACACCCTAATTTAAGCCACAGTAACAAGATCTTCTGAGATCTTATTCAGAAAGATATGGACATAAAGGAGACTACACACAGGTTACAGTTTTGGATAAGAATGTATGAAGAACATATTTTTTTATAGGGGAGTTAAACTACAGCTGTTTAAATAAGAAAAAAAAAATAAAATAAAAATAAAGGGAATTGAGGATGACATAAGCTTGTTTTCAAAAATGAATGTATCCAAAATTTGTAAGCACTTTATCAACCGCTCTCCACCAGGATATCAGAAAGAACCTTAATTATGTTTAACAGTCTTGGGATCAGACAGATTTGGATAATACATTTATTGATGACTTTTGCTCTGAATAATACTAGGTTAAAGGTCTCTGAGGAGCCTATTAGTCTGCTGGGCTTTTGCGGATGAAGCAACCAATTTCTTTTGTGGGCTGACCCTATGCAAGAGGTCCAATCACCCCATTAGACTCAATATTAAACACTTCCCTGAGACAGGAGATCAGAATCTCATTTAAAACCTTGCCAGCAGGTGGAAGCTTTCCGTATAAGCTCAAGTAGGCTGAAACTCAAATCTTTAAGTTTGTAACAAAATACTTTAACTATTCTGTTATCCTTTTTTTTTTTTTTTTTTTGTCTGCCTGGGGCTTTAGAAGAAAAGAATAAATATAACATTTTAAAGAGATCATAAAATGCACTGAGGTGTGTAGCTGTTACAAGATAATTACATACTCTAGGGGTATAATGAGGGCCATGCACCTTGAAGATACAAGAAATATAGGTACTTCATCTGAGTACATTCCCTGGAGTATATAATTCTATGCTGAATATGGTATAATGGACTCTTAAGTGGACAAAAACAGAAAGGCTAAGTGGTTCTGAGCTAAGTATTGTCCCATCATGACACAGATTGGGCTCTTAATTAGTCAGTTAAATTACTTTCTCTCTCCTTTTCATTGGTTTCTGTTAGATGTTGTTTCATCTGCAAGCACAATTTTCATTTTGCTAAGGTTGATCATAACCACAGAAGACTACAAGAGCTCACAGTAGTCTAATGTAAACCCCTAATTACCTGAACACATTAACAAAAGGAATAAAATTTTACTTTCTCTTAACTTCACTGAAGTAATAAAATCAACACCCCACCAGGAAAAAAAAAATAGAGAAAAGAGAAAAGAATAAAAGAAAAGATGAAATAGACATCTGTAATGTCAGAGTCATGTATCCATGGTAATAAACTGAAACTGTCTGTGACAATGTAAAATGTCAGATACCATAATTATTCTTTCTAGATGGGACACCTTGTTTGGAAATGGTTTTAAACCCCTTCATGATTCTTCAAATTCTATAGTCACATTCTGATCTCACATGTGTCAGTGCACACAATACAGCACCAGTAGTCTGACATTACCAGAAAGCAGAAGTAAAAAAGACAGTACCATTCCCATTGCTTCTCCTGCCACCAGCTGTCTCCTGTCATAGAATAGTAGAATCAACCAGGTTGGACAAGACTTCAGATATCACCAAGTCCAACCTGTCACCCAACATCTCATGACTAGCTAAACCATGGCTCCAAGTGCCACTTCCAATCCTTTCTTGGAAAGAACACCTCCAGGGACGGTGACTCTGCCACCTCCCTGGGCAGCCCATTTCAAGGGCCAATTACCCTTTCTGTGAATAAGTTTCTCTTCACCTTAAGCCTAAACTTCCACTGGTGCTGCTTGAGACTGTGCTCTCTTGTTATGTTGCTGGTTACCTGGGAGAAGAGACCAACCCCCACCTGTCTACAATCTCCTTTCAGGTAGTTGTAGAAAGCAATAGGGTCTCCCCTAAGCCTCCTCTTCTCCAGGCTAAACAACCCCAGCTCCCTCAGCCTCTCCTCCTAGTGCTTGTGCTCATCCATTCCCTCATTCTGTAAAGGTCTTTGAAAAAGGCCTCTGAGATCTTCATAGTACTCATAGAATCATAGAACGATCTGGGTTAGAAGAGGCCTCTGAAGGTAATGTAGTCCAACCCCCTCTGCAGTAAGCAGGGGCATCCTCAACTAGATCAGGTTGCCCAGACCCCTTTTGAGCCCCACTTTGAATACCTCCACCTCCTTGGGTAACCCATTCCGGTGTTCCACCACTCTCATAGTAAAGAACCTGTTCCTAATATCCAATATAAACCAGGTCTTCTCCAATTTTCAGCCATTGCCCCTCATCCTTGTCACGGCAGGCCTTTGTACACAGTCTTTGTCCATACTTGTAGGCCCCTTCAGGGAATAGAATAGAATAGAATAGAATAGAATAGAATAGAATAGAATAGAATAGAATAGATCAGGTTGGAAAAGACCTTCAAGATCATCATCATCCAGCCCATCATCCAACACCATCTAATCAACTAAACCATGGCACCAAGTGCCCCATTCAGTCTCTTCCTAAACACCTCCAGTGATAGTGACTCCACCACCTCCCTGGGCAGCCCATTCCCATGGCCAATCACTCTTCCTATGAAGAACTTCTTCCTAACATCCAGCCTAAACCTCCCCTGGTGCAGCTTGAGACTGTGTCCTCTTGTTCTGGTGCTGGCCACCTGGGAGAAGAGACCAACCCCCATCTGGCTACAGCCTCCCTTCAGGTAGTTGTAGACATCAATAAGGTCTCCTCTGAGCCTCCTCTCCTCCAGACTAAGCAACCCCAGCTCCCTCAGCCTTTTGGGTATCCCTGAACTCTCAGTGCAATAACATAAAGAAATCCTTTTTCTTTGTTCAAAGATGTGAAAATACAATTTGCTTTTGTAATTTTGTATCTAATTCTGTTTGTTTCTGTACTGCACTGCATACAAGATATACTTTATCAGGAGGGAAAATAAGACCCATTGGTATCTACAAATGATTTCCTATCAGTCTGGAGAAACAATCTCATGTGTTTCACTGCCTGAGGGGGGAAATATTAATTTGACTCATAAGGACATGATAATACATGCTATACATTTTTTATGCATTATTGGCAGGTTTGGCCATTTGAAATGGAGAAATCACAGTCCTGTTCCTACTGGAACTATCTATTAACAAGTACATCTGCACCTGCAGACACAAAAGGGATTTCTTAGATCTCAAATTTTAATTTGTCTCTCTCTTTTCCAGGAATTCTCTTCAGCACACTGAGTTGTCAATAAATATTCTAGAAGTATACACACCAGAAGCATTCAGGGAACACTCAAAAAAGCTTGACTTTGCTCTCTTTTCATCTGTACTACTTCTCATTCTGTTAAGGGAGGAATTGTTTCATTTTCTACAGAATAAATTTGTAAATAGATGACAGGTTACATTTTTTCATTAAGTAGCATAGAAAAATCCTTCATAACCACACAATTACTTTTCTTATCTCGGAAGAAGAGGTCCATAAAACTCTCATGACATAGGAACAGATGTTTAGGTAGCTCCAATGAAACTGGGTTGATACCTGCAAGTAAAGTGGCCTCCAAACAATTTCTGACTAGTGCTAAGAAAAATAATGTTGCATTTAATAATAAAAAAAAAAAAAAAAGAAAAGATAAAAATCACTTAAATCCAGGATGATTTAAAAATTATTTCCTATGTAGTGGCTGAATAAACATGGCATGACATATTTATCCAGTAATAAATTTAATTGTGTTTCTCTCTTTCTTCCTGATCTAAGGAAGCAGAAAATATAATATCTCATAATATGATTAATATTGTTCTTAGTGTTCTAATCACAGAAGGCTCATCTAATACAATATTGCATTTGTGTCTACAGATAATTGCCTTCCTTCAGAGAGTGGTCTGAATAATAAGCTGGAGTAATTAAAATAAACTGGCATCATTTCAGAGCGTATTGCAACTGTACAAAAGTAACCAGCGGACACAGTTTTGGGGAAGTAGACTGCAGTATGACTTATTCACTCACAGATGGCAACGGCATTATGGCATCATAGTTTAATCTATGGCAGTGGAGCATTCTGCAAAAAAACTTGCCTGGATATGTGGAGTTTGAAAAATGTGAATGAGGAATGTTAGTTATTAAGTATAAGCCTGCATGGATGCACATGGAAAATACCCTTCTCTCCAACACAGAATCATCTGGCCATTAACCTCTCAAAGAGTTGTGCAGCCAAGTGAAAGGCATCTTTTTCTTTAGATAACATGCTCGTGCTCTCAGCCAGGGTTGCAACTGCATGCAGAACTAACACAGATACATGATTCCTCAACCAGTTTTTTGAAAAAAATCCAGTGTAAAAGATAGGCTTCAGGCTTATGCTTTCTCATATACAAGAACAACTGCAGGTGGAGTTCTTTCTATTTAATTTTTGCCTCCTAAAACTTATATATCTAGCTGATTGTGAAGTGTACAATGAGTATGACATAAGCCTGATCTAAAATGTGTCATCAAATAGATGGATGAGTCATTTTCATAAGGTACCAGTATCTTTGAGTTGTCTATAAAATACAATAGAATAGACCAGGTTGGAAGAGACCTTCAACATCATCATCATCCAACCCATCATCCAACACCATCTAATCAACTAAACAATGGCACCAAGCATCCCATCAAGTCTCCTAAACACCTCCAGTGACAGTGACTCCACCACCTCCCCAAGCAGCCCATTCCAATAGGCAATCACTCTCTCTATGAAGAATTTCTTCCTCACCTCTAGCCTAAACCTCCCCTGGTGCAGCTTGAGACTGTGCCCTCTTGTTCTGATGCTGATTGCCTGTGAGAAGAGACCAGCCCCCACCTGTCTACAACCTCCCTTCAGGTAGTTGTAGAGAGCAATAAGATCTCCCCTGAGTCTCCTCCTCTCCAGGCTAAGCAAGCCCAGCTCTCTCAGCCTCTCCTCATAAGGCTCCAAACCCTTCACCAGCTTTGTTGCCCTTTGTTGCCCTTCTCTGTCCTTCTGTGGGGAGAACCTAAAGAAATAGCATAAGCCTCAACTTTAGATTTTCACACAGTTAATGCTGAACACAAGCTTCTGCATCTACTCAAGATACATTTTCTTTCTAGATGCCATGTAGTGTCATATCTCTATCCATTTGGTCACACTGGTGCTGGGCATCATTTGTAGAAAGGCTGTACTCCAAACCAGATGGTAGCTTGAGGTCCACAAAACTCTTTCATTGTAAGACATTTTCCCTTTTCCCTATAATTTTTTATTATTGTCTGCATCTGCTCCAGCTTTGAAACAACCAACTAAATATATGATCAGAAGCGTACAGCTTTAATTTATCATTCTTTTGAGTTGATATATAAACCTAAAAATATTTTCCTTATAGCTACTGTTTCCCAGTTTCTAAATTCAAAAATCATATTGTACTTTTATTTTTAGCTGAACATGCTGTCAGAATGGAAGGATATATTCTTGATTGCAGATTTGTTTCTAGGTATCCAGAATGGCTTCCAGTTATGACAACAAGTTGTGAAACTGAATTTGTATTTATTAAATTGTATTTTTTCTACTCCAATTTAGCCATCACTTGTCACTCTACCGCCCTTCATCTCAGGTCCTAGTTTTAGAAGCAGCAATACTGCACACAACTTACTGACAAAACTGCTGAATAACATGAGGCCTACTGCTGCTTCCAGCAGTGAGGCAATTCAATTAGCCAATTCTTAATCATGTGCCCTCTTAACATTATATAATGCTGGGCTTTTTTTTCAGTACTTAATCAAATGACTCAGAAATGTTTGAATTCTTTGCAATTACTTAACTTCTAAAGTTATCAGAGAAAAGAAATTTTTGGAGAAGATTATTTTTCATAAAATAACTTTAGTATTGATTACATTCCTAGGCCTTAATTGTTGTGTTTTTTTATTGAATACTGCATCAGCTTTCCATTGTTTTGCACAGGATTGCTGGTAGACTAACAGTCCACAGCTACTCACATCAGTTACATTCTCTTTCAGGCTTTTGGCTTGTCTCCAGGGATCAAAGGTAATGGCTGGCCAAAGATTTTCTCAACAAAATCTGTTGGGATTCCTGAGTGAATTCATCTGAGCTTGAACTTCTTTAAAAAAAAAAATACACTTTCCTTGTAGATAAAGTTTGTTCTGTTTAAAAGTTCTTAATTACTACTGGACTTGGATTTGTTTAATTATTTCCACCTGCAAAAAGTACCGCCTTCTTCCACTTGCTGAACACAAACACCTATTGAAAACCTTTTTTCTTGTAATGTATTGATGATAACTATTTTATTATCTGCAGGTGTAATACTCTTACTC
The DNA here is from genome assembly GCF_026170545.1 of Melanerpes formicivorus. Classification (NCBI taxonomy): domain Eukaryota; kingdom Metazoa; phylum Chordata; class Aves; order Piciformes; family Picidae; genus Melanerpes; species Melanerpes formicivorus. The sequence continues at coordinate 28,027,471 of NW_027142357.1, forward strand.
AAGGTTTCATATTTTCCTCAATATGCTAAAATATATCCTCTTTGTGTATCTAGTTCTACCAGCTCTTAAATATTTTCCTGATGTCTTTATCTTTCCTTAGTAATGTCTTTAATTGCTCCATCAGTTTAAGTAGACAATTTCCTCTTCCTTATCCTCTCTGGGCTAAATTAAAATGTTCTGTTACATAGTTTGTTGAGACTCCTTTCTGAGGCTATCTATCACTGAAATCCTCCTCATCGTTCATCTTTCCAGCATTTGAAATGTCATGCAAAGTTAATGTGGAATTAAAAATATAGCCCAGATAATATTTCCATTTAAAATAACACATTTTTGCAGTATTTACATGAGAAAAATCTGCCATGATCCTAACAGGCAGAGAAGGGGGCATTAGAGGCATGCGGACACTGCAGCCGGCCTCAGTACAGAAGACTCCAGACAACATTTGGAGCTCATAAGTCCAGCAAATGAACAAAACTCCCTTAGGCTTGCCAGCTCCTTCCTAAGAAAATAGGCCTGATTCAACACAGGGTGAGAGCCTGAAAACAGTAACTAAATTTAGTGGACAATTTCTAATTAATATCAAGTTTCCCTCCTGAATACGACATACCATGTCAAATTTCCACATAATATTCCCTAGCATCCTGCTGTTTTATCTTCAACTTGTAAACCCACAGATGGTCAGTAAATTGGATTAATTTCTTGCTCAAATATTTTTCCCTCCTTTCTGTCTTCACTTGTATCACATCGGCCAAGACCTTTATCTTATAACTCCAAGAAAACTTCAGATGTCTGAAGAAGTTGAACTATTTGTTGCTTTAGTTGGTGTTGCCAGATAGTTTTAAACAGCTTCTGTGTAATTTAAATGGGTCTATTTCTCTCTGTCTGGAATGGATTTCTACTTCAAGATGCTCGTTCAGCTGCTCATACTTCACCTTCCATGCTCCAAACATTGCTCTAATTTCTTTTTTGTTCTTTGCACTTGTTTTGAGATGCACCCAAAAAAAGCTTTCATACGAACTTCTAATTCCTTTTAGTAGGGATCTGGCAATCTTGCCTACTCGCAAGAATTGTGAAGCCTGCAAATGAAACCAAGAGCAAGAGCACAATCCTGTACTGCCATTCTGTGTAACTTTTGAGCTCTGCTGAAAGTTGGGATAACTGCTTATAGAAATCTTGCAAACACTCTCGATTAGTGATGGCAACTCCTTAAGCTAAATTATCCATCTCTTTGTGATTTTCTCTAGGAATTTTGTCTTCAGCCAGAGCAGGTAAGACAAACCAAACCTGCTTCTTTCTAATGTTTAATGTTGGGCAAAATCTTTGAGCTTAGCTCATTCTGTGCCTTCAAGAAGCAAGAAGGAAAGTGATAGAAACATTAGATGTTACTAAAAAAAGTTATGTATTTGGAAACTCTAAACTGCAGCATTGTTCATTGTTAAGGCAAAAGATGTGACGTGTCTTTTCTGTTTCACAATTGACTTCATCCACTAAAGTAAATCTTATTTAAATCTGAAGGACAGTAGGAAACACAAAATTATTTGATAAATATTAATGCTCATTGCATCTGATAATGAATTAGAAAGAAAATAAAATCTTGAGTCTTTGTTTTGTTCCTCTGACTTTGTAATGCAGTTGAATGATGTAAGCAGCGGTGTATCAATGAATTAATCTCCATAAAGAAAGCCAAAAAGGAAAACAGTTTCTGAATTTTTTGTTATTTTTATTGTAACAGTTATTTAATAACCATAGACAAATAGGAAAATATTTCTTCAGGAATCAGGTATATATGTACTGAAAGATCTGCAGCTGCTCAGTGGAATTAATGCTCTTCTCAGTATCAATACAATGGTTTACAGTTATGGTTTCACCAGGTTTACAGAGCTGCTTAATCCTCAGTTTATATGCAAAAGCGCAGAGGCCTATGTCTCTCTGCTTGCTCCAAGATGCACTTGCATTCTTGGATTTCAAGCAGATCCACAAGAAACCTGCCCTAAGTTTGGCAAGACATCTGAAAGGCAAAGATGGATCAACAAATTCTCACGTTCTCACTTTCACTAGAAACATCTCATTAACTGCTCTGGTGAATGAGAGCAATGATTTTCATTTAAACCACAAGTTACATTCACTTCAGTCTTTAGGAAAAAATATTTAATTAAAAATACAACTGCTGATAAATATATATGCAATGTATGCAACACACAGATGAGAATTACTCAATATAGCATGAATTTCTGTGGGAAATGTCAGCAGGAACAATTTTTTAAGCCACTTTTTATTCTTTCTGCAGGTTTTGGGTTTTTGGTTGTTGTTTTTGTTTTATTTTGTTTTCAGTATCCCCATACATACAGAAAGATTAGCAACAAAAAATATAAAATGTCTGTATAGATAAGTCATTATCAGAAAATACAAAGGAGGACCAATGTTTCCCATGGAGAATTGCTTATATAAAATTTGATTTTTATATTTAAAGAAAAATGTTTAGTCCAGGACTCCTAGTAGCTCTAACTTGGGTGATCTTAATTGTCTTTTTACCTTAGAAATTAATACCCATTATGTGACTGGTTCTTAGCTGTGTCCAGTTCAGAGAAAAGGAAGATTCCTGTGAGTCACTTCTCCATTCCCATGATCTAGTCTTTAGAAAGTGAAATGTCACCAGCATTTGTGGCAGAGGTTCTCAAACAAACCACTCAGTTGTAAAGGGGACACGCTGAATTACAGTTTGCACTGGTGTCACGTTTTCAACAGTTAGGAAATAGAAGCCCCAGTGAAGATACTGTAATTCTGGCTTATTTATTATCATTTTTGAAACAGTATTCCTTCATTATCACTTTTGAAACAGCTGCAAATATTGCTGAGTGATAGGGCAAGAGTACAGCAGCATTTCTCCCTCTCTGCCTCACAAATCTACACATCCTTGTGTTGTCAAGAGATCTATCCCCATATTCTCCTAGGGACTGCAACAGGCAAAGCTAAACTAATCAATGGGCTTTCCTCTGGATGTCAGGCCCTGTGAAGGTACCAAAGAAGGTATCAAAGAACAGTTCCATATTTCAACCATTGCAAACTCTGCAGCTTTCACTGAGGCTTTTGGAAGCCTCACATATTTTTATTTTAATTGGAGCAAGATTAGTACTCAAGCTCAGAGATTCATCTAGTGGACCTGACAGTCACCCCTCTAGCCATCCTATAGCATCCTAGCCATAGTATGTATATATATGTATATATGTATGTATGTATATATGACCAAAGCTCAGTGGTGAAGTGTCAAATGCTTCTTTCCTGTCAGATGAATGCAGAAGTTGAAACAAGGTAGCCTAAGAGCAAGAGGCTTGAAGGGTAACCTTATGGATGATGGGTGGAACCAATTTTAAAAGTCAGACCACTTCCAGACTTACACAGCATGAGAGATAGTCAGTGGTAGAGTCCTAGAGAGGGTCCTTAAAAGAGCTGGCTGCAGGGAATCACATGTGATCTAAATGGGACAGAGTGGGAAAATCCAGACATGGTTCAATGCTGTCTCTGAGATACTCTACAAGAAGCTGAGGAAATAGGAATTTTTTTAGATCTTAGAGCAGCAGATACAAAATGTAGTGATGACTCCTGCCAGGATAATTACATAGCTCTAGTGTCACATCTTTCAACAAGCAAAGTAATACAGAAGAACTGGGAACCTTAATTTGCAATATCATGTCATTGTTATTTTAGGAAGAAACGGGTGGGGGCATAAATGATGGGGAGATTGTGTTTCAGACATGCAACATGTGCACAAAGGCTCCCAGGTCCTGCAGGGAATCCTAAAAATAATTTTCTGCAGTCTAAAAAACTCAGGGGGTTGGTTAGACCTCAATGACATTTTCATTTCCCTAGTGGGGAAAATGAGATGTCCCCAGCAGCACAGCTTCACACTCTTAATAAGTAACAGGCTTTTAAAAGCACAATGTTATATGATGACATTTTATGCAGAAATCTAACTCATAAACTCAGAGAGCAAAGAAGGATATAGAGAATTACAAGCTACTTTCAGCACACATTAATATATGGCAGCAGTAAAAATCACGAAGGATGGATTGGACCCTTACACACAGGTGTAAGCATGAAAACCTCTTTCGCAGCCAGTAGGGGTAAGGCAGTTTAGTGAGGGCAGAAAAAGAGATGTGAATCAAGCTTCAATAGCTCAAAACTTACTTGTTCATATACACTATTGTTTAATAACAATGAAAGGAAGTATCAACATCTGAACAGCTGTAACGTGTTACTCAGTTGTCAGTAATGGCTTAACCTGTCCTTTTTCTCAGTGTTAAGTGTAGTCTTTACCTACTAGGTGACTTAGCCTAGACTTTGGCTTCTTTGTTGAATATCCATATATTGTTAGGTTCCATTTTAATTTAATGTAGTATCAAAAAAATAACTGTGAATACTTTGCTGAATCCCAGTTTCAGCTGCTGTTGAAATAATGCATTTCTCTGCAGACTATTACAGTTACTGGATATGTGGTAGTGGTCCAGGAAATCCAGGACTCATTGCAGTCTGTAATAGAGCAGAGGCACAAAGCTGGAACTTGAACTATATGGAAGTTCAGGTATTTTGCTATATACTTTCCAAGATTTTCTTCATTTGTCTTCTTCCTTTCTTTGCATTTTTAGTAACACCTTTTTAGGAGCATTTGCAGAAAGCTATGTGTTATTTCTTGCTATGTACAGTCATGATTCCAAGGGTATTTTTTGTAAGAGCATTTCACAACCATCCTGTGCAGCCTCCCCTCCAACTTTATACATAATTAGTCTCACTCCTGCACCACTCATTCTTTATGCTGTTGCATACATAATATACAGACATTTTTGGAGGTTGGCAGGGAACCAGTGTAAGAGAATTATCCATGTTAAAAATATTCTTTATGCTTGTTTACTTAATTATTTTAAGGCTTAGTTTTATCTTCAGTCAATTCCATGGTTCACTCCTCTGACTGGTCCTATACAAAGCTGTGGCACAGCTAAAGAGGAGGATGCCCATGCTTACTGCAGAGGGGGTGGACTACATGACCTTCAGCGGTCCCTTCCAACCCAGAGCATTCTATGACTCTGTGTGGGTACAGAAACACAGGGTAGCTAGGGCAGAAACTACCATCTTAGCACTGCTTTCCAGGGACATGCCCATAAACACATTCCTGGGAGACAACACCTTCTCTTCCCTATTTCTAAGGGTTGGTTCTGATACAGAACTGAATGATTAGAGGTAGACTTGTAACTGCCTGAGATGAGGGGTGAGGCTAAAATCTGACTTTTGAAGCTTACAAAACAGCAGGAACTGAGGATGTGAATGTGGTTGTAAAGGAAGTAAATCAACTGACAGAGTGGTGGTGGGAACCCACTCATCATCCATGGAAGGCAGGTGATCCACAGAGTAGGCAGAGTAGGAATGTTTACCTTGAAGGATTTATAGCCTGCTAAACTTCAGCATAGAGAAAGTAGAACTACCTCAGGCATCATAGAATGGGTTTTTTATGCCATTATTTTTTCTTGTTGCCCAAGGACATCAAAGGAAAGATTGGCAGACAATCAAGAGAGGTTTTTGACAGGCAAATGACAAACAGCGGTTGGAGAGGCCTAATATTGATATTCTTGGCAATAAACTTAAAATAAACCGCAAGAGAATGATGGTCTGGATTACTTCAGACCTTCTGGAATGGTCACACACTGTCACTGTGACTTGCTTCACATATAATTAACCAACTTTTTAAACACCATATAGGTATTTTAGAGGCAAAGTGAAAGATGCTTCAAATTTCCTCCACGGCAAATTCTTCTGTGCTAAAGGACAATGTGTGCCCTATTTACAATATCAGAAAGCTCAAAGTACATGCAAGAAAAGAGATGGGAAAATATACACTAAGTGTTTTGCAAAATGATTCATCAATAAATTATTCTGATTGAATTGTTGTGACTTGAATGTTTAATCCTTCAATCAGTTTTCATTTGTGGAAAATTCTTGACTAAGCTGTGGATAATAGTACTTTCAGTTAGCTGTGGGTTTGAATCTAGGGATGCTAAGGTTTTCTCACCTCACACAGACTGTTAAAACGGTAATAGTGTGTTGCAAGTTTGGATGGATTCATTGCATATATCTGTTCAAAATTTCTTTTTTACAGCTATAGGTGCCTTACATTTTTTATGCTGGTGTGACAGTGGTGGAAATGCAATGCTTGTAAGGGAGTGATTCCTGAGCTGTGTCACTGCAAGACCTCACTTCATCTCAGAGCCTACTCAATAAATCTTCAAGATTTTTGCAAGCACTAGAAGCCTAGTGGCTTGTTTTCATTCTTTTAATAGTAACAAATGCATTCTCCCTTGTTACCTACAAAACTGCAGCCTAGCAGGCAAATTGGTTTTATTTATATCAGATCATCATAAGCATGCCTTCCATTCTTCTGCTGATGTCCTTGGTACAATTGTGTACAGTGAACTTACTTTTCTTTGGCTGAAAAAGCCCCTGAAGTGTTTTAAGTTATAGAGGCATGGTATTGCAGCTATCTCATTCAGTTTCAGTGTTGGATTAGGTGCATAAACCAAAGGGCCAGGTTTATAGTTATAGCTAGACTTTAGATACATAACTTGTATATACATGCCCTGGCGTGCAGAGATTTGGCTGACCTATGCAGAAGATAAAACACCAGTACTCATTATGCACAGGCCATGCACATGTTTATGCACATCATATACAAAGAGAGGCTAAAAGGAATCTTTGTTCTCAGCAAGCTAAACAAATTCACTTAACAGTGAATCCAAACTTTTAAAACATTCTATTTGTAAGTTGCAGGCAAAATGTTATGCTTGGCCCTACAGCTCTCACCCCACTGGACTTCAATTAACAGAACCATTACAATACTCAACTGAAAAAACTTCAGAATGAAGTCGTCATCTGGTAACACTTCCTCTATTAAGAACCTCTTTGCTCACTAAACAGGTTCTCATTTCTCACCACAGTTCTACCACATTTGTCTTCTATTCCTTCTCTTTCTGAAATGGTGGTAACAGTTGACACCTGCACACACTTCTTAGGAGAACTGCAATATCTCCTGCCACACAGACCTCAGAGTCCTTAAATAACACAGAATAAATAGCAATCTCTTTTATACACTGCAGACAAGAGTCCTGGGAATACACCAAAAGGTGGGCATATTAAAAGATTCACACAGTTTATAAAGCCAGCATTAAGTGGAGAGGGAAATTAAGTACAAGCAAAGGAGAAAAGATACTGAAGTCTGAAAAATATTGAGGTTAAATGAAGTGGGAAAATGTTGCTTTAAGTATCATACTTTGTTTGATATGATCACAAGCACAGTGAATATGTTCTCCTTTGGAGCTGTTGGGAAAATATGTGGCTGTGTGTGCACAAATACACATCAGTGCATAGAAATACATCTCAAATGTGAATACATGTGCACATGGAAAATGGAAGCAAACCAAAACGCCAACACCAAGCTCTAAAATATCAGAGACATAACATAAAATTAATGGTCTGTGTTCTGAAGCCCTCACCCTGCAAAAGGAGTTTTAACTAAATAAGAACATCATGGTTTCGTGCCAACTGCGTAATACCAATACTTGCAATGTAATTTGAAAATCTTGATAGAAGGGCACAGAGAAGGTTAGAGTGTCTTTTGAAAGCACTTCTGTTACATTTACAGGTAGGAAAATTGAATACCTTGAAATCTTCTGCACGTTCATTTTTTCAATACCTACTGACAAAAACATGTGCAAGTTCACCACATACAAATAAAAGAGGCAGCAGAGGCCACGGTCAGGTCTAAATTGATTACCAGACTAAAATTTCAGGTCACCTACAAGCATCCAAAGCCGGTGAGCGGTGTCTCCTAATCAAATCAATTCAGCTGAGCTTCTGGGGATGAAGCTTGCTTTCTCACCACACTCTTCATTTTTCAAACTTTTCACCGTGCTTCAAACTCTGAAGTGAAGGAATTCTGCCCACAGCAACTTTGGAGTAACAATTCTGTTCATGAACAGCACCTTTCTGAATACCAGAACACAGGCTTCCTCCTCTAGTTGTGCCTAAGCACAGCCATCCCCAGGAGGACAAGCAGCACATCTGCAAATAACTTCCTAGAGAGACTTTCCATATTACACATTACAACAGAACCTGGATACATCCTAATAGGCTCAAGAAATAAGTAACTGGAGGTGAGCAGCCTAGGCAGGGACTGATTGACATGATGGCAGATGAAAGTACAGCAGACATAAGAACTGCTACTTGATTAATTTTTTGTTGTGGACCAGTTGGCTGAAAACAATGCACCACCTCTCACTAGTCCAGATGCTGTGTAATGACTTTGTAACTGAGGGCAATGAAGGGACACAATATTAAGTCTGGATGTCACCTTTCTGTGCTTCTTATTTACATTTGATATTGAGCAGATACTCTTCCCCCTCTCCTCACCATATGACTCCATTTCTCACTACTATCATTGTCAGAACAAGCAAGAAAATAAAGGTTTCATTATGACTTTCTAAGTCACTACTGGATATACTCATTCTTGAGACTCATGGGGCAGTTGGTGCTGCCTCTTCATCAAGGCATCTTCTCATATTACTATCTAGCCTGATAAGAGGTGCATATTAAAAACTCACTGGTTTAGTGAGCTAGATAAAACATAGCAATCATTTTTACCATATAGCTATTTGGTGCTCCATAAAAGCTGGCTGCAAAAACCTACACTGCTTAGATAGCTGGCTATCAGTTTTGACCTTCAAAGTTGAGGTTATAGAGAACTGTATAAATATTAAAATTACAGATGAGGCTGAACTGCAAAGTTCATACTCAGATCTCATATCAAACTTACCCAACACTTCAGTGCATTGGGAATGACTGATTTGGTTTGGGACCATCTCTAATTAAAAAAAATATATGTATCTAATAATCTCACATAATTCCCACTGCTATTTTTGCTATATACCTTGCCCTAGGTCTCTCTCACTTATTTCAGAAACCTGAGTCATACATTTGGGCTTTGGAGAATTGAGAGTTACCGTACAGATAACTCTAGCTCATAATGAATATATAGTATCCTTAGGAGAGTCCATGCACAAGCAAAGAGAGAGAGAGAAGAAAAATACAGCTGCAGTGAGAATCTACACAAAAGCTGGCAGACCAAAAATACAACTAAAGTGAGCAACTCGCTCTGTAGCTGGGAGGCAGAGAAGTGCAACAAAGATGTGCTCATGAATAAGCACTGGAAGAAAAAACCAATAAGCTAGAAAGGGGCATCAGAGAGACATAAATGAGGTGACTAATTTATTCAAGAAGACAGGAGAAAATTATACTTATTTCTAGCCATGTGAATTTTCTGTGGGCCCATGACTTTGGATGTGAGTGCATCTCCCCACTGTTTGAATCAAGAACTGCCTTCCTCATCACAGGTCCACAGCAGGGCTCTGGCTTTTTGTGGGCCTACTATACTATGGTAACACTGGGTAAAACAAACAAACAACAAAACAATTCCAGCATATGTAAGGCAAGTCCAGAGTTATGATCCAAACCAATAGTACAGAGTAACACCATTTTAGTCAGAGGAAATTAGGGAACTAAACCACTACATAATGTAAAATCCCATGAGCATGAAATCAATTGAGTTCATTAGAAACATCATGTCTCACCAGTCTTTGCTGATAATAAATTACCTGCTGCCTGTGAATAGCCAGAGACCAAACTGGGTAACAGAATCCAAAAAAGAAGAATTTCTCATATCACCTGCCAGTTCATCTAGATTTGAGGAAACAATTCAATAACACAGGGTGCTTTGCCAACAAAACGAAAGTTTCAGTTAAGAGCTTCATCTTCATTTCACAGAATATCAAATCAGTCTTAAAGATTCACAGTTATGGAATTACCATAAGGTAGACACTTTCTCCATTTATTTAACAGAACAGATTCAGACCAGGTCAGAATCTCCCCTGGTCATATTTTTTTGTTACCTGAAAAGCTGAAAATATTGCAGAAAACATTCTCAATAAGGATGTTTTGGTGTCTTGAGGAAAAGGTAGTTTGTGTTTGAGGAGAGCAAATTGGTCACAAAACGGATTTATTTTTCTCACAATGTTGAGATTATTTTTTTACTTTTACCATTCCACACTGATTTTTTTGTGTAAGCTACTCCCAGAGGATTCTGGTTTTCTAAGAGCAAACAAAAACTTCTTACATTAAGCATGTGCAGCCTGAAGACACATTATTTATTTTTTTTTTAAACACTACTTTCCCTTAATTTATTTTTTTTTTAAATGAATTTTTCAACCTTAAAGCTATGCAGAGAGCCAGTAGTTTGTAGGCAGTTTCTTGGAGGTTGGATTTTTTTTTTTTTCCTATTCACAGTGCAGCATGAAAATGATCAAAAATAATTGTAAGAGGGAGGAAATTCGTGATTAGCTTAGTGTAACACAAATTAATGATAGATGAAAGGAAGAGAATGTATGGTGTAAGTATTAGAGGCCATAAAAATAGTACAAAATAATAATGAAGAAAGGCTGAATTTCAGTGGAGGTAATTTGTATAGGCATGCAAGAAGCATTCACTGAAATCAATAAAATGAGGCAACAGAGGTAAAGGACACAGAGGAGAAATGGAAAGCATCCCTAGGTATATTAATATATACCCAGAGGGCTGTGTACATTTAAGTTAGGGCAAAATAAGCAAATGTAGTGAAAAGTGTAGTGAAAGAGTAATCAAATATAGAGAAGAGACACATGCAAGGAGTAAAATAACAGATCCAGGAGCAGAAGGTGATTCTAAATGTTCAGGACTTTGACTTACTAAGATTATTAAAACATGGTAGGAGCATGCTGATTGTTACATATGCATAGTTAGGTAAGAAAGGGACGATGAGGAGGAGAAAAAACATTGATCTGAGTGAGAAGAATGATGTCCAGTGTTTCTGGACATCTTATTATTGCTAGAGGACTTTTCTTTTTAGCACAGTTGATAGCATAAAAGCCAACATTCAATCCCTGCTGAAAGTGATCTCACTTAGAACAGATGTCAAAAGTGCTCAACTGTTATTTTGTCATTGATACGAATCAGAATGAAAGAGGAGAGAACATTTTAATTATTCAACAGAAAGTTAGGCAAATGGTATCTGAATTCTCCTGTCAAGTCACAAGTGTTTGGCAGCATTTATGCAGAAATTATTATAGTAGAGATTATAACTTAGATAAATGATGGAAGTTTGTTGAGCTGAACACCAGTCTGATTTAGAGAGGATACTCATGAACTAAACAAGCAAGTGTGAGGCTGAACACCATTCATGTTCATAACAAAATAAGACCTGGCTCTGTGGTGCAGTTTTCATATGTTCCAAAGGTCAGCCTCTCTCAGTTTCACACACAAGGACCTGTGAACTATTCACCTGTATTTTTCTCTCTTTTGTGTTTATTCTCACTGTTCCTGACCACTCAGTGTTGTGCTCCACTCCCAAACCACCTTTTAAATCTCACGTTCACGTCTCACTTCATCATTCCCACAATGGCATCAGAAAAATTTCTACTTCTGATTGGATCCCAGGCTGTTCATCCATCTGTGTTTATTTCAGTCTTTAAAAAGATGCATGCCATTTAGTCATGACTTTTAGAAGTTGTTCACAGGTTCACAGATTTTCCTCCTTCCTCGTGTTTAAGTCAATGTTTTGGATTCCCTCCCAGGGAAAATTTGACTGCATTGCTTATTTATTTATTTCCTCATTTCTCTTTAAAGAAAATAATAAGTAGCTTTGGCTGGTAGGGGTAGAAAATAACCCCTAGATTTATAACCTGAATTAAGGGATATCTTGTAAACAATATGTATTGCATAAAGTCAGAAATAAGAAGAAAAAGAAGGGTAAATGCTTGCAAATAGATATTAACAATGCTTTTCAAAGCCAGTTCCAAATATTTTGATTTCTGTGAGCTCCAATGTGCAATGCCATGAAGAGGAAAATCAATTGAGGGGAAAGAAATAGATCCAATTGTCACTTTTGGTAATTGACTTCAAATTTTATGAGAAAACAAAAATAAATAATTTTTTTAAAAAGAGCAAAATTATGATGAGATGACAAATGTTCAAAGTGCCAAGTAAGCTTACCCACAATCCAGGCTAGTTTGCAGAAAGATTGATACCTCAAGCCCTACGAGGAGAGGCTGAGTGAGCTGGGATTGTTTAGCCTGGAGAAGAGGAGGTTCAGGGGAGACCTCATTGCTGTCTACAACTACCTGAAGGGTGGTTGTAACCAGGAGTGGGTTGGTCTCTTCTCCCAGGCAACCAGCACCAGCACAAGAGGACACAGTCTCAATCTGTGCCAGGGGAAGTTTAGGCTCAAGGTGATGAAAAAGTTCTTCACTGAGAGAGTCGTTTGCCATTGGAATGTGCTGCCCAGGGAGGTGGTGGAGTCACCATCCCTGGAGGTGTTCAAGAGGGGATTGGACGTGGCACTTGGTGCCATGGTTTAGTCATGAGGTCTGTGGTGACAGGTTGGACTTGATGATCTTTGAGGTCTCTTCCAACCTTGGGGATTCTGTGATTCTGTGATTTTTTTTCTGTGATTCTCACCTTGAAGAAAAAGAAAAAAAATAACAAAACCCAAAACCAAAACCCACACACCAAAAAACAACCAAACAACAACAACAAAACCAAACTCAAACCCCAACTAAACAACCCACCCATTCAGTGAAATGTAGGATTACAAAAAAATATGATAAAATCTACTTATCTTTCCTGCATTGAAGCAGGGTATCTTCTATGCTTATCACAGTATCACAGTATAACTTAGGTTGGAAAGGTCTTCGAGGATCATTGAGTCCAACCTATCACCACAGACCCCATGACTAGACCATGGCACCAAGTGCCACGTCCAATCTCCTCTTGAACACCTCCAGGGTCAATGACTCAACCACCTCCCTGGGCAACCGGTTCCAATGCCGAATGACTTGCTCGGTGAAGAACTTCCTCCTCACCTCGAGTCTAAACCTCCCCTGGCGCAGCTTGAGACTGTGTCCCCTCGTTCTGGTGCTGGTTGCCTGGGAGAAGAGACCAACCCCCTCCCAGCCACAACCACCCCTCAGGTAGTTGTAGACAGCAATGAGGTCACCCCTGAGCCTCCTCTTCTCCAGGCTAAACAATCCCAGCTCCCTCAGCCTCTCCTCATAGGGCTTGTGTTCAAGGCCTCTCACCAGCCTTATCGAAGCTGAGGATACGAGGAAGATGCAAAATACAACCTGATAGATACAACTGACTGAAAAATGTGGATGTGAAATGTCATAAGAAACCACACCATAGCTAAAGGAAAAGAAAATTAGGTTTCGGGATATTTAATTTCTGCAAAGTGTTGTGCATCCAGCTTCTGTATCACACAAAGGAGCATCTATTCCTGCCTTATTGTCCTATTGCAGAAGGACTTACTATGTAGTTCTTATCATGCCATAAACTCTCTCTTATACAGAAAATTAAGTTTTGCCCCCTCTGGTTTTGCTGATGACTATGGCACTTACATTATTTAATTCATAGTTTTCAAAGAATTTAATATTTTGCTGAAGAGTTCCTTAGAACTTCCTAATTGTATGAAAAGATCAATCACTCATTCTCTGTCAGCTCTAGGTAGGCTTTAGGGGGGTAGGGAGGGAATTAAAATAAAAGACAAAATCAACATCCACTGATTCAATGGCTGGAAAAAAAATATTGATCAGTTGGGTCATTCTCTAAGCACATTTCATTCTCTTTGTGAAAGAAAAGATCAGCCTTGTAGGAATAAAAGATGCTCTAAAGGTAGCATCTTAATGCATTTCCACAAAGGGGCATACTTTAAATACTTTAAGCACTTTAAATCCTCATTTTTTAAGCCCTCATTTCAATACAGCTTTTGCATGGGCACGTAATTATCGCTTTGTATTGCAGTACCACCTTGAAGCAAGAAATAGAGTTCAGTTGGTCTAGGTGCTGTGCTAACATTAAGCCATAGCTCGGCTTCCCACTGAGGAGCTATTAGTCTAAATAGCCAAAACAGGATGAAAAGAGAGAACATAACTGGGAGCTATTTCACAGGGATGGAGCAGATCCACTTAGAGGCTGAAAAACCTGCCCAGAGTAACAGTAGCTGGTTGCTTTCAGACAAGAATACTGTGCATATTTCCCAAGCCTGTGACTATCACAAAAAAAAAAAAATCCTGCTTTTTCTTCCTTTTGCAGTAGCACCTCAAAAGGGGCAGAGTTGTCTTAGGAGACAATGGCAAGTTAGAATTATAAATACCAGGCTGGGCCATAGAAGTCCCTTTTCTCTTATGTTTCTGAGAAAAAGCGGAGATAACTTCAGTCCAACTGTGATGTGTCATTTTGTCAGTGTCATTTGGCACTCCAGAGCAGGCAGTGACTGTGTGACTCAGCACAGACGCATAGAAGAACACCTGGCAACACATGAAAAAAAGGAAGAATCTGGAGCTGGGAGACACTTCATTTTAAAATGACCTCAGTTCAAGCTTTTGTCTCTGAAAGAACACATTACACCTCTTTCCACAAAAACTATCTGACTCCCTCCATCTCCAGGAAAGCACCCCTCGGCACAGCTGGAGTACTAATTAGAGCAGTGATTTCAGGTCCTAACTAACCACATTCATGGTGGATCTGGCCCAGGAATGAGACATAATCAAGAGCTAACTAATGCTTTTCAAATGTTAGTCTAAATTAACAAGACTGAGACATGAAGCATAGGCAAGTGAAGTCAGGAAATGTCTTTGGATCATGCAGTTGCTTTAAGAAGAAATGTTTCTCCTTCAGGAAAATCCTGACCTGCTTGATCACTGTGGCTCCGGACTGTGAAGGGATAAACATGACAGTGAGATCTCCCTGTTTCCAGTGGTGCCTGGAAAGTGGCACCAAGGTAAAATGTAAGTGCTGAACTGAAACACAAGCTCTGTGGTCATAGTGCGAACACTTTAGAAGTGGAAACACAGGAAGCAACACTTCTTAATAATGTGTGGGAGGAAACTCTTCCTGACAGTAATGGGCTCTCAGCTCTTCCTATTAAAAGCAGAAAGGTCTCTGAAATAAGCATCAAAACACCAAGTTCAGAGAAGGATATCCACTTCACAGGGAGAGGAAAGGAAACAGGAGGAAGCAGAACAAATGTGAAACTCCCTTTCCCTCTCAAGCTTTTTTCTTGCTGATGCTCCCTGCAGCCATTAGTAGGTACAGGAACTTGAAACTAAGCTCTCTTTCACATTCTTCTTAGGCAAGATCACTGCTCCTTGACTGACTTTGAGAAAATATCTTTTAAAACCACAGGTACAGAGAAAAGCCATGACATGCTCTGCCCATCTTAGCAGGCCATTCGGGAAGAAACGGCAGCTTTTCACATTTTAGCCACTAGTTAGATACCCTGATGCTTTGTGGCTCATGTTGGCAGGTCAAAAGACTATGAGATAATACATTTTGGATGCGTTTCTTGGCTATTTAGCCCACCCACAACCCTAAATCTCTGTTTATTATTGAAATGGAGGAACTTACAGACTCTGCAAGGGAGAGAGAAAAGTGAATGTCTACCTCACTGTAGTTCAGCGTTGCAATTACAGCAGACATAAGCTCCCGTCATTTAGTTTGTAGCAGTATCTATGACAATGCAGCAGCACAGGCTGTGGTGTATAGCAAGCCAAGAAAGTACCCAGAATCCCAGTGCTGACTTTCAGAATGTGCAGTTCTTTAATTTTTGTTGCTACCTGCACTTGCTAAATTAGATCTAAAGCAAATATAACTACATGAGCTGCAAACATACCTTGGGAATATGGAACGAGCATACCCTCAGGCAGGAGAACATTGGGAATGAGAACAACCTTTGGTAGCAATGTTGGCTTCTAAAAATAAGTGCATCACAGCTGACAATAAGCATTTTCACAAAGTATTGCTTTCAGATCCTAGATTGGAACAGCTGGATGCTCACTTTTTTTTCAGTTGTAGAGTCAATATTTGGTTTTACAGAAAAAAAAAACACCCTAATCTAAAACTCATCAGCTACTGGAAATCTGACTTTTAAAAGGTTTAATGTCTGGAAAACATGTTTGAAAACTCATTAATTTCAAAATAATTTTATCCTTCCAAGCAGAGATAGGTGAGATTTAGTCTGAATGTTTTTGTGAACATCTAATCAGATTAAATCTGTGAAATCTTGCAAATTCATTTTTGTTTAATTTTTTTGGTTTGCTTGTTTGTTTCTTTTAGAGCTTTTCAATGCTTTCTGCTTTTTCTACTGAATCACTTGGAAAGAAAAAGGGAGAAAATATCCAGTTTTTCAGCCACAGATAATAATGCATTTCCAGCCTGAGGTGAAAATTTGGGTCACTTCTAATTTCATCTCAACCAGTCTATCCACCTCTATCAGCAGCCCAGAGCAGGATAAACTTTAATAGCCAGTACACAGAGGAAAGGGAAATAACTATTGTTGCAAATAAGGATTGTATCACATAAACCCTGGATTTATTGCTAAGAGAGTGACAGTGTTTCTCTGCATATGTGCTTGCATGGTTGCACTTTTCCTGGCTAGGAGAATTACATCTATAGTCCTTGTATGTTTGGAGCTGGATTGTGGTTTTCCTATTATGTCTCCAGTTTTGCCTGCACTCACAAACCACAATTCAGATTGCAGAGATGATTAGCAATATCCAGTTACACGAGAGCTAAAGTGCTACCGAGAAACTCAAAATCTGTGTAATGAAGGAAAATATAAATCTTATTGCTGCTTGGGTGTTGATTTATCTCCTTCAGTTCCTTCATATTTTTATTTTTGTGAGGAAAAGAATGTTAAAAAAGTTAAAATGAGGGAAAAAGAATAACAATTATAAAATCAAAACTGAAATACTTTGCTTACATACAAATATAGCCAAAGGCATACATATATTTCTTAAATATGCAAATATCCTTGGCATGCCTTCATGTTTTGGATGCACTGTCTTTATACATTCAGAAATAGAAAGAAATTATTTTTTTGTGGCTAGATGTTTTTAATCTGTTGTGAAAACTAAGACGCCTTACATTTTTCTGCAATCTTTTGTTTCTTTGTTCTCAGACCAAATCTACACATAGCAGTACTGAGCAGAGATTTTCAACACTGGTCTCAGAACAAGCCCCAGCACAGATAATGCATGAAAACCTTGTTCCTGTGTAGAGGCTGATGGTGCAACAAGCCATGAAGTCTGAACAATTATTTCCATAGGCAAAGAAGTCCTGCTACTACTAAGATCATAGTATCATAGTATCATAGTATCAGTCAGGGTTGGAAGGGACCACAAGGATCATCTAGTTCCAACCCCCCTGCCATGGGCAGGGACACCCCACACTAGATCAGGCTGGACAGAGCCTCATCCAGCCTGGTCTTAAACACTTCCAGGGACAGTGCCCCAACCACCTCCCTGGACAACCCATTCCAGGGCTTCACCACTGTCATGGTGAAGAAGTTCCTCCTCACATCCAGCCTGAATCTCCCCACCTCCAGCTTCATTCCATTCTCCCTAGTCCTATCACCACGTGATATCCTGAGAAGTCCCTCCCCAGCCTTCTTGTAGGCTCCCTTCATCTAGTAGGATAGGAAAGATTTCATCAACACAGTCAGTAAGAAGCATGGCTGATAGATAAGAGAATTGATGTAAACAATATTCTGTAATTGAAAATCCTCTTTTTTGTTTTTTCCTTTTTTTTTTTTTTCCCAGTGGTGAAAATGTGATAATCTGTTATAGCCCTCCATATTCCACTTTGCTAGACACCAGGCACGTGTTCTGGCACGTGATGTCTACAGAAAAAGGAAGTTTCACCCTGAAATCCTACATTTCTATTTCAAACAATGTGCTTGTATATACATGTATAATTATCACTGTTCATTATTGATCTTATTAAGGGGTAATTTTTCATTAATCAGAATAAACTAAGACTCATCATCCTTTCACCAAATTGTACTATTGCTTTCAAGTCCAAGAGATTTTTCCTTCACATGTTCTGTACCCATCTGAGAGACAAAATTTTTTGCCACAGATGATGCCACAGATGACTTCATTGCAGATGAGTGAGAAAAATCTGGTCCTTGTTTTGTTCAAGTATGGCTGAAGATACGAAGCCACACTATGGATGAGAGGTGTAAAGAGGGAAAAACAGTTTTCACATTGTATGATCTAGCTGAGTGCTGAAAGAGCACTCAACCCATTTGTTGTAGAATAGGACAAGACAGTCAGTGTCTGGATCTGTGACCTCAGCCCTTACTGTGGTTACCAGCTCTACTTCATAGTCATATCAGAAGGATTATCACAGCACTTAAAAACACATACAGCTATCTGTTTTCTTCTAGGCTTCCAGCAGATACTGATGGAGTTTTTCTTACTGCCTCCATGTTCATAGCAATGCATGCTTCTTGGAACAAAATAACTATTTTTAGAGGTGTAGTGTGCTCTTATTCATCTCTTAGCAAATCAAAGTCATGAAAATAATACAGAAAATTATGTTTGATACTTTGATTATACATGGATTTTGTAGCATCAGAATGTCAAAGCAAGACAATCTCCTTTCATTTTGATAATGTTCTCTGGATCGATGTCCAAATATTTGTAAAGCATCTGAATTTTCTTTAGGCAGAAGTCCCTGAAAAAACTGACTTCCCTGTGTCAGACCAATGCTGTGATTATGTCTGCTGTCACTTTTTTTCATTGTTTTGAACTTCTGCTTTGAGTCTTTGAGTCATTGGGAGTCATTACACAACTATTTATCTATGTCCAACAACAATACTACTGTAACGCCACATTAGTTTTTTCACTAAGATCTGGGTGTTCAAATGGAGCAATGATTGAGCTATATCCAGTGAGTCCATTCCCCCTTTATACATATATGTTCTCTGAAATAAAAATATCTGGAAAGGCATACATGGGGTTGCTTTGGGTTGCTGCGGTGGTTTGAGCCTTAACTGGTGTTTAAGAGCCCCGATGGGGACAAAACTGAAATCCCACCCCTGTTCCCTACTCCTCTTTCCCAACAGAGAGAAATAAAGGGAAGGGAGCAAATCCACTGAGAAATAATTTGGAGTCAGTTTGGAAGTAGAGGGGAAAAAACTTTTCTTTAAACAATATATATGTGTATAAACCAGGAAGGGTTCACAAGGGTAAGGAATAAAGATGAATGGGGGAAAATATGTATACAAAAACAGTCCTTTGAAGGGGTGCGGATGTAGCAGGGAGGAGGACCAGGCCTGACCGCATGGCAGAGAAGCTGGAAGCCAGCAGCAACTCTCTCTCATCCCCGTGAGGCAGAAGTAAACAGTGAGAAATGGATGCAGTGTCTTCCTTTTTATAGGCTTGTTGATCAGGGAGGGGGAGAGGAACAGACTAACTCAGTTCCCCAGGGGGAAAACACCCTCCAGGGAGAGCAAGGTTCACACAAGCCCTTGCCCCGCTGCTTTCAGGATGGGTGTAACCCATCACAGTTACTTTGAGGTGTTTTCTTTAAATTGCCACAATTTAGGTTAATACTTTGCTTCAAGGGCAGGAAATTGCAGTAACAATGTGGCATCACATTTTTTCTGCATCAAATAAATTGGCATCCCATTATACTAGTTTAAACTACGTGTATACCACTGTGCAGGACTCACAATACTAAACATTTGCTTCAAATTGACATTTTTCAAACATTTTTCTTTTGCAGCTTACATAAGAGAAATCCCAGGTTAATGTAGTAGTGAAGGTCGAGACTTGGAAGTGTGGATTGAAATCCCAGTAATAACAGTAAGATTCTTTTGATTCGCATTCATGAGCTTTGCATCACTTAAAATTTGGATTTCATAGGCTCTTCTTTTGTCCAGAAACATTCTAGTGTAATCCACGTCTAGAGGCAAAAATGTCCATTATGAACCAATGTAAAGACACCAAATTGATTGCTTGCTGTATTTTTACTGACAACTTTTGCAATTGCAGCCAGTAGCCTGAACCATAGAGGCCTTTGGTGTCCTAGGTATTAAATAGAGCCATAGAAACAGCATATGTTAAAATACTCAGGCTCCAAATAAACAAGGCAGGTATAATGACAGGAAGCTTAAAAAGTATTTTCAGGGTTCCTCAACCTCAAGTAATTAATACATACTAGTGACTCAATTATTTCAGACCCAGAAAATATTTACTATGAAAGTGGATCCTTACTTTCTGTGGATGTCTTAAATGATTTTTCAAAGTTTTACTTTAGCTGGTTTGTATAAAATTCAGAGTAGAATTTAGCTCCACATGGAAGCTACAAGCGGAGACCTAAAGCCAACATCTTTGATAGTTTCAAAAAGTACTGGGCCAGTACTAAAAAATAGATACATTTCAGTATTTTATTTTTTCAGTATCACCAAGGTTGGAAGAGACCTCAAAGATCATCAAGTCCAACCTGTCACCACAGACCTCATGACTAGACTATGGCACACAGTGCCACGTCCAATCCCCTCTTGAACACCTCCAGGGATGGTGACTCCACCACCTCCCTGGGCAGCACATTCCAACGGCAAACAACTCTCTCAGTGAAGAACTTTCTCCTCACCTCAAGCCTAAACTTCCCCTGGCACAGTTTGAGACTGTGTCCTCTTGTTCTGGTGCTAGTTGCTTGAGAGAAGAGACCAACCCCTTCCTGGCTACAATCACCCTTCAGGTAGTTGTAGGGAGCAATGAGAGAGCAATATGGGTCTTGTGTCTCAGAGTGCTGCCAAAAGATTAAGTTAAGGAAGGTGCTACTATTTTCTAGATTGCATATGTGTGAACTGGAGGTTTTTCAGCCTTAATACCAACACTAACCTAACACTAGCACAGAAACCTTTAAAACTTCTTGCTTTCATAAGTAACACTTGAAAGACTTTGTCATTTAAAACAACTTTTGAAAGATTGTTATTGCCTTAACAATGGTGTCTATTTATTTACACTAGGTTTATTAAACATTGAATTGTATTTAAGATTTTAAAATGTTTTTAAAGAGCACCATGCAGATATATATACATATATCTTTCCCTCTATCTTGAAATAACAGGCTGCTTTGTTTTAATATAAAGCATCATGAAAGTGCTAAAAGAACACAGTACAAATAAAATTGCTATTTGCATTTCTTTGGCCACCATAATGATTTGGTTTAGAAGATTTTAATGTAAGATATTGACTTGATTATTTCCTGCCCCAAATGAATAATCAGTAAAATGAAAGAGGGTGAAATGTTGTCACTGAAGAATTTCACAGACAAACTGTGAATTGTTTCCTGGTATGGTTCTGTTTTAAGTAGCTTACTTTCTGTCATGGCGACTGACTGAGCAGTCTATATTCCCTTTAGAATAGGGCTGGTGTGCCATTACTTCAATTGATCAAGTGTAAAAAATGCAGGAGTTTTGGATAGAATTATGTTCTAGTCAAAAGGAAAAAGGCCACATCAAATATACATGCACACAGAGAGATATATGTACACGCAAACCATGTTTCTGTCGAAAGTGAAAACCTGAGACTAAAATGGAACCTTTCAAATGGTGTTTTGAAATGTTGAAAGCATAGCTATTTCAAAATGAAATATTTGTTCCTCATTTCAGTATTTGTAAAGAAATATTGCCATGACAATTGCTGATATAAACCTTTCTCATCCCATTTTGTGAAGAAAGCATATGTCAAAATATCAACATTTCCTATGGGACAGGGACTTTGAACAGCTCTAATCAGTGTCATTTTCAGTAGATTTTGCTCTGGTGTTTGTATCTGTCTTCAGAAAAATTTCTGCTGGTTTTCTATCATTCAGGGGGAAAAAAAAAAGTGAGTATGGAATCATGACTTGAGGAAGGGACTGCATGAGTTAATATAATCTGTTCTCACTATTGTGCAGGCCTGATATATGTGTTTTGTTACTAAAATTACTCTTTGCAACAATCTGCTTTTTTCCAGACTGGGAAGAGTCATGGTGTATCATCCTAAATTTATACTCACTCTTTCATCACCAAGGAAGTATTCACCTCATCTAATCTGTTGTTATCTGAAAGTTAGGCACCTAGTTGAAACTAATTTGCTATTTGCTGTCAATAACCACATCAGAGAAAGAGGTGTCAACCTTCCTTTGGTATCAACAGGCACTGACAGAGGAATATTTACTTGTTGCAGAACAGTCAAAAGAACTTAGGTGATTCAAGGGTATAATGATGAGCCCCAATTCAATGTTTTGCTCATTCTTTCTCCAGTCATAAGTAGCAGCAGCCTCTGTCAAGAACAGGGGTGTTTGTTTCTGAACGCATCATCTCTTCTGCTGGAGAAGCTGTTTCTTCAGTGCTGAGGAAAAGAGCTGCAACTGTGTGCTTAAGCCAAATATAATTGCTATAAGTTAATTAGTTCAAAAACGACTCAAAGGAAAGGTGTTGATAAACTAATAAATCCTAGGAAAAGAACTACCTCTTTTCCTAACAACATACTTGGATATGGCCCCAAGACTATCTTTGCAGTTTGGGCAAGTAACAACTAAAGCCTCTCATTCTGATTCTTAAAAATATTTAGGCCCCTATATATAGAGTCCCAATAGTAATCTAGTCAGCTTTTCTAGTCAGTCAGACCTTCCTGAGGGCCTTTTTCACCAAAGCAATGCACCAGGTGCAAGTGACTAGATATTGGCTTATAAATGTAAATACATCTAAAATATGCATATTTATAGACAGGATGTGTATGAATATATAAAACTATAAAGTAATAATAAATATAAAAATGGTCTTGCCAGCATGGGCTTGTCATGCAGGAGTTTCCAAACCATGAACTATATCTGCTTTCATTTTTTCTCCTTAATGAACTGGAAGAAAAGGTAGAAGGTGTCAGAGAACAAATAAACAATAGCATGCAAGGCATTGCTAAATTGCCCAGAGTTTACTTCAAATTATATGACCCATAAAGAAGAAAGATTAGTCTGCATAAATTTAGCTAGCCAGAAGTCAAAATACACCTAAGTAATAATAATTTTAAAAATCAGCTAAACTAAAATGTTCACAGCCTCACTTGAGTGAAATGTACTATATTTACAGTTTTCCAAAAACAATTTGGTTTATAAATATGCTTTTTGAACCCAAGGCTGGTGGTGTCTGATGAGCCTGGAGCAGACACAAGCTCACAAGTGAAAGCAGGGAACGTGTGGAACAGCTTATTTCATGTGTTAAGCAGGTGGATTTCAGTACTGCATCGAGCCCTGCTCTCTGCCAGGCTGTGTCACCAGCCATGCTGTGCTGTGTCACAGCATGGTTAGTGGTAGGACAAATGCAACTGGTGTACATAGATGTGTGCCTCAAGATTAATGAATTCCCTTGGCACAATATTTGCAGAACTTACTATTTTCCAATTTAGTTATTTTTATTATTTTCAATGGAAAAGCTGGACAGAGGAAATGATACTTGAAAAGATCATAATTAAAATTATATGCCTTTTTTTTACTGCTATGAAATCATGCCAAAGTATCTTGTGATCTGCTAAATGTGCTTCTCTGTAGAACGAAGTTGGGAGTTGAGCTGTTAGGATGAAGCACTCATGCTAAATATTGTTAAAGTCAACAAAAATCTACAGGAGCTTGTTCCTTTTCCCACTTGAGTCTGTTCTTTCACTTTTGTGAGTTTTGGATCAAGCCCATTATGAAACATTGTCTACTGAAACATCCCTGTTTCACAGAGAAAAGGGCTCACTGATGAAACAGTCATTTTCTGCCTCTGAACTGAAACTCATACATTATGGATGTTCTGATTGGAAGTTTTATCATGAAATCCTATTCATTTTTATATCAATACTAAAACTGCCATTAAACTCAGTAGGGTTAAATTTTCTATCTGGATCTTTCATAGAACTGGAGATCAGATTACTATGTTAAATCCAACACTTCCCAAAACAGAGAGAAAAAAAAAATATCAAGAACATGCACATGTTAGGATATTAAAAGTTAGCCTAACTTTGATGCTCAGCTCACCTTGGGAACCTTTATTTTTCAGAAACCAAGATAAGGAAAAGATGGTGCCTGTTGAGCCTTAACAGGTTTTCTCCTTTTGTATTGCAAAGTTATTTATATCTTAGTATGTATATAATCTGTGAATATCAGTTCCAGGTTTGCAATTCTAAATACAAGAAGCAAGAAAAGCTGCTGAAGTATCTCCTGTCTTTATGGTGCTGAAACATGAAAGTGTGTTTCTGAGATGTCAAAAGCAACTCAAATAATACACTAGATCCTAATCATCAGAAGTCATCATCATAGTTATTTTTGTATTGCTCTCTACATCAACTTGTTTTCATAACAGAGACACTTTACTTTATGCAGGAACAGATGTATTTGTGATTATTTGAACTAAAAGATCCAAACATTACAGTAAAGATGCAATTTACAGTTGGCTGACTGTGTCTCATCTTTAGTATACAATTAGTGAACAATTAAAAACTAATTATATTCTTATTTCATTAAGCTAGGGAAGCAAACAATTAAATTTGGTGTTTTAAAAGAAAATATAAACAAGCAAAAAGCATCCTGACTTCTCAGAAGGAGCCAAAAACACATCAAAGGGGTGTGCTCTTAAAGAGAGTTTCTCTTAACTTTCAGGCCAAGAATGATAGAGAATAAACACATACATTTGGGGCTGTTCAGTCTGGAGAAAATAAGGCTCCGAGGTGACCTAATTGTAGCCTTCCAGTATCTGAAGGGAGCCTCCAAGAAGTCTAGGGAGGGACTTCTCCGGATATCAGGTAGTGATAGGACTAGGGAGAATGGAATGAAGCTGGAGGTGGGGAGATTCAGGCTGGATGTGAGGAGGAACTTCTTCACCATGAGAGTGGTGAAGCCCTGGAATGGATTGTCCAGGGAGGTGGTCGAGGCCCTGTCCCTGGAGGTGTTTAAGACCAGGCTGGATGAAGCTCTGGCCAGCCTGATGTAGTGTGGAGTGTCTCTGATCATGGCAGGGGGGTTGGAACTAGATGATCCTTGTGGTCCCTTCCAACCCTGACTGATAATATAATATGATACATCCACCACCATCAGGCTACTTATTCATGCAATATAAACTGACACGTGGTTAACATATATAGGAATCTAAGCATCTCTGAACTGTTTTAAAATATCATTATTTTCTTTTTGTTTTTTGACTTTCAGATTTGGTTAGTGTTTGACTCAGGCCACGAAGTATGGAACTTTGTTTCTATCTCAGCATCTCTAACTTGCTTTTTCACTAAGTAAATGGCCAAATATTGCCTGAATCTTGAAAAGCTCTTGTTTATGGGGTTTTTGTATTGTAGAAATGCATGATGATTAATTGTAGCATGAAAGATTAACCCATTTTTAACAGTTTTGAAATAATGTATTTTTTCATATTCCCTGGCTTTCCACTCATGATAATGTTGCTAAAAAGAAAGAGATAAAAAAGCCAGCTGAGTGAAATCTGGGCATGCCACCTATTAGTATAGAGAAGTCTGTTTTGTCTTTTCCTTTTTAGTTTTCTAGTAGTCATTTTGCCTGTATTTCCTCTGATAAAAATCAAGTAGTCAAGGAATCTTCACTCCCAGTATATAGATGTACATATATTGCTTGTGAGGCACAGCAACTCTGGTGATTCCACATTTCACAGGTTGATCTGCACCATTTCTTTATAAAAAATTAGTGCTTTGTTTTTCATGCATTCTCATAAGTTATAGGTCATGTAGCTTGAATTTGGAATCCACAGGGTAGAGACAGATTGATCTTTCTTACGCAGGTTCATCAATGCCAATTTTCCCTAAGCTATCCACTGATTCAGTTCAGTGCTCTGAAATATCATCAGTCCCCCCCCCACCCCGGTTTTTTTTTTTCTGCCTTATCTTCTTAAAGAAAAAAAAAAGAGAAGAGAAGAGAAGAGAAGAGAAGAGAAGAGAAGAGAAGAGAAGAGAAGAGAAGAGAAGAGAAGAGAAGAGAAGAGAAGAGAAGAGAAGAGAAGAGAAGAGAAGAGAAGAGAAGAGAAGAGAAGAGAAGAGAAGAGAAGAGAAGAGAAGAGAAGAGAAGAGAAGAGAAGAGAAGAAAAAAAGAAAAAAGAAAAGAGAAAAGAAGAGAAAAGAAGAGAAAAGAAGAGAAAAGAAGAGGAAGAGAAAAGAAGAGAAAAGAAGAGAAAAGAAGAGAAAAGAAGAGAAAAGAAGAGAAAAGAAAAGAAGAGAAAAGAAGAGAAAAGAAGAGAAAAGAAGAGAAAAGAAAAGAAAAGAAAAGAAAAGAAAAGAAAAGAAAAGAAAAGAAAAGAAAAGAAAAGAAAAGAAAAGAAAAGAAAAGAAAAGAAAAGAAAAGAAAAGAAAAGAAAAGAAAAGAAAAGAAAAGAAAAGAAAAGAAAAGAAAAGAAAAGAAAAGAAAAGAAAAGTGTTTTGATTAATTCATGGTTTTGCTACAGTCCAGACTCTTCCATAGGATGCTAAGCAATATATGTCCCCAAATCCTGATTTGTTAAAGGTTATTTGATCTCCCTGACGCTACTTATATTTTTAACGTTGAACAGAGCCAAAGGGTACAAAACTTCTGTAGTTTGCGACATTGTGATAGATCTTTTCCTCTATGATTCAGGATGGTAGAGAAAAAGATGTTCAAAAGCAGAATGAGTTGTAAGTTCACTCACTTCATGTTGATTTTTCACAAAGAATCGATCTACATTTCTTTTATGAATTCAGGCTTACTTCTCCCTTTCACATCCTATGTAATTCTTCAGATACTGTTTCACAGCTTAATATTGACTGATGCTGCTCACTTGCTTCACTTCAGCTTTTGTGAGCATTCACTTTAAAACCTTTAATTCTATAATTGAGGAGACGTGCTTGTGGATGGGCATCTTTGTAATACCATCGCATGTGAAAGGTGATGCAAGATATTTTAATTCCATTGTCTCCTTCTCATTTATTTATCCCTTACTCTGCTAATATCAGTAGCAAAAGGCTGAATGTTAAATTTCATGATGTCATTTGTGATTTTGTGTGATTTCTATTTAATCTGACTAACTACAAAATAAGCCATATCTTACCCCCAGTAAGGAGTTTTGAAGCACTAACCAGTTCTCAGATGAAAGGAGACACAGAGTGTAAAAGATGCTGATACAGAACCCCACAGTAAAAGACATAATTCTTTAGTACATAGAATGCACATGTCTAGGTGAAGACCTACATTAGAATTAATCTCAGAATAAGAATCCACTCTCATCTACTTTTCCCATGATAACCAGAGGAGAGAACTAACATTTGGAATCATAAAAAATTAAATTAATAAGATTAACCTCATGAAGAAGAAAAAC
This sequence comes from Melanerpes formicivorus, assembly GCF_026170545.1. Lineage (NCBI taxonomy): Eukaryota > Metazoa > Chordata > Aves > Piciformes > Picidae > Melanerpes > Melanerpes formicivorus. The sequence goes on from NW_027142357.1 coordinate 28,054,757, forward strand.
AAATATAAAGCCAAATATAAAGGAAAGGAACAGAAATCATACTTAATCCAAATTCACATGCATCTAAATTCTTTTCCATTTTGTTGGGGAAGGGAGCAGAGAGAAAAGACATCCATCCATGCTTATTACTAAACGAAAGCTTTGCAAAGATCACATAGAGGAATCCAAGAATCTCCAGGACATAGATTAAATGTTACAGAGGGTAAAGATCAAGCAGCTCAGAGAAGGGGACTGTAACATTTAAACTGCACAAGCATTGTAGATGCTTCCTCATTTTTAGTGGCTGCAATGACAGTCCTCCCTATACGTGCATTGTACTTCTAGATGTGTGTCTAGATCTTCATCTACCTTATATGCATTTCTCAAGATTTTGCAGTGATTAGAACTAGTATTTTCTGAATTACCATTACAGAGAACCTGTAACACCACCAGTCAAGCTAAACTCTTCCAATAAATTTGTCACTTATCTACTTCAAAAATATAATGAGAGGAGTACCAGGATAAACATACATGTGTGTAGGTGAGTATTAATATTTGCTTAGTGGTGAATAGTCTATTTGAGTTTGTGCTCAGCACTTATTAATGGATAAACACTGCTAGCCATGATAATGTTTGCTGTCTGGCTCGAAGAGGAAGCACACTAAGGCAAATCCTTGGCATAACTGGTGAAATTCATGTCTGCAGCCTTCTGCTGAAATGGGATTTTTGCCATTGATTTCACAAGAGAAAGGAGTGCTCCACTACCAAGATTTAGTTGCCTCCAGAGAATCTGGTTGTGTTTGCTGTTAAGACCGAATCTCTCCTGTTTCATCTTTGCTGGGCTGTTTCCAGCTCTGTGTAGAGGCTGCTTTTAAGGCCCACCAAAGAAGTATCACAGCACCCCTGCTAGTGGAGGCTGCTGAAGGTATGTTTTGAATTAATGTGCCTCTATCAACAGATCATAAGCCTTACCTGACTACTGCCAGTGAAGATCTCAGTAATATGCCAGGCCACTCTTCCTATTACTGTTTTTCACTTTGTGTCTAACATTCTGAGTTCAGTATAGCTCAGACTAATTCCTGAAGAGATGACTTCTTATAAAATAACAAAAGAAAGTAAATACTAAACAAAATGGAAATCTGGAACTAAATTTCTTCACATAGGTTAAAAAAGCAAAAACAAAAACAAAAACAAAAACAAAAACAAAAACAAAAACAAAAACAAAAACAGGCAACCTTTTTTCTTCCTTCTAGGACCTTTATTTATTGCATATTTGAGCAGCTGCTATCGTGTGATGAGTCTATCAAATGATAATGTACCTGCTGACTTCATTTATTAACTTCACAAGGGCCAGGCATGAAGTGTAAATAGAAAAATCACTTTCTCTGAATGACAACAATGATTGCAGCTACAGTTATTTTGAAGGCAGTAGAGTGCTTTGTGGAGTAAATGAGAAATGGGTTTTTCTTCAATAGATAAACATCCTGTTATAGTTCTGAGTGAGCAAAGAGATAGCACAAGCAACACAACTGTTTAGCAAATGCACTCCTTATCATTTGGTTAGTTGAAGGGAAGAGGTAGGAATTATAAACTTAAGTAAAAATATAGAAATGAATATTGAACCCTGATCAAGACTGAGATATATGTCCTGACTTATCTCCAGGTCAACACAACACTGAGAATGAATTATCAAATTCATCCCTGCATTATTCAAATAATAAGTACATGATTCTAGTGCAGCATAATCCTTCTGCCTCCCCAGCATATCTTCAGCATATTCCCACGTGGGTATCTTCCAGCATTTATGACTTTTACATATCATTCTGCTTTGAAGATTTAAGCTCAATGCAACACAATATTTAACAATGTTCCATCATGGAAACAAAAAGAGAAGATGGACAATTCATTACAAAGAAAGCAGCTTTGGGCACAAGATGCAGGGGTCACGTTTTCCTGCACAAAGAAAAGGCTCTGAAGTAAGTTTTGAGAGATTTATTATGAGAACACTGAAAGACTGAAAATGCAAAGCTTGGGGCCTTGCTAAAACAGCCGAAAGGAAGTTGTACTACTCTGATTAGAGTCTAATTCTTGGGTGTCTCTTTTGTTCAGTGAGAGTAAATGGTTCTGTCACTATGCTATGAGATTGAGAGTCAGAAGACGGCAGCTCAGTTCATCACTCTTAGGCCAATTCTAGGGACAGACATACAAAATAGGAGTGAAGGATGCCAGACTTTTCTCACTTGTTTTTCCAGATGGGCAAATGAAGTAGCGCATTCTACCAACAGCAGAGAGAGTGTGAGAGGGCAGGGTTCAAAGACTGGCTATGCTTTCTCTCTGAGTAACTTCTACAGCCCCAAAGATTAAGGGGAAACTTTTATTCTTCCTCCAATATTGATTGTAAGCTTGTAAGAAGTCTTTATTTTACCACCATCCCTTTGACTAACAGCAGCTAAAGCAGAATGTTCATTTGTGCTTCAACTTCTGAAGCAACAAAATGGCAATAGTACTATTTCCTCATTGTGTATCTCAGAAAGAATATCAACAGCACAAAGATGCTATTTTGTTATTATACACCTTATGGTAGGAAGAAAGGCTGGAAAAGTTATTTCAGAATATATCTGAAGGCAGAAATTATTATTTATTTTTTTTAAACCAGCAATGGAAAAACAAGAGCAGATTTTAGGGCAGGTGGTAAAGAACCAGATGACAAATTAATAAATCTTCAAATAATAACAAAAGTAACTTCTAAGTGAACTCAGACTATAAAGTTTTTTTGGGAGTGGGTCAAACTAACATATGGTCGGCTTAGACACTGAGATGACAGACAGAATCTGAACAGAGGCAATCAAAACAAAATCTGTTAAGGAACAGACAGCAAAAGCATGATCAGTGGAGGCAGGAAAATTACACTGACAGCTGAGAGAAGCAAATATGTGATAAGTGATTTGGCTTTTTTTTTTTTTTTACAACAGAAGTTCAAGCAATTGTCCCACTTGCTATATTATTTCATAAGCTTTGGGTAACTTAAGAGGTTGATAATAGGAAAGTAATTGAAAAATAAATACCCTGTTTCCATAGGGAGTGTAGCACAAAGCAGAACTGATCCTGTTTCCAGAAAGGATGTATTTTTGTAGTTGCCTGAAATTATTCTCTCATTTGCACTTCACTTAACAATAGCAGCTGTGACCAACAGGTTGAGAGAGGTTCTTCTCCCCCTCTACTCTGTCCAGGACACACCTGGAGTACTGTGCCCAATTCTGGTCTTTCCAGTTCAAGATGAACACAGAGGTACTGGAGAGAATCCAATGGGAAGCTGCAAAAGTAATTAGAGGATTGGACCATCTGTCTTATGAGGACAGCCTGAGAGACTCGGAGCTGTTAACCTGAAGAAGACTGAGAGGATCTTATCAATGCTTAGAACTATCTAAAGAGCAGGTGTTAGGAGGGTGGAGCTGGACCCTTTCAGCAGTGCCTAGTGAAAGTACAAGAGGCAATGGGCACAAACTGGAACACAAGAAGTTCCTCCTAAACATAAAGAAAAAGTCTTTAAGAGTGATTGACGGAACACTGAAATGGACTGCCCAGAGAGGTTGTGGAGTCTTTTTCTCTGGAAACTTTCAAAACCCACCTGAACACATTGCTGTGCAACCTGCTGTAGGCAAACCTGCTTCAACAGGAGGCCTGGATTATATAACCTCCAGATGGAGATCTTCCAAGGCCATTCTGTTATTCTGTGATTCACATCTGTATTCCTGGAGATCCATCAGTAAAATACTGAAAATGCAAGTGCCAACAATGGGCAGTGCAACAAGGTGAACAGAACCTTCTGTTGGTAAAAACGGTTATTGCTTTTCTTTTCTTACAAGGATGCATTAATTTGTTATGACTAAGTGCTTAAGTTAACTACACTGGTGATGGTTATTCAAAAATTAATACAAAAATTAGCTCAACACACAATAGGAAGGAGGTGCAGCTAATGAAGGCTTTTCTCCCTCAGTGAACAAAGGCAAACTTGTTTGCCAGATAAAGTCTTATTAAAAATTAAATTACTAAAACATTTCTCTATTTTGTATTCTGCAAGCAATTTTAAGTTGGATATTTGCATTTCAACTTCAATTCTATTTGTGGTTTCTATGCTAACGAATAAGGAGTAGGATTGCAGAATGAGAATACTGGACTATTATCTCAGGTTTGAAATGTCAGGATATATATATTTACATTTCCTAAAGAACATATTAAGTAGTGGATAAAAGATAACAAAAGAAATATAATACAGGTGAAAGGCAATAGTACTAAATGAATGTAATTTTTAATCCCTCTGAAACACCAGTGGAGAAGATTTTCTGCCTACAGATATAGAAAAGTGTAAAACAGAACAATGGATGAAAAAAATCCATAGAAGCCACACAGATTGCATGAGTTAACTATGTTCAGATTATGATTTGCACTGGAAAGAGGATTATCCCTGCATTGCTATTGTGGATGATACAATCAAGGCAAGAGTTACTTTCCAACCAACTGAAATGAAAACAGCTTAGCCTGGACAGACTGGTTCAAATAAGGTAGAGGTGAAATTAGAAAAAAGATGATCTGAAAGATGGAAACTCTAAGGTCTATGAAATAGTGTTTTTTCAGATTGATGACTGCAAAGCTGTGTTTCTAGCCAGTTACATTATAATATGATCCAAAATCCATTAGAACCATTCCTTTTGAAACTACAAGGTTGGGAGACATTTCTGGTTTGAAACTTGAAACATACACCTCAGCTAAATATGTCACTGATAAAATTAGAGGGCTTTACTGAATCAAAGCCTTTCCTATCAAAGCAGAAAAATTAAAAGATTACCATTCCTCAACTGATCTGCTGTAAGCAAGAATCTACACGTGAGCTGTCTGCTACCATATAAAATCAAATACGTTAGCTGAAACTTTCTGTTGTTTACTTTTTCTTTTATCATTTCAATTTGATCATTTGCAGATATCAAAACATGCACTCAGTGTCTCACCTGAGTCAACAAAACTCTCACACTGGTTTGATATCTCTGGAGGTCCAGTGATGGAGGGACAGGCATGAGATTTGTATTTGGATGTTTACTTGCTGGAATGAGTTCAGAGAAGGGCAACGAAGTTGGTGAGGGGTTTGGAACACAAGCCCTGTGAGGAGAGACTGAGGGAGCTGGGGTTTCTTAGCCTGGAAAAGAGGAGACTCAGGGGTGACCTTATTGCTCTCTACAACTACCTGAAGGGAGGTTGTAGACAGGCGGATGTTGGTCTCTTCTCCCAGGCAGCCAGTACCAGAACAAGAGGACACAGTCTCAGGCTGCACCAGGGGAGGTTTAGGTTGGATGTTAGGAAGAAGTTCTATACAGAGAGAGTGATTGCCTGTAGAAATGGACTGCCCGTGGAGGTGGTGGAGTCACCATCATTGGAGGTGTTCAGGAGGAGACTTGATGGTGTTCTTGGTGCCATGGTTTAGTTGTTTAGGTGGGTTGGATTGGTTGATGGGTTGGACATGATGATCTTGAAGGTCTCTTCCAACCTGGTTTATTATTCTATTCTATTCTATTCTATTCTATTCTATTCTATTCTATTCTATTCTATTCTATTCTATTCTATTCTATTCTATTCTATTCTCCTCACAGCACACTGGTTAAGACATCCACTTCTTTCAGGTGGCTGCCTTCTTGGGGCTCAAGCAGTCTTTCTGAAGAGGTGAGGCACTGTACAATTGAAGCCTTTTGCCATTTGAGAACTGCAAAGTGCCAGCAAGTATTTTACTTTCTACTTTATGATTTTTTTTTATTTTTTTAGTAAATGAAGTGCATAAAGGAACTAAAGAGGTGATAACATTTTCTGTATTTCTATTCCTTCTTTATGACCCCACGAATATTAGGTGAAAATCTCTAAGTTTATCCATAAAGTGCAATGATACAGCACATAGATTCTAATAGGTGGTATTACAGGGACTAGATCTCCCAAAACAGGCTGATGAAAATGGATTTCACTGCATGTGGAGCTGGGAAGATACTTGTCAGCTAAGCTTTTCAACAATATTAAATGCATAATAAAAACAAACAGTCATTGTTATTCTTGCTGTAGTCTTGTGTGATCACTAAGGTATCTGGTATATTTTAAGGAGATAAATTGTCTAGACCACAGACTGCATAGGAAGAGATGTAGCGATGCTCGACTGACAAATAATTTTAACCCTATGTTCTTTAATGTAAACATTTGAGGAATTTTTCAGTCCAGTGATAGATGCCCATTAAGTGCTGAGTGTATATAAAAAGATACTTTATGAAATAAATTTTTATTTTTAAGTCACTTGTATCTCTTTGCTGTCCTTAATTAGTTAGTCAATACGTGTGGCATTGGATTGGTTTTGACAGAGAAAGAAATCAATTATATGACTAGAAGCATACTTGATCTCATCTTACTTGCTTGGATTTAGTTTTCAGGTTGGCTAAGACACTCTTTAGAGATAAGGTGGCTTTTATTTTCAGTTCATCCTAGAAATAGCCACAAGCAAATTCAATAATGAAATATGGCAAAGACTTGCTTTCAAATAAATTCAGCAGCAGTAAGGATACCATAGCTCAGAAATGATCACAGAGAACATTTTTGAGCTATTTGGTTGCATTTAACAAAGGAATTTTCAACAGCATTAAAATGCTTGCCTTGCTGATAAACACAATATGTTTATGAGTAGTCCAGGCTCTTGAGTTGGAATTAGCAAAGCATAATTAGGTGACCATCAAATAACCTAGCTTCCACAGTCCCTCAGAGCATCCTGGGATTCTATGGTATGCAGTTGATAAAATTTTCAGACTGTTGGTGGATTAAATGAATATAAGAGAAATTGCTTCCTAGTAAACTGAAACATGGGACAGTCCGGACTAAATTTCAGTTTGGCTTTTCACTAAGGCTGATTTTGGGGTGGATATGGTTGTTACATCACCCAGATACTTGTGGTTCCGTAATGACGTCTTACAGATCTACCTTTAAGCTTGGACATAGCCATAAATGTAGCAAGGAAGAAAAAACATAGCAGCTCAAGTAACTAGATTGTTCCTTTCCTCTCTTCAATCCTTTCCTCTCTTCAAAGTCCTTGCAAGACTTAGGGGCCCTACTAGCAAAGCCTGAGCAGTCCAGAGGAGGCTTTAGAGTGCACCTAATCTACATTAAAAATATATATATTTTATGCTTTTTTTTTTTTTTTTCTTCTAATTTCCCCTGCCCTAAAGTGAAAATATTACAATAGTGAAGCCACAGTGGGTGCTACAGATGCATAGGATCCTACAATCGTGGGAACATGGGATGATCATGATCATCTAGGATGAAGGGGACATCAGAAGATCTCTATTCTGATTTCCTACTTCAAGTGGGAACAGATACAAGATCAAGATGTACTGAGGTGGTTACAAAACACCTTGATTACACAACCGCTGAAGCTAAGCAGGAAGGCACTGAATTTGCTCTTAACCAAGGCCAAAGGCAAAAAAGGAGTGGGAATACCTACAGAATTACAGCTAAGCTCTGAGATGAAAAGCAGTTGTTTGATTCACATTAGACATTATTAGGTCTAAGCTACAGGCAGTTGTCTGTCCACAATATAAACATAAGATCATTACTAAAACACCATCTATGTTTGGACTCTAAATATACAAAAATTATTAACACTTCAGAGAATAAATCTTTTAGCAAGGCTTGGAATATAACAGTGTGGGTAGATGGAAAAATCTGTCTTTGGCAGACCTAGATGTATGTTTAATAATAGTATACATGTATTCCTACCCTGCTTTTTTAGTAGAGACTTTTGACCCACGGAAGTATGTCTGCCACACAGACATGGAAGAAGAAATTTGGAAGGAAGGAATTCATAAGGAAAGAAAGAAGAAAGAAAGGGAGAAAGAAAGAGGGGAAGAGATAAGGAAGGAAATAGTGAGAGAGATGTAAATGGAATATTTTAAAGAAAGTGGAAGTGATTTGCCCCAGTGGATGAGAAAGTCACTAGGCAACGACCCTTTATACACAGCTTGCAAACATAGGCCTATGATTTATTAGGAAGGTTCAATTTATTGCTGTAAGCCTTGAGCACAACAGCTTCAAAGTTTTTTGTTTGACAAACCCATAGTAGATTATGCTTGTTTTCCTTTGGCCATGTCTGTGACCCTGATCCACACAGCTCAGTTCCTGAAATGGCAGCAGCATTAGAAAAATACTCACAACTATAAAATCACAGAGAGGTGATAAGAGTCTTTCTGCACACAAAACAGGTATGATGAGTGCTTTTGAATAAGCTACTCTGTTGGAGTGATGGTATTGATTGAGAAAAGAGGGATAATCATGCACTGATTTGACTTTTTTCTTTTTTTTAATCAGATATACCTCTGAATTTTCTAAGCAAGAAAATCTAGTATATTATTATTACAACTGTATAAATTTATGCACTGAGGCAGTTGTAGCTAGTATTTTTGCCTGTCCCTTCTCAAGTTCTTCTGCCATGTGACACTTGTGTTCCCTTCTGCATTTCAGGAGAGAGACACCATTTATGTGATCAATTGGTCTTGCCTGCATAGTGTGATACAAATGCATCAGGCTTTATTGTCATCTTTATTTATTCTTGCATTATATAGTATAGTAGCAGCAGCAATATTTATCATATTCTTTCATATACATGGCAGTGCCCAGAGCACCCAAGATTTATCCAACATAAGAATTTGTCAAGAGCTCCAGAAGTACAAACCAGCAAATAACAGCTACAAGAACCTGTTCTAAAACACTCCTGATTTTGCACAGAACCACCAAAATAATTAATTCGTGCTCTTGTCAGTGATTTCCATCTCCTCTTTCCACACTAAAAGGTATCACTTTGGGATATGTTTCTCTTTCCCAGCATGTTCAGAATAGTAATAAGAGCTCCAGTAAGCAGAGATGGGAATGCTTACCATGAGAGTGCTGAGAGATGATCATGAAAAACTGGCCAGAGAAGTTGTAACAGGCAACTTCTTCTTTGACCTTCCTCAGCTGCATGGAGAAAGAAGACTCCAGGATTTTTCCAGAGCCTTTAAATCTAAAGGACTATATATTCAGGTTCAAGGACAGCATCTGAAGATACCTGTGTTTGGAATATATTCACCCACTCAGAGACATAAAAACCTCTCATTCCTTCAGTGTACTTGTTATTGCTGAACAGCGATGAAAACAGAACCTTGATTTTGGAATTATTTGTTCAGGTTAATCTAAAACATTTATCAAAGGTATAATAATTTGTTATGTTTCTTTATGAGGTCCCCAAAGCACAGTCAGATCTATTAGGGACAGTCAAGAACACAAGTATATCTCATACTTATCCTTTAGACTACCTGAAGGGAGGTTATAGCCAAGTGGGGGTTGGTGTCTTCTCCCAGACAACCAGCACTAGAACAAGAGGACATCGTCTAAAGATGCACCAGAGGACATTTAGGCTGGATGTTAGGAAGAAGTTCTTCACAGAAAGAGTAATTGTCTATTGGAATGGGCTGCCTGGGGGGGTGGTGGAGTCACCATCGCTAGAGGTGTTTAGGAAGAGGCTTGATGGGATGCTTGGTATCATAGTATCATAGTATCATAGTATCATTCAGGGTTGGAAGGGACCACAAGGATCATCTAGTTCCAACCCCCCTGCCATGGGCCAGAGCCTCATCCAGCCTGCTCTTAAACACCTCCAGGCATGGGGCCTCGACCACCTCCCTGGACAACCCATTCCAGGGCTTCACCACTCTCATGGTGAAGAACCTCCTCCTCACATCTAGCCTGAATCTCCCCACCTCCAGCTTCATTCCATTCCCCCTAGTCCTATCACTACCTGAGATCCTGAGAAGTCCTTCCCCAGCCTTCCTGTAGGCCCCCTTCAGATACTGGAAGGCCACAATTAGGTCACCTCAGAGCCTTATTTTCTCCAGACTGAACAGCCCCAGCTCCTTCAGTCTGTCGTCATAGGAGAGGTGCTCCGGACCTCTGATCATCCTTGTGGCCCTTCTCTGGACATGTTCCAGCACCTCCACATCCCTCTTGTAATAGGGGCTCCAGAACTGGATGCAGTACTCCAGGTGGGGTCTCACCAGGGCTGAGTAGAGGGGGAGGATCACCTCCCTCGACCTGCTGGCCACACTTCTGCTGATGCAGCCCAGGATCTGACTGGCTTTGCGGGCTGCAAGTGCATGGTGCCATGGTTTATTAGAATAGAATAGAATAGAATAGAATAGAATAGAATAGACCTTCAAGATCATCGCGTCCAACCTATCATCCAACACCACCCAACCAACTAAATCATGCAATCCAGCACCCTGCGAAGTCTCCTCCTGAACACTGCCAGCAATGGCAACTCCACCACCTCCCCGGGCAGTCCATTCCAATGGGCAATCACTCTCTCTGTGTAAAACTTCCTCCTGACCTCTAGTGTCATATGGAGAAGAACCATATTTAAAAGAGCTACAGAGGCTGGATGTATAAAAAAAAAAAAATATATGTATATCAGGGCTGGGCAGATGCTTAGTACATGTTATGGAAATAATCTCACATACAGAAGACTGCCGTGAAAAAAGCATTGGTTGTTTTGGTAGATTACATGGCCACAACAAACTATAAAGCAAGACAGGAATATCTGCTCTGCTCCAAGGTGCCTCTTACCAACCCTTTTTGAGTACAAGCATCACATGATATGTACATGAGTAAATTCAGAATTTATCCATATTAATCTGGTGGAATAAAACTGACATATCAAAAGTGCAAACCAAATCTCAAATTTCGTTGTCCAAAGGGCAAAATACAAAACAGGAATATAGCATGGCTGATACCTATGTGAAATAGAAGGCTACTTGCTGCATAGAGTTGCAGCCATCTCTTTTAGTCCTCTCTTTAATCTGGCTAAGCTAACTGCTTGATTAACAATATCCCTTTTCAAAACAGAAAGCTGTATGGCAGTGCTCATAACAAAAGTAGTGTTCATTTGTCAACTGAATAATAATAGGGAACTTTCCAGCACTTAAATAATTCTGATGATTGCCAAATAAGCATTTTTTTACCCCTGGTTATTTTTTCAGTGAACAGTATTGCCTTATCTTACCATGCCTGGAAAGCCTCTTGCTAGTGGTAGTACTAGGCTTCTTCCTCACAAGCCTTATCCACTGTTTCCCACCCCATGTATTTTACTGTTTCAAGATGCAATTTCCCACTCTTTCTCCCTTGATGCAGCCTATTTTCTGAGCGTAATTTGAGTGGACTGCAGTAGAAAGAAGATGGCTAGGCTGTCAGGTATTTGCTTCATTAAAGAGCTGTCTCATCAAGGAGCTATTTACACGTTCTCTCTGCTGCCACATTACCTGTGTTTATTTGAAAGAACTAGAGTCTCAAAGAAGTGCCTCAGTCTATATGACAACTACACTCCAAAGCCCCAATCAGTCAATTGTACATAGAAATCTGCTTTCTTAAAACTTTTTCCTGTGCTTAACTCCTTCACTCTTGGAGTTAAGTTGATCTTTTGCAGATGCCTCAGTGCTCTGCATCCTGACACACAAATGTAAAATGCAATCAGCCAGGTCACTGATCTGGGTATGGACTTCTGAACTTGCTTTCTTTAGATGAAGGTCAGGCACTGCAGTTTAATTTTTCACAGCCAATCAGGGTGCATTCCCACTCCAGCTGAAGGGAGTGCAGGCTCTGCAACAATAACATGTTTGTTTTTTTTAAAACCTGGACAGTTTCAAACCCTGTGTATAAATCCTGTTTCTTCCCCCCATGATTTAGCCTGCAAGTGAGATGTGCCAGCATACTCATAAGGAAAACAAAGCGATTACTCTTTCCACCACTATGCTGTGGTGGGATTCTGCCAGTCAAAGAGAAATTTCTGGGCCATTGATTCTGTGTTGATCCAGTTCTATTAACTTTGCAGTTTCACCCACGAGAATTATTTGAGGCATATTAGCTTTTACCATTAATATTCAACATAGCAATAACTAATAAGATTCTACATAGCAATAACAAATACAAAATAAGTTTTGTTGATTTTTTTGTCGTCTTAGTTTTCTGCAATTGAAGACCAGCATTTTCCAGTCTGTTTTGTAGTCAATATTTGAAGTGTATGAAGCAGCACAGAAACAGCCATTTGCAATGAAAATAGCCATTTAAATGAAAAGGTCACCTGCCTCTTTTGCTGTCACAGCCTGTTTGAGTGACAGGGCTGTTCCCCTTCTGCCTTTTAGTCTGGTACCCACTGATAGGCCTCTGTTTTCAAGGCATGTGTGCAGACAGCCAGCCTTGATTTTGTTTTTTTCCTTTAGGTTCAGTTTTTCCCTGCAAACAGTCTTCTTTCTAGAAGAGAGGTTGGAAGCTGCAAAAAGCTATATTCCAAAGAATGTGAGCTGCAGCTGGGTGAAGGCTGTTTTCTCTGATCCATCAGCCCATTCAGGCATTGCGGATATACAGCAGAAAGCAAGGATATAGCTTAATTTCATAGAATCATAGAATGGTTTGAGTTGAAGAGTACCTTTACTGGTCATCTAATCTAGTCCAAACGTCCTGCACTAAGCAAGGATATCTTTAGATCAGGTTTCCCAGAGCCCTGTCCAACCTGACATTAAGTCAGGATGTGATGGATTTCTTCCTCCCTCATGAGATATGGAGGGCCACCTCATCACAGTTTCAAAAAGCTTTTCATGACATAAAAGAAACAGACTGTTCCTGATGCACTCTTTACTGTTGGTAAATCTGTTCTCTCTATGATAGACTTCTCTCAGGATTGTGTTGACTGGGAAATACGAGCAGTAATATCGCAAATGAATATGACTTCAAGCTACACAATTAAAATGCTTGACATTGTGGTTTAAGCTTATATTTTATGCTTATTTCTTTAGTGACTGGATATGTCACATACGCCAGAAGCAGATTTCACCTATAGCAGTTTAGGAAATAGATCTAACCAATAAGGGTATAAAAGATTAAGATGCAGAGAAGCTACATGTACTTCAGCCATAAAAGTTAAGGAATAAAAGCCCTTGTAGTTCTTGCTGATAACACTGCATGAGATTTCAATGATTTGTACTACAGAAAATAAGAAAACGCTTAAACTTGTGCAGTTGCAAAGTTTCCCTATTCGATTCCCCTAAGTCAAGCCTCCTGGACAGCCAGATGCACAGTCCTGAGGCTCATTGAATTTTGTAATTCAAGCTGTTACCATGAAAGAAAACCCACACAAATACAACAGAAGGTTTTTTTGAGATAAGCTTTCCTTTTCTCTTCCATGCCTGCCTTTTCCACTCCACAAGCAAAATGTAGTAAAGCACAAAACTATCAAACTGAGAGTTGAAAAAGTAAAGTTCATTTAGATGTTCTAAATTCTTTCATATATGAAAATATATATTTGTACTTTGTACTATATATACTTGTGTCTTAATTTGTACTATGTGGAGAAAAGAAACCTCACAAGAGGACATCTACAAAAAATTTAGAGCAATAAATATCAGGTTTGTGGTTTGATTTCTTTTAAAAAAATATTTTATTGTGTTTTAAACAGACTTTTGAAGCATTCTAGGAAAAAGAAAATTAAAAAGTAAGGAACAAGTTTTTCTGGCTTTGGAAGTTAAATCTTAGGTTGGTGTTAGTGAGGACAGAAGAGTTTGTTGTTTTTTTTTCCCCAACATGCAGCTGATGTAATTTGCTACCATGTTTCAGATTCCACCACAATGTGTAGGGTTCCTGACAACTGCAATACAGGCCAGAGTTCAAATGACTCCAGTTCACCTTTGAGCCAAGCACAGCCTGAGGAGCTCTATATCTACCCCTTGTGGTCAGGATTTAGGAGCTGAGTAGCACTGTGACTGACATGTATAGCTATGTGAAAACTTTCATCTTTATAACAGGTATTTACTGCTGTGCCATAAAATTGTCATGCACACCTGAAAAGCTCTTTAAAATCGGAGAAATAATTACAATTTGCATCATTTGAAAAGTACCAAGATCCTGCAAAGTCTACAAAGCAAAACTTTAGCTAAATATTTTTTTTTCAGCCATCACTGAAATGAATTTTTTCTTTCAAAAGTCGAAAAATACAAACCTAAACTCTCTTCCAAGGAGCATGAAAGTGAAAAGAAATCTGTCATTCACTAAGAAAATTGGCAAAAATCAGAACAAGATTTCTTTCTTTTCCTTTTAAATACCATGAATATATCTACTAGCTGTGTTCTGCACAACACTGATCAGCCAGCAAAGAAAAGGTAAATGCTGTGGCATTCCAACAAAACTACTTCTAAAGGATACAATGCAGATGCCAACAAAAGAAATTTAAGCAGGTGTTTGCATGGTTGGTTTGGTTTTAGCTATTTAAACTGTAGCATCACTATTCTCAGACCTAAAACAGGATCTCAGGGGACTGTGAAAAATGGTTATTTCTTGAGTGAGGTCATAATCAGCTGAGCATAGGTGGTTTCTTTATTCTTTCTCTGAGAGGCACAAGGGAATAATTTATAGGCATGGTGTTACCTTGCCTATAGTGATCCACATTACATCCTTTTGTTTCAAGGCCATGGCCCACAGCATGGCAGAATAGTGATAGGATAAGTCATTGCTTACATGCTGACACACATTATTCCACACCATTTTGGAAGGATTCACAAAAATCTTCTTCTGAACAGTGGTGTGATCATCCAGAGGAAGCAATTTATAGTCATCAATGCACAGTCATTGGAGAAGGCCTGGAGCCAGCTCTGGTGTCTGGCTATTAGGGTAGTTATTCTTATTACTTGCACCAGTTCTCTATCTTGTTAAAGTCTTAAATTATTAAAAACAAGCAGGGTTTGTGAGTGTGCGTCTGGTGCACTGTCCTTGCAGCTGGAAAAAGAACCTGCCATTGGCATGATTAGCCATTGGAAAAATTATGCTTTTTAAAATCTGTCAGTTTGATCTTTCACTTCCTTAACTCCCATCTACTCTAGTCCCACTATTGCTGATTCTACAGCACTGTCTCTATATCCTTGTTCCCCTGGATCATACAAGGTTATCCATGAGCCCCATCCCTATGCCCATAAAGCATGACTTTGCTACTTGAAAGCAGTCTTTTTTTGTGGGAGGGAAGATGCAAAACAACTTAAAACCAGCAAAGCTCTCCCTTATCTGGAGGATATTATACATACAAATAATCTATTTATATAGAACACTAGCATTTACAAATTTGAAGCTTTATTTTGGGAATTTTAACTTAGCCTTCATTAATTTATAATGTATAGATCTCTGCAGGATGAGATGCCCTGTAAACACAAAGATATGTTGTAAATCTTCTTCACTCCCAGCTAAGCAGTTTTCTGAACAAGCTTCAAACCTGACGGCTGACTCCTCTGAGAGCCTTGCTCTCAGTGTGATTTATGCTGTCACAAACTGGCAATAGCCCTGTAAATGGGTGCCATGCTTTAGCAGGCTCATACTCCCACATAACTCTGCTGTGACAATCTCAAAGAAATGATTCTACCATGAAGGAACTCAAGGCTTTGTAGTTGGGTACAGTCTGTCTTGGATACTGATACAACCTGGGTATGTCCTATGCCTGAGGTTAGTGGATTTTGTTGGCATCGCTGTAGCTACACTAATGAGTCACTAGCAGAAAATGCCCATTTGTCAGGGTAATCTGCAGCTGGATCTCTCACAAAAAGAACATTATATACCCTAAGGCATATAAGGTGTGTCAAAACAAAGCAGATTGGGGAATCTTGTAGCAAAATTTGCCTCTTGAAGATTAGCCACTGTAAGGGGAAAATATCAACTGAGATATTCTCTGAAAGGCCAGGAGAGGAGGATGGATGGTAACACAAGACTCATTTCAGCAACGCTAAAAAATTCCATAGGCTGTCTGAAATCGCTTCTCCCTGCCCATTACTGATGCTGTGACTGTTCAAACACAGGAAAGGTGAGGGGTGGAAAAATGTGAACAGACCTGAACTAAAACAAGAGTTTGACAGGAGCCAAACCAAAACAATTTCTTGGACATGAGGTGAAAGACTATTTGGAAAACTGTAACAGAGCAAACGTAAATTAACATTTACTGAAAAAAACCCAAATCTCTCATCAAAACAAACATTTCACTTTAAGTGGCTGCTTTAAAAAGTATTATTTAGACTTACAGCTTCTCACCTTCAGCACCCCTACCCCTTACCCAAGTGACATATATGTTGAAAACTACCATTTTGGTTCTGCAATGGGTTTGTATCCAGCATGTGTTAGTACAACTCAGTGGTACTGTAATGAAGAGATTAATATTAAGAGGAGAAATCTAACTAGAGGTACATAGCTCATGAAAACTGATGACACTCCCCTTAGATCAAGACTTGGAATATTCCTCCTTCCAGTCATGTGCTTATTCTCATCAATAAAATGCCTTTTGTAGCACAGATGTTGTACAAGCTTATTCTCTAGCCAGTTACTCCACAGTAATGTAATTTAACCAAGCAGAAAAAGATGAAAGTTTACCTATAGCACTGGAAACTCATCTTAATCATTTTGAAATTATTCTGCTTGAACAAGTCTGAAGTCTCACCAAAGAGACAAGAGGAGGAATAAATTGGTCAACAGATGAGAGTTACAAGTAGTGTCTGTAAGTCTGCACACTGGGAGAAGATCGTATTTCTGCTTTTAAATGCCAGTCACAAAACAATCAAAAGCAAAATTCTCTTCTCTGAAAAGGACAGTTTACTTAGGCTACACAAAACATAACAATGCAGCCAATTCCTTCTTGGAAAATGTTTCGTTCTTTTACTGAGAAAGAAAGAAAGAAAGAAAGAAAGAAAGAAAGAAAGAAAGAAAGAAAGAAAGAAAGAAAGAAAGAAAGAAAGAAAGAAAGAAAGAAAGAAAGAAAGAAAGAAAGAAAGAAAGAAAGAAAGAAAGAAAAAGAAAGAAAGAAAGAAAGAAAGAGAAAGGAAGGAAGGAAGAAAGAAAAGGAAGGAAGAAAGAAAGAAAGGAAGAACGAAAGAGAAAAAAAAAGTCAAGAAATTACCATTAACTCAGTATCTGTGAGCTTTGCCAGGAACTCCATGTGATTTATAATTAACCAGCTCTCTGAGAGGGACCTTAAAACATGCAGTAAAACTCCATGAAAGGAAACTTAGCACTCATCAAGGATTACTCTTCCCTCAAGACATATGAAGGGAGAACAGGGGCAATTAGGGAATGAGAATTAGTGTGCTGCTTACCAAACAGCATTATTCTGGATATTCTTGAATTGGACACCAGAGAGGAGCTGAACTTTACATGGTCTTCTGGACCTCCAGAGAGCCTGTTAAATTTCACTGTAGTTCAAAAATGGCCAAGAGGGGGAAAAATAAACTTGAGCAGTATGGAATAGAAACCCTAGTGACTTCTGGTGGTTGTTTAATGATACACTTTGACTTGGTAAAATTATATATTTTAAAAAATATAACCTCTGTGATCATTAGAGGGCACACCTAACAATATATTACATGAAGCCCACTGTGCTTCATGTCAGGTGGTATTGAGTTATTGGTACGAGCCATGAGACATTGCAAAGTAGAAATTTCACAGCAAATAGTGATAAAAAACCTTTATTAGAATAAACCAAACCAGGTTGGAAGAGACCTTCAAGATCATCTTGTCCAACCCATCAACCAATCCAACCCACCCAAACAGCTAACCCATGGCACCAAGCACCCCATCAAGTCTCCTTCTGAACACCTTCAATGACGGCGACTCCACCACCTCCCTGGGCAACCCATTCCATAGCGCAATCACTCTCTCTGTATTGAACTTCTTCCTAACATCCAACCTGAACCTCCCCTGGCGCAGCCTGAGACTGTGTCCTCTTGTTCTGGTACTGGCTGCCTGGGAGAAGAGACCATCATCCGCCTGTCTACAACCTCCCTTCAGGTAGTTGTAGAGAGTGATAAGGTCACCCCTGAGTCTCCTCTTCTCCAGGCTGAGCAACCCCAGCTCCCTCAGCCTCTCCTCATAGGGCTTGTGTTCCAAACCCCTCACCAACTTTGTTGCTCTTCTCTGGACTCATTCCAGCAAGTCAACATCCTTCCTAAACTGAGGGGCCCAGAACTGGACATAGTACTCAAGGTGTGGCCTAACCAGTGCAGTATACAGGGGCAGAATGACCTCCCTGCTCCTGCTGGCCACACTGTTCCTGATGCAGGCCAGGATGCCATTGGCCCTCTTGGCTGCCTGTGCACACTGCAGGCTCATGTTCAGCCTACCATCGACCAGTACCCCCAGGTCCCTCTCTGCCTGGCTGCTCTCCAGCCACTCTGACCCCAGCCTGTAGCACTGCATGGGGTTGTTGTGGCCAACGTGCAGAACCCGGCACTTGGATGTGTTAAATCTCATGCCGTTGGATTCTGCCCATCTGTCCAGCCTGTCGAGGTCCCTCTGCAGAGCCTCTCTACCTGCCAGCAGATCAACTCTTGCCCCCAGCTTGGTGTCATCAGCAAGTTTACTGATGATGGACTCAATGCCCTCATCCAGATCATCAATAAAGATGTTAAAGAGCACAGGGCCCAGCATTGATCCTTGGGGCACACCACTAGTGACTGGCTGCCAGCTGGATGTGGCACCATTCACCACCACTCTCTGGGCTCGGCCCTCCAGCCAGTTCCTAACCCATCGCAGTGTGCTCCCGTCCAAGCCATGGGCTGACAGCTTGGCCAGCAGTTTGCTATGGGGGACAGTGTCAAAGACCTTGCTGAGGTCCAGGTAGACTACATCAACAGGCCTCCCCACATCCACCAGGCGGGTCACCTGCTCGTAGAAGGAGATCAGGTTGGTCAGGCAGGACCTGCCCTTCCTAAGTCCATACTGGTTAGGCCTGATTCCTTGGCCGTCCTGTAAGTGCTGTGTGATTGCACTCAGGATGACCTGTTCCATGATCTTGCCTGCCACTGAGGTCAGGCTGACAGGCCTGTAATTCCCTGGCTCATCCAACCGTCCCTTCTTGTGGATGGGCACCACGTTGACCAGCTTCCAGTCCTCTGGGACCTCACCAGTGAGCCAGGACTGCTGGAAAATTATGGAGAGTGGCTTGGCCAGCTCATCTGCCAGCTCTCTCAGCTCTCTCACAGGGCTCAGCCTAGTGTGCCTGTAAGAAGATACTCCCCTTTTCCAAAACAGGATGAATTAGGAAGACGTGACTGACAAGGTGAATCCAGAGCAGTCTGTCAAGCTGTGAGGACTTGTACTGACATATTTCTTCCTTTAAGCCTAAAGCAACATTTAAAACACAAAGACCCTGTAGTGACAATGTCAAACTCAATGCATGTGAAACACCTGAACCTAAGGAGACTGTAATTCAGCAGTGTCCAGAGAACAAAATAAGTAAGAAACCTGAACAAACTTCAAATTGATATGTGTTGAGGTATCAGTGACAGACATATTCATTTATCACTCTGTTAGGACTCATTCATGCCCCATATATGTAGCAATCTTTAAGGTTCTACTACTCACCAAAGGCCTCTGATTACAGTCAATTAAATATTCTCAGCAAGTTTGACAGCTTATAGGAAAATCACTCTACTGAAACCACTATTAATATATTTAAATGGCTTGAGAAGGTATGGATACCTCCCAAACAATATTAGTTTTCCATTTTCATGGAAAAATGATGATGTCTGGATCTGTGAAATATGCTTCATCATATTGGGATAGATGCTTTCATCTCCAGAATCACATCCCTTGGTCCCTGATTTCAATTACCAGTTCTCTCTCTGTTGCATATGTTGCATACAGAGGTCAGCTTTAGATTTCTTGTGTGCTTAAGGTTCTGCTGCTGAGCTTGAACTGGACAGTCTTCATCCTAACAGATTATGAACGAGATGCCTAGATCTTCTCTGGAAATGAACACATGGCTACCCTGTTAATAACACCCAGAACACATGCTGAACTCTGTACAAAACTTTATCATATAAGCATTGGTACTTTCTCCTTTTCTTTGGCTTCTTTTAAAGTTGTACACTTATTCAGAATGAGAAGTCTAAGACAAGTAAGATCAAATCAATTCCTTCCCTCACAAGGATTCAAATTAAAATGCCTTCCTGGCCACAGGAGCAGGCTAATTACCAAGCAACAGGCAATGCTGAAGCATAATGGTGACATTTCTCCAGCAAGAAAAGCCTCATAGAAGCTGGAAGTATTCATGCTTAGTAAACTAGAAGATGTGGCATCAAGTATGCTTCAGAGAGATGCAACACTGAGCTCTCAAATGCTTAGAAATTTACATTCTTATCTCTGCTGGTGTTTGGTAACAAACACTAACCAGCTAAGACCTATTTTCTTTCTCTCTACTGGAGACCTAAGATCCTATATTATGCTAGAAATGTCCAAGGTCAAACAAAAAAGTTTACGTCATGAGTTGTGACATCAAAGGCATTTCAAGAAACCATATTTCTTCCCCTGATTGTTTGAAATTGCTCTTCTTCACCACACTTCTTGTGTATGTACATTAGCAAGACAGTGCCCTCTGTGTAACTTGCCCTCCCTAGAAAGTAAGGGTTGTATCATGTTTTTCATCCCTAATTACTATCTGTTCTCATTAACTCCATCTTTATTGTGCAGTTTATTTCCAAAACATACACATGAAGAAGCTGATTATCTCTGTTTGAAGCTGAGAAAGCTGGGGTCAATGTAGACCTCACTATAGCAGAATGTTTTTATCTTCCCCATTCTCTGCTAGGGCATTGCATCCGTGTACAAAATTGGAGTAGACCTGAAGAAAGTATAAGGCTGTAAGAAGCAATAGGAGTAGGTAATGCAAAATTTTTCAAGGGGAACTCATTCACCTATTAAATACAAATTAAAAAAAAAAAAAAATTGGAAATGCTTCCTACAGCTTATTTTAGACAAATGGAGAAACTGAGACACAAGCCAACTAAGTGGACATCCCAGCAAAGAAATCCAATAGAAGAGAAGAGATCCAAGATACCTTTCTTGGTGCCATAGATTTCCACTTTACATCAAAGACTACCCTTTCTTTCACCAAAATAATATATAAAGAGTGAATCTGAATAACTGATCATCTGCTTGAACCATCTCTCCTGTCCCATGAATCTGAGTCAATTCAAGATTTGAAGAACAATGGGAATATCATACAAGTGCATCATCTTCCATTTTAACCATGACACAGGGAGAAACACAAAGTGCTTCTTTCCCTTCTCAGCTAAATCATGGTGTTTAACTGATGCACAGAATTCAAATATTTTTGATATAATAGTGCCAAATTATTTTGGGCTTCTAGAGTTTCATACTTCTTTTCTGGATGACTGCCTTAACAACTGACCTTCTGTCAGTTCTCAGATTTAAAGACTCATCTTATATAGCCATGAAGCAGACAGATATTTTTATACATATATTTGTTTTAAGGTAAAGATGGTTAAAATTATATCATTTGGAAAGTACAGGAAGTTATGTTTTATTTGTGTGTCATCTCACTTCATTATTACTACTATTATTATTACTACTATTATTATTAATACTATTATTATTAATACTATTGTTATCATACTTTTATTTTACTGTTGCTTCAAAACCCCTACACTGTTCATGCTGTGTGGAAAGCACTTAATCTCTGACACTCCTTCAAAGGTACCTGTGACAAGGAGTCTTACACAGCATAAAACAGATAGGTTCTGCAAGGACAATTCCTCATAAAGAATTTTATTTGAAACAAATGCTCTGTACTGGAAGCACACACATAAACACACACACAGATCCAGCCTACACATGCCACTTATGCAATTATGTCTCATAGCAGGAATCCAGCACCTAGAGAGTAGGCTAACACTCTGGCAAAATAAGACCTCTCACAAACCTGCACCTTCAGAAGTGCAATTTCTTCCAGGAATATGGTGTGTCCAACACACTGCAGACACACCCAGTCACTCTTCTTCACTGCTTAACTCTCATTTGCACATACCTGAAAGGCACAAGACAATATCCTACACACACACAATTTGCTTTCAGTTACTCAGCTCCAGCATTAAGCAACAAGATATCATCTGCATATTCTGCCCTTCTTCATCTGAATGTATGAAAGCCTTTTGCCTCCACCAGTCACAACATTGTTACACAACTTTCATGCATATTCAAATGTATGCATACCTCTGCCATTTCTAAAGGGGGAGTTATTTGAAAAAAAAACATATCCAGTTTGAATGAGTATGTCATTTGGGCTAATTACCTGGGCAAACCTTACATGGGATTTTTCAGTGCTGGTTTCACAGACCTTTATAAATGACATTAAAATAAACAATTAAGGATTTGAGCACCAGCTGCTGCTTCTCCTCCCTGCTTCTTTTCTTGTTCTTACGTGGAACCCCACTATGGTCAAATTAGATGAGGGCTAGACCAAGAGATAATCATAGGTTTAACAGATTCATCTGAGACTTTGGAAACCTGTATTTTTAATATATACTTATTTGATATATAATAATGCATGCATAATTAATATGTACATATTTAATATGTTATTAGCCTTTGATGCAATGTGATCTTCACTTCCATTTCTCTAGTTTCCCTCTCCCTGTCTCATCTGATAGCTCTGCTGTTCAGTTTACCTGCGGTAGCATCACAGTCAGCCTGGTCCTGTTCCCTCAGCAAAGGTCTGCTTGTGCTGCTGTGAACTTACTTATTTTATATCAATTATTTGTGCACAGTGTTCTTCCTGTTTAAGACTGACAGAACCTGCCTGTCCTGCACTGGGAATGTGAGAGAGGCCTTTGAGGGAGGAGTGATGATACTGTGATGAACCTGGCCCCATCCTCACTGCAGAGTTACTTAGATAGCATTCATAGTTTGCTGGAGGCATCCATAGATTACTTAAAGCTAAGGCAGGACTACTAAGCAGAGCTGCACTTCCCAGCTAGCAGTTTGAGGATTGTGCAGGCATTTGTAGAAATGACCTCATGGTGACTTTTGAGGAATGATATATTATAAAAATTCCAGGAGAAAAATAATAATATAGGTTTGATTGGAGTGAAAGAAACGCCTCTGTATTGTGTCTTAACTTCCCAGGTCTCCTTTCTTTCATTCATTGTCTTTAGAATTAAATGACACTCTTTTAAAATTACTAGGTTTGTGAAGCATAATGTAAAATGAAGGGGTATGTCAACTTAAAATATACAGTTCTCTGTCAGAGCAATTAATGGGTGAAATTAGTCATTGTTTCATAAACTAAAAGCAAGTAAAATACACGTTTTCAATTGATAAAAATGTCATCAATATCCTTTAATTATTCTTCCAACTAAGTCATTAGTATTTTCTTTACTCTTACAAAGGGAGGTTTTTCATAGTATAGTATTAGCTTGCAGATATCACCACCTCTGCTTCCCAGGTTGACTCCTTCCCTTTTTGTGCTGAATAAATAGCACTGAAATACAGCAATTAAGAACAAAAGCAACCCTCAAGCTCTATATATGAGTGGTTCCAGATTTACCACAGCATGAATAAAAGAATAAAAGCAGAATTGAGCCTAACTTTCTAATCACACTCAGATTATTTCCTTTTATTTTGCTTGTGATTATTGTAGGACCAGAATGCAACTAACCCACACTCTTTAGTCCAATAATAGGAAGGAATCATTATTTTATATTTTCTTATTATTTCTTTAAAAGTTAGGATGGTTTCAGTATTTAGTTGCTCTGCATTAGTTCAAATGTACAAGAATTGAAAGAAAACCAATTTAAAGAGAATGCTCTGCCACTGAGAACATCCATGGACTAAGAACATGCTCTGACTTAATGTCCACAAATTGTCACTCCAAAGTAAATTATCACAGAACACAGGTCATGTGTAGTCAAGCAGCTACAACTCATTCATTGTGCTAGTCGTGATCTTGTAATATTGACTGACTGAGACAGAGTTCCTTGTCCCTTCTCAATCATTGTAAATGGAAATGAGATTTGACCCTGTGAAATTGGAGCTTCAGCTTGTGCTTTCAAAATTAAAACACCCATATTTAATCCTTCTGTCAAAAATGCAGCCAGAGATGCAATTGTAAGCCGTAGCCCACAGAGGAGTTGCACCTCATAAGATACATGCTCAGAAGCCTTAAAAAAAAATAAATAAAAAATACTTTAAGATTAAATTAACTAATTTGGAAAAGTTTGGTTTTACCTAATCTAGAGCAATGTCTGGAGTCTTTAGGAAGTGAAGCTAGAAGCACCACATGCGCTGAATCTCCATCCATGCTGTTTTAGAAAACAGAGGTACAGGCTGGGGACAGAGTGGTTGGACACCAGCCAGGCAGAAAGGGACCTGGGGGTACTGGTTGACAGCTGTCTGTACATGAGCCAGCAGTGTGCCCAGGTGGTCAAGAAGGCCAGTGGCATCCTGGCCTGCATCGGAAATATAGTGTGGCCAGCAGGAGCAGGGAGGTCTCATTCTGCCCCTGTACTCAGCACTGGTTAGGCCAGACCTTGAGTACTGTGTCCAGTTCTGGGCCCCTCAATTTAAGAAAGATATTGAGACACTTGAACATGTCCAGAGAAGGGCAATGAGGCTGGTGAGAGGCCTCGAGCACAAGCCCATTGAGGAGAGGCTGAGGGAGCTGGGGTTGCTTAGCCTGGAGAGGAGGTGGCTCAGGGGGGACCTTATTGCTCTCTACAACTACCTGAAGGGAGGTTGTAGACAGGTGGGGGTTGGTCTCTTCTCCCAGGCAACCAGCACCAGAATAAGAGGACACAGTCTCAAGCTGCACCAGGGGAAATTTAGGCTCAAGGTGAGGAGAAAGTTCTTCACAGAAAGAGTAATTGGCCATTGGAATATCCTGCCCAGGGAGGTGGTGGAGTCATCATCCCTGGAGGAGTGGATTGGACATGGCACTTGAAGCCATGGTTTAGTTATTCATGAGGTGTTGGATTATAGGTTAGACTTGATGATCTCTGAGGTCTTTTCCAACCTTATTGATTCTATGATTCTGTGGTATTGCAAGAATTGTCAAAAAAACCCATCACAAATTGCAAACACACCAAAATAAATGAATAAATAATCTCATACTGCTCAAAGAAATAGTCCTATAATTTATTTTATTATTCACTGTAGCACTTTGTCAAAGGGAAAAGGATTCCTGATGTTATTGGTGAAGTCATCTCAGTTCTGAATGGGGCAGAGTTCAGTGTCAAGAGATCTGGAGTCAAATATGATTTTTGATGCAGTTTGTTGTAGCAGCTACTGAATATCCAGGATATCTTGGATAAGCAATGCCTCTTTCTTCAATCAAAGTGTAATATTGATTTGCATAGCTAGCAGAAACTACTTTAGACTATCATGTAATAGAGCTGATTTTTACTTCCAAAGGTCTAAGAATTGTGTCTTGTCATCTTAAGTTACCAGGCTTGTAGCTGGGGTCAAGCCAGAATAGCAACCAACCCCACATATTAAGCACTTGCTATGTTCTACTCTTAATGAGAAATGACCCACTTAACACTGGAAAATAAATATATAGATAAAAGAAGTTACTTAAAATATGAATAGCCCTAACAGTTTCAAAATGATACTTTATGTAATTACTATATATTTAATGGTAATTAAACACTGGTTAAATAATTTCCTCAGGAATTAATTTACTAATGGTATTTCTGGATATTCCTTTTCCTTTTATACGTTTCATAGCTGTTGTTGAGTAATAATGTTCACTAATTAATTTTGAAGTAAAAGTCCTGACCCTTCAAGCAGTCTAGGAAAGGAATTCCCTTAGCTGATGTGTATTCATTTAAAGCAATTCACAGTATGACTGAAAAATATTATGTCTTATAGAGGACAAAACACCAGTGCCTTAAACTCCTGGAATTTGAGGATTATCAGTGAGGTTTGAGTTTCTAGAGGCATGTCTGCAAGGATTTGGGCATTTTAACATTTTGGTGTGCTGTAAGCGATTTGATGATATGCCTCTACTCCAGTGTGGCATCTATGCATATATCTTTAAATTGTTGCATTTGCCTAGTTAAATGGATTAACTGAAAGATTACAGTGTTTCTCAGTTTAATTTTTCACTTTCTCCCAAGTTTGATGGAAGCCATTACCTCCTTCTTTCCTTCTATGCTCTGGTAAAATGCCTGCTTTCATAAAGCCTGGGTGCTGGTCAGTCCAAAGGAATGAATCATAGAATCATAGAATCAATAAGATTGAAAAAGACCTCAGGGATCATCAAGTCCAACCTATAATCCAACACCTCATGACTAACTAAACCATGGCTTCAAGTGCTATGTCCAATCGCCTCTTGGACACCTCCAGAGACAGTGACTCCACCACCTCCCTGGGCAGCCCGTTGCAATGGCCAATCACTCTTTCTGTGCAGTACTCCAATTGTGTGAATCATCCCACCATGTTTCTGTAATGGCAACTACATCATAGTTTTCCTGGTGAACCAAGACTTCCAGTTCCTCTTGTTTGTTACCCATACTATGTGTGTTGGTGTACTTCAGATGGGCTGCTGATTTCTCATCTAACTCTAGTTTATGTCCCTCTGTCTCCTCTCCAGAGAGATTAGTTTCATCACCCACCCCCTTCAAATTAAGTTTAAAGCCCTCCCAATGAGCCCTGCCAACTCTAGTGCTAGAGCCCTCTTACCCTTTCTAGATAGATTCACCCCATCTAGGTCCAGCAGATCAGGTGAGGTAAAAGTTGTCCCTTGATAAAAGAACTGAAAATTCCACTGCTGATCTGCTTACGAACAGAAAAGGAGCAATATTCCCCAAGTCCTTATAGCGGACAAATTATATGGACAAATTGCCAAATAGTTGTATTTAGTGCCAGATTATCCAAACCTTTTGGTATAAAATTGGAATACAATGGTCACTGAGAACAAATGGATTTCTTCATTTTTCCAAAGGTTATCTGACATTGCCTTAGGTCTCATTCCATCCTTCTATCTGTTTAAAGGTGTTGCAGAACATCCCAACTCCGACTAGGTTTAATTATGTTTCTACTTCACGGATCTCCAGTTACATTTTTATTTTTTTTACAGAATTCATAGCAATTTCAAGATGAAGCAAGAGCAAAAAAAAATTATATTTGCTCATGACCCAGATTGCTCAGTTAAAAAGAAAAACAAAAACCCACAAAAAACTTCTCCTGCTGTTTTTTAATTGGAGCCATCTGCTATTCCATTTCTTTTCTGTAAAGAACAAAAACTATAAACTCTGATCTAGGTGTCAACTATATGTAGCATGAAAAGTTAGTGTGTGAAGTTTGGACTGAGAAGGTGTTAGGAGACATTGCAGATGATATACTAGGTATCAAAACAGTTATTAAGAGACAAGGAAAACTTACACAAATCCTAGAACCATTTTTAACCTTTTTTTCCCTTCACATCATTGCTGAAAATATTTGTGTAGTTTTCATTTCTTTTTTTATCCCTTCTCTAGTCAGTCATACCCAAAACATTGTAAGCTACCCTTCCTTTTGGTGTTTAGAAACATTCACATTGCATTTCTAAGAAAGGAGCTTCCACAATTTCAGCTCTGGGGGTATCCTGCCCCAGAAGTGAAGCACATTCACTGTGATATTCTTTTTTTCTTTTCCTCATATCCAACCAGAATTTGCCTTCCTGCAGCTTCTGCCCAGATTCTCTCAAATTCTCATAATTTGAAAACAGTCTGATTTGGCTTCCTAATGGGTAATTATACAGAAGAGGACACAAGATAACCTTCCTGACCTTATCCTCTCCAAGCTAAAGAAACACTTCAAGCACGTGCAGGCCATCTTGGTGATTCTCCCCTGAAGTCCCTCCAGGTAGTTAACATCTTTTCTACACTGGGAAGATCCAAACTGGTCCTAGCACTCCCTATGCAGTCTCACAAGCACTGGATGGGGGGGGGGGTCAATCATTAACCTCCACCTGCTGGCTGAGATGTTGTTACCTGAGCATGAAGTTAAAATTACATATCTGAAAGTAAAACATTGTATACTCTATGGTAATCCCATTAAAAACAGGTAAGAAAATTACCTAGAGCAGAGACTGAAAATATTACATTAACATCTTGACTGTATATAAAATTGGACAACAAAAAGGTGTAAAAATAGGAGAAGCTAAAAATGAATTAATTTTCTTCAGAAAACATAATTGCAAGTATATTCCATCTCAGAGTGCAAAGATGTAATCATCTCTGGTGGTTTACAGCTAGTACCTCATACCTATTTCTGAAATGATATTATTGTTAATTTCCTTTTTTTCATCTCTGTTTCCACTGGAGATGATTATACACTAAGACAGAGATCACTGAGAAGGCACAGTGAGAGGGATCATCCTGTAGATCAAGTGAATTAAAATATTAATAAAGAAAAAATGGGTTCTGCATCCATCTATGAGAAACTTTAAAAATATAATTTGCTAAATTTTGCTTACATTGGAGAGAACCACATAGTTACAGATTTGCTGTTTGATGATATCTGTGATCACTAGCATTCTTAAGCTCTTTTCCTTTCTGGTCACATTAGCCTTGTACACTGTACATGTGAAACAATCTAGCAAGTATATTCTGTTTCAGAAACCCTTTACAGAAACATCTGCCCTAGGCCAGCACAGAGCCAGCACAAGCCTGACAGATAATGTTTTCTGGGATCACAGAATCACAGAATTCTCATGGTTAGAAGGCACCTCAAGGAACATCTAGTTCCAACTCCCCCACCATGGGCAGAGACACTTTCAACTAGATAAGATTGACCAGAGCCACATCCAGCCTGACTTTAAAACCATCCAGGGGTGGGGCTTCCACCACCTCCCTGGGCAACCTGTTTCAGTGTCTCACCACAGTTATGGTCCTGGATCATAATAATTTAAAATGTACCTTCATCAGTCAAAAAAGAGAAAATGCACTACATTGGATTTTCTTTGTAGGCATCCTTCCAAACTTCCTATTTTGGAGTATTCCAAATCTGAATTATGTTAAAATATTAACTTTCTGGAAGTTAACCAAGGCATGTTCTGAAGTAAGACAGTATTGCTTTTGACATGCTACTGACACCAGGCAGTTGTTGGGATCTTTTTTTCCCACAAATGTTAGATGTCTTTGCAATAATGCCTGTTTTTAACACAAACAATGACAAAAAAATAGTCAGTTACAATATTTCTTCTCACCCAGCTGTCTTTGAAATGCTGAATAGAAGAAGTGTTTCTTTGTCAGAAGGCCAGACCACTGAAAATAGTAAGCCAGAAGAAGCAATTAAATGGTTTGCACTCAGTGTGATGTAAATTTCTTCTAGCATTACTGGTTTTAAACACCTAAGTATTTTGAGACAGACTGTCATTCATTTTCTAATTGCATGTAAAAATATTTATATGGATTAAATAGTAGCGTTCAAATGTTTAATTCTCCACCCACCCTACCCCTTGCCCTGCATGGAAAAATAAAGAATTCATGACATATGTTGTCCATCATATTCCCATACTTTAAGTTCAATGCAGAATGTCTGTATATGTATGCTAATGATTATCTCCTGAGACTAATCTTTTCAGGTAAAATCAACTTCAACTGGTTTTAAACACTTGAGTGAAGCAGCTAAGTGTAAAACCTAGATGCCTCAAGGAACCTCTATAGTCAATGATGAGAGATAGGTATCTCTACATCATGATTCAACTCATTTAAATCACCTTATTTAAAATACACATCTAAAATTAGACAGATTATTTTGAATCATAAAACTCTGCATGTGTAAGAAAGATCAGGAGATAATTCAGGAGTAGAAGCAAAAGGGGAAAATCATTGATGATGCTTGCTACCCTAAAGCTCTGGCAAGAACATTCATGCTGACTGTCTGCCATAGCTGACTCAGATTCAGGTTTTTTTATGAATGTGAATACTTTTTTTATGAATGTAGCTGAAAAGTTTTACCCACTCCTAACATATAGCACAGGATGTTGGTGGAATTATTTTAGAACTCAGTAGACAGAAATACATTAGTAGCAACACCAAAAATGCTACAGCAAAAGCAAGACAATGAGAGGTAGTCCAGTCTCAGTGCTACCAAACACAGATTTGTAGTTTCATCTATGGCCTAACTTCCTCCTAAATGTCAGTTATATCATTGGCAGATGAGCTCTGGGAAAAGTAGAAAGATCATATTTGGAAACACTATAGCACAAGGAGATGAAGGTTAAGACCTTCAAAATGGTTAGATCATTTTGGTCCCTTTTTTCTGGATTCAGTTTATTGAATCCAGTTCCACAATGGAGGCACCTAAAAAAAATAGAATCTTAAAAGTGTGTCCTAAGTGGCTTTCCATGGTGATATAGAAAATCTTATATAACCCCTAATCTGAACTCCAGATCTACTTCCTGCTCACCTACCAAGTAATAATTAAAACACTAGAAAGAGCAATTGACGCTTCTATATTTACCTATTCAGCTCAATATAACTATTGGTGTTCTCTACTAGAAGACTCTTTCCAAAGAGCTCCTAAAACATAGAATGGTAGAATCATAGAATCATTAGGCTGGATCATCTAGTCCAGCTGCAATCCTTGCCCTGGCAAAAGTACTTCTGCAGTCAGACCTCTCCTTTACTCAACTGTCAAAGGGCAATTATCTTCTAATTGTAGCGTAGTCTCAATTTGTTAAGATCAGCTGCGTAACATGCTCTTCTCTCATCTTGCTTTTCTGTCACAGAATCACAGCCTTTGAGGGCCATCTTGGCATCTGATTTGATGTTGAGTGTGATCCATTAAGTCTTGTTGATATTTTTTTCCCCGGCGGTCCAAATCAAACTCCCCCAAACCCTAGCATTACAGTCCGGTGTTATTTCCATGGCTCTGCCCGTAGATCAGCAACAAAGTGATTTCTCCAAAGGGAAATACTGGCTTAAAAGCTAACAATTGCAACAAGAGCTCATTTTGGTTCCATTTCCCCTTATCTTGTAATAATTTGTAGTGTACAAGTGGGTTTTGTGCTTTGTTTCTTTGTCTTCCTGGAAGCTGCCCTAAGAAAACTCACATCAGAAAACATGTTCTGGTCTCAGCCATGCCATTAAGATCTATATGCCGAACCCACTATGCCTTTTCCTTAATGTGAGACTGAAGACCAAAGCATAATCTTGGGACAAATATCTACATTTTTCTGCTGGGGCTCATAGAAATCTCCCTTCTTTTAGTTCTCCAGCACAGGTCCCTAAAGGCCTGAGAAGCTCCTGGGCCAGTCCTATGGCAGTTGTTACCAACAAAAGAAACAATAACTTGTCAAAAATTACTTCCTGTCTTAATTCCTTGGGGCTTTTAGATGAGAAAGGAATGGGGAAAAAAGAGGAAATTAAAATTTCCCTAGCAAGACTGAGAAAGATACATTTTAAAAGTGTTTATTTACCTAGAAATATATGCAAGCACCTAGCAGGAGTTTCATAAACAATTGTGGAGCATGCTCCATGCTCCCTGCAGAAAAAAATGGGCAAAAAAATGAAATAAATAAATAAGTCCTCCAGCTATTTGTTCGACCTACAGGACACCTAAACAACTTGGATGTTGGCTCATATGGATGACAGCCTCAGTAGGACAAACAATCTTTAGAGATTTGCTGGAAGTCTGAGGTCACTCTGCTGTGGTCACATGCAGTGATGGCTTTTCTGAAAGATCATTTTCCTACAGCTAGTCCCATCAAAATCTGCCTGGAAGCATCAGTATGCATTTCAGTTCTACTGTACTTTTGATCTGCCTGGATCTGCATGATCAGGAAATATCATTGAAATTGGAAATACACTTTTTTCAAGCACCATGGCCAAATCCTTTAAAAGTCCATTGCCTCAGATCATGATTTGCTATTTGAAATGAAGAGGCATGAATAACAAAATAAAGCTTCACCGATAAACCGCTGACTGCAATTCCCAGAAACACTTTTACCCATGGATCCCACCTTTTTCTTTTCATTTTCTGATTCCCAAGGTAGAAGATATGAAAACTTTTAAACTTTCCTGGTATTTTACTGAGGATATGCCTGTGCTGCAGTCAGCAGTGTTGTGTGAATACATTTGAGGTTGCTTTAAATGAGATAGGTTAGATTCTGAGACTCAGTTGTTCTATAGTACCACAATGCTCAGTATGAGCTGATTTTCTCCACTTCTTGTGTTTACAGGGGGATTAATGCCAAGCAACCAAACACAGACACTCCTCTGCTGGGGGAACAACAAGGAAGAGAAACGGTGTATTTCATCCACACTGTCAAAAACAAAACAAAATAAAAGACAATAGGGACCAGTCAGAGGCATTGTTAGAAAACAACAGGTTTTTTGCCACAAAGTGATGACTGGACCTACTCCACAATAGTTTTTAGAAGGGCAGTGATTTGACTGGCATTTTCAATGCCAGCAAAGAAGGCAGAACAACTAAAGGTTTTGTTTGGTCTTTATCATGTCAATTTTTTTTCCTGTTTCCTTGTTCTGTTTGAATAAGATTACATCAGTGCTTACAAAACAATTGCTCCTTATGCTGCACTATTGTTTCGTTCCTTCATTTTAAAAGAAATATTTCACAGGGAATTTAAAGCCTTTCTATTTGCATTGTAAGCAGGGATCTGTGCAATGTACTGCTGTGGGCTGAATTCTGCATGCAGTCTCTTCCTTCAGTCTCACTTCAGATACCAGCCTGATCATTCTGCTTGTGCTCTCCTTTACAGGATTTGACCCACAGACACTTAAATGAAAATTTACTGCTTTCATGCAGCTCTGGTTTATTAACACCATAACTGTGAGTAGTATCTCAGCAGAAGCTGCCACAGCCCTGATACTTCCCAGTAGGAGCTTCATTCAGATGTTATATGGGAAATGGAAGTTTGAAAGGGTGTTTGAATATAATCTGAAACCTTCATATTTAAACAATGGAAAAAAAAATAAGATGAAATAAAATAAATATTCAGCCTTGATTCTTCTACTTTCATAGTTATTCAAAGACAAGACACCTTCTCTTTAACCCAATACACATTGCTCTGCCAAAGTACATTTTTTATAAAGAAAGAAGTACTTGAAATACCTTAGGTGTTATTTTCAATCTTTTGCATTATAATATGATAATGACAGTACATCTCAGATCACACTGTCAACTCTGCGTTAAAATAGCCTTTCCATGTATATGGGGATACTTTTTCTTCATGTAGCCATATGAGTATTATTTTTTTTACATTAAGGACCATAGATGGTGTCAAGAATTTATAAACAGAATAATAGCAGAGCCTCTGCCTCAGCTCATTTGGTAAGAGCTGAATTTTCACTGATTTGAAGAGACACATCCAACCACAAAAAATTAATGAGAGAGTGCTCCCAGGGTCACTTCTAAGTACCACCATGGTATTTTGATTAGCGCTGAAACCTGGGACCTCGTTGTGGGTACAATCCGTAGTCATTATAGAAGAGAATATGTACTCCGAGATAAAGGATAAAATCTTGACCACATACTCATGACATGTAAGAATTCTTACCTGGCAAAAGAGACTACGTCTTTGTAAGACTAGAAGCAGCAGGATCTTTTCAGGAACAGCTGAGTGCAAACTGCTACTGCTCTTCTTACAGAAAGGAAGACAATGGTAAAAATAAGAATATGAGCACAAAAGAGTGGCTTTACTGATTCTGATAGCATCTTTTTGCAATTCAGAACAGAACATAATAATGAATAATGCCATAATGAAGGCATGTAGAAATAGAAAAGGGATTTAAAGCCACCTGCAGTTGAGATTGGCAGCCAGGAACACCTGTATTTCATTTTTACATTTGCTCAATACTGACCCAAAGAGGACTAGCATACTTGTTAGCTACATCACACTATATTATTTGTTAACAATAAACTGGGGATATCTCTGAAGTCCAAAGGTATACTTAAGACTTACATGCTATTAAAAGGTCAATCACTGCCTCTGAAATCTGAAAGTAAAAAGTCCTGTAGGTGTTCAGAAAATGTACACTATCCCATCAAAGATATTAACTACTTGACTTTTGAAAGATATAGAGAAGCTTCATCTGCCAGGTTATTTCTATCATAAGGAAAAGTGTCAGCAAATACATACACATCTTCAATGCTGAATTTTACTACCATAACTGGTCTTTAATACACTGTAAAAAATAAGAAATAAATACACAGGGCAGACTTAAATTTTATAGTTCTTTATACATATGCATAGAGAAACATTGTCAGTGAAAAAAATTAAAGTTAAAAGCAGTTTCAGGATCTGTGCTTGTTCCAGAGTCCCCAAGCAAATTTTTGGCAAGTGCCTATTTTCTACTATGTAGGTTTTATTCCTTCCTCTATGTCTGCCTGAGGTATCCACACTGACAACAAAATGTTATCTGGATAATTCTACAAAAAGATGTAGAGAACTGAATGAACATAAGGTCACATGAAGAAAGGAAATATATTGAAAAAGTCAGAGGTACTATGTGTTTGTTTTTTTCTAGTATTACCTATACACATAATTGATGGCACTTGGAGTGGAAAGATGATCTCATATTTCAAATGATGGATATGGATTCTGACAACTAAATTCAGGTCTCTTGATTTCCCGGTTAACTTGAAGTTAACTCACTTTACTTAACTGAACAATATGGTGTTCTCTTCTTTTCAGGTTCATTTACTTAAATGATAAACTTTCCCAGGCAGACATTTTCTCACATTATAAATGTGCACTGCAGAACCCAGTTCCTTTTGTATCTGTATTCCCAAGGTTAACCCTCAGCATTGAGAATATGGATGTTTAGATTCATACAATAGGACTGGAATGGACCTATGGAAATCCTCTGGTCCAGCTACCCTGCTCATAGAGGATCAAATTCAAAGTCAGATCAGGCTGCTGTGGATGTCATCCAGTCATCTTTTGAGTATCCCAATAGAATTCATAATAATTGTGCATTGATTTTAGCAGGGCTTGGGTAAATTTATTACTTTATTTTGTTCCTTTTTATATATTTTTATTTTACTTTCTGCAATGCATTCTTAAATCTTAGCCTTCTGCGGTGATTTCAAAGCCTACTGTAAGTTGATATAGGTGACTGCATTTCTCTCTCTCTCTATTTTTCTTTTTGCTGTATAAAGTTAATGAAAACTTTATGTAAGAAACTGTTTCCACATCCAGAAAGAGTGACCTCATGTTTCATCCTTATATTACAGTATCACAGTACATTAGAAGTTGGAAGTGACCTCCAGAGATCATTGGGTTCAACTGCTCTTGCCAAAGCAGGATCACCTAGGGCAGTCCATACAGGAATGCATCCAGGTGGGTTTTGAAAGTCTATAGAGACTCCACAACCTCCCTGGGCAGCCTGTTCCAGTGCTCAGTCACCTTCACTGTAAAGAAGTTTCTCCTCATGTTGAGGTGAAATCTTCTCTGTTCAAGTTTGTATCTGCTGTTTCTTGTCTTATTATTGTGCACCACCAAAAAGAGATTGACCCCCTCCACTTGACACCCACCCCTCAGATATTTATACACATTGATGAGATCCCCTCGGTCTTCTGTTCTCAAGACTAAACAGCCCCAGGGATCTCAGTCTCTCTTTGTAGGGGAGATGCTCAAATCCCCTAATCGTCCTAGTGGCTCTCTATTGGACACTCTCTAGCAGTTCTCTGTCTTTCTTGAACTAGAAAGCCCAAAACCAGACACAGTATTCCAGGTGTGGTATCACCAGGGCAGAGTAGAGGGGTAGAACTTCCCTGGACCTGCTGGACACACTTTTCTTGATTCACCCCAGGATACCATTGGCTCTCTTGGCCACAAGGGCACATTGTTGTTCCATGGAGGACTTGCTGTCCACCAGCAAGTGTTAGTCTTGTTTCCCATTTTTCATGCTTTTTAAATTAATCATGTTAATTTGTAAAAAGTCAATTGATACAAAGGTAATGGGGTTTTGAGAAAGCTGTTAACAGTAATCTGCTTAATTAACAAATCATGTATAAAATCATGCTCACTATAAACACTGCTGTGGAGAACATGCAGTCTATTAAGATTCATAGGAAGGCAACATGTTCTGCTTTGTCAAAAAGGTTTAACTGCTGATGAGCAGGTTTTGAATCCTGAAAGCTGTATAAATTCATACTCCCTTACTGTATTTCCATTAAATTTTCCCAGAATGTGGGCTACTTAGGTCCTAACCTGTCATTTCCTCTCAAGAATAGAATAGAATAGAATAGAATAGAATAGAATAGAATAGAATAGAATAGAATAGAATAGAATAGAATAGAATAGAATTAACCAGGTTGAAAAATACCTTTGAGATCATTGAGTGCAACCTATCATCCAAAACCATCTAATCAACTAAACCGTGGCACCAAGCGCTCCATCCAGTCTGCTCTTAAACACCTCCATGATGGTGACTCCACCAGTTCCCTGGGCGGCCCATTCCAAAGAGCAATCACTCTTTCTGTGAAGAACTTCTTCCTAACATCCAGCCTAAACCTCACCTGGTGCAGCTCAAGACTGTGTCCTCCTGTTCTGTTGGTGGTTGCCTGAGAGAAGAGACCAACCCCCACCTGTCTACAACCTCCCTTCAGGTAGCTGTAGACAGCAATAAGGTCTCCTCTGAGATCTGTGCTGAAGCCCTATTTAGTTAAAGGGGACATGTCACATCATATAACATACTTCACCACTTGGAAGGTAGTGGTGAATGTCCTGCTTGCAGTAGGGTTAGCATCTGATAGGATTGGTGATAAATATCAAGCAGCAGAATGTTATTACTATATGAGGAAATGGAAGACAGGGCAGAATAGAAAAGCACAGCACATGATGACCAGCCCTGCTGGTCAAAGAGGATAAGAGAGTGCATCTTCAAGTCATAACAGAAGATGCAAAATAGATACTTTATTGTAGTGAATCATCTGTGCATTGATGAACTAGTTATGAAACAAATCAGTTTTGAGTTGTCTTATTAGGTTACTTCTTACTCTGCTAGGTAAGGATGACAGATCTGCCTGCCAGTCAGTGAGATAGCAGCCAGGGCAAGGACCGGCCAGAAGCCAGGAACACATTAGAGATTTTTCTGTTCACCAGACTGGATCTATTTCCTTTAGAATGATGAAGAGAATGAAGCTGCTCTAATATATTCTATGAAAAAAAAATTACCTTTTTTTTTTTTTTTTTCATTCTGTTTCATTTTGCATTTGATTTAGTGCAACAATTTGTTGTTGTCCTTTGTGATATTAGCTGATGATTAGCTTGTGACCACTGTAGTAGCTGACAGATCTTCTTTGCCAAGTTCAGAGTCAGACTTCCAAGGTTTCCATCCTTAAGGATTCAGAGACTTCATTATTCAATTATGACCAAAGGCAACAGACAAGATCCTCTTTCACAGTTATATGAGAACTACGATGCATTTAGCATGAATAGATCTGAATTAAATCATGTTTTCTGAAGGACACTTTGTAACAAAGACATAGGTCAGGAAAATTGTGTGTTGATGTAAAATTAGGTTTTTCTTACAAATACAGCTCCTAACTAACCATCTAAAACTTCCTAAGGATGTCTACAAATATATATATTTATTTAATAATAAATTATTTCTATGGTCATATTAGCTGGCAATGAAGTTGGTGAGGGGTTTGGAACACAAGCCCTATGAGGAGAGACTGAGGGAGCTGGGGTTGCTTAGCCTGGAAAAGAGGAGACTCAGAGGTAACCTTATTGCTCTCTACAACTACCTGAAGGGAGGTTGTAGACAGGCTGATGATGGTCTCTTCTCCCAGGCAGCCAGTACCAGAACAAGAGGACACAGTCTCAGGCTGCACCAGGGGAGGTTTAGGTTGGATGTTAGGAAGAAGTTCTATACAGAGAGAGTGATTGCCCATTGGAATGGGCTGCCCATGGAGGTGGTGGAGTCACTATCCTTCGAGGTGTTCAGGAGGAGACTTGATGGGGTTCTTGGTGCCATGGGTTAGTTGTTTAGGTGGGTTGGATAGGTTGATGGGTTGGACGCTATGTATTCTATAAAAATTAACTTTTACACACACACAAAAAAATTGGTCTCAAGTCCTTCAGGGTCATTATCTCATCTTAGCAAGCACTCCAGAGCAACTTCATTTAATCTATTTGCACCAGGCAATGGTTCCTAACCATCTATATCAGCTGTAGAAGGCACTTAAAACCAGTTGGAATCATTTGCCAAAAAGAAAAAAAAAATCTCAAGGTCCCTAAGGAAGGTGTGAAAGCTTCTCTGTATTACATGAACCAACAGCTCTGTCCATTTTCCTCTTCATTTACAATCATCACACAGAGCAGGGATCCAGGAGGGGGTTATCTCCACCACTGAGAAATAAAAAAATTCTGACACTATCTGGACATAATTTATTATAACCTATATAGCACACGTCCAAGGTCATTGGCATGTTCCAGCAAAATTTTGGTAAGGCCTGCCTGGTTCATCAACTTGGACACTCCTGAATATTGCTACTGCTTCTAAAACTTTAGATTTAACATAGACTAAGGGTGTTTAAAAAGAATTCTGACTGCTTGAGGCGAGTGTATTCAAGACTGCCCTTTTCTCAATTTCCAGTCTTTCTGCACATGCTGTATCAGTCACTATTAGCCTGTTTTCTGTGTCAGTCCCTCTGGTACAACATACTTGAAGCCAGGAGAGGATGAAGGCAGAGTTCTTGAAATCTGGGACCCTTGCCTAAAAAAAAAGCATGGATGCAACTGAGCCAAAGTCATAATCTTGGAAAAGGATTCACTACACATCTGGTTTCTGCCTGCCAGCCATCTGTTAAGTGGATTGGGTGTTGGCTGGAAAACCCCAGCTATCAAGAGGAAAAACAAAGATCTGTGCATTGGGAAAAGACAAGTGAGAAGTGAAAAGGCAATAAAATAGGAGAAAGGTGAATGACAGAAAGTTTAGGAAGAATACACTGACATTTTACCAGGCCTTTTGTAATCAACTCTCATTCTTAAAAGCCAATTGAGTGCAAAATTCTCCTCTCAGGGAACAGACAGCCTTGAAAACAAAATACCAAAGCCAAAGGAGATGCTGTTCAGAGAAGCAGTGCTGGCTTCTTAACAATACAAATTATACTCTGTATAGAACTACTTTACAAAAGTTTCATAGGACAAAATTTAGTTCAAGGTAAAAAATACGGATGAATATGTGCCTATGTGTATATATATGTAAAATATGTATCTATCACTCCAGTTTCACTGAAACTGCACTGAGCCGCACAAGCCAAGGAGCTGGTTTCCTAAGAATAAAGAGATGTAAAGTATAGTCATATTCTAGAGGAAAATGAATATCAATATACAGCTTCTACATGATACTAGTATCATTGATTTTTGGCAGTAGTCCACATATGAATGAGCTACAGTTTATGCCATAGGAAGTTATGACAATTCTGTTTGTAAGTACTGCTTATTTGTTACCACACTCTGCTCCTGAGTGAAAGGGTTCTTTGGTGGCTAGCTGCTGTGAAACTCAATCACAATGTTCCATGTGCCATGCCACGGTAATTGTTTGGCAAATGATTACAGTGAGTGTGTGTGTGCATACAAAAGCAGCTAAGCCTGTCTAAAACACAGAAAAAATGCGGGAGAAATCCTGTGACTTTTCATTATTCACTGAATGCTACTCATGGAATCTAGGCCAGGAGAAACCACTACGGTCATCTGAGCTGATTCTCCTGAAAACCCAGTCACGATACCACCCCAGAGTAATTATTACCTGAATTTAATTTCCTGTGAAGAATGACTGAGAGAACTGGGGCTGTTTAGTCTTGAGAAGGCTGAGAGGGGATCTTATTAGTATCTATAAATATCTGAGGAATGGGTGTCAAGATGAAGGTGACAGCCAGTCTTTTTTCAGTGGTGCCCAGAAATAGAATAAGGAACAATGGAGATAAGCTAGAACACAGGAAGTTCCACCTCAACATGAGGGGACACTTCTTTACAGTGAGGGT
Source organism: Melanerpes formicivorus (assembly GCF_026170545.1). Taxonomy (NCBI): domain Eukaryota; kingdom Metazoa; phylum Chordata; class Aves; order Piciformes; family Picidae; genus Melanerpes; species Melanerpes formicivorus. Next base: position 28,094,597 of record NW_027142357.1, read on the forward strand.
GATGGATCACTGGAACAGGCTGCCAAGAGACATTGTGGAGTCTCCCCTGGAGACTTTCAAAACCTGTCTGAATGCATTCCTGTGTGGCCTGCCCTAGGTGAACCTTCTTTGGCAGGGGTGTTGGACTCGATGATCTCTGGCAGTCCTTTCTAATCCTTAATATGCTATGATTCTATGATTCTATGACTGATTCCCAGACAACTGGAAACTGGCCATTGTGATGCCCTTCCACAAGAAGTGCCAGATGGAGGAACCTGCAAACTACAGGCCTGTCGGTCTGACCTCAGTGCCAGGAAAAATTATGGAGCAAATAATCTTAGGGGCAATCACTGTGCACCTAAAGGATGACCAAGGGATCAGGCCCAGCCAGCATGGATTTAGGAAGGGAAGATCCTGCCTGACCAACCTGAGCTCCTTCTATGATCAAGTGACAGCCTGGTGGATGTGGGGAAGGCTGTGGATGTGGGGAAGGCTGTGGATGTAGGCTACCTGGACTTCATCAAGGCCTTTAACACTGTCCCCCACAGCAAACTCCTGGACGAGCTGTAAGCCTGTGGCTTGGACAGCAGCACTCTCTGCTGGGTTAAGAACTTGCTGTCCACCAGGACTCCAAGGTCTTTATCCATGGAGCTGCTTTCCAGCAGGGCAGCCCCTAACCTGTACTAGTGTTTGTTGTTACTCCTCCCCAGATGCAGGAACTTGTACTTGTCTTTATTGAACTTCATGTGGTTTGACTTCCCCAGCTCTCCAGACTGTCCAGATCTCATTGGATGCACAACTTGAGGGAGTGTTGGCCACCTCCCTATCCCCCCATCCAGTTTTGTATAATCAGCAAACTTGTTGATAGTAGTCTCTATCCTCTCATCCAGGTTATTGATAAAGATATTGAACAAAATTGGACCCAGGACTGATCCCTGGGGAACATGACTGGCCACAAGTTGATTATGCCACTGACAACGACCCTCTGAACTCTGTTGTCAAGTCAACTTTCAATCCACCCAATGGAACATTCTATGAGGATGTTGTGGGAGTCAGTGTTAGAAGCCTTACTGAAGTCATCCACTGCTCTTCCTTCATCTACCCATTTGGTCACAGATTCATAGAAGGCTATCAGATTAGTAAAGATCTGCCCTTGGCAAACCCATATTTGCTACTTCCAGTAACCTTCTTTTTTTCTCCATGTGGTTAGAATGAGCTTCTTCATCATCTGTCCAGGAATGGAGGTGAAGATGACTGGTCTGTGGTTCCCTGGGTCTTCCTTCTTGCCTTTTCTGAAGACTGGATTGACATTTGCTTTCTTCCAGTTGTCAGGCACCTCTCCTGTTCTCTATGACTTTCCAAAAATGGTGAAGAGAGGCTCAGCAACACTATCAGCCAGCTCTCACAGCACACATGGACACATCCCATCGGGGCCCATGGATTTGTGTGTTTTCGGTTGGTACAAGTGATCTCTAACCCAGTCCTGACTGACTCGTGGAGTGTTCTCTTCCCTCCAGTTCTGCTCTCTTGCTTCCAGAGACCGAGGTTCCTGAGGGCTGGTCTTAGGAGTAAAGACTGAGGCAAAGAAGGCATTCAGCAACTCTGCCATCTCTGAATCCTCTGTTACCACATCTCCCGTATGATTCAGTAGTGGACTGACCTTTTCCCTGTTCTTCCTTTTAATCATTGATGTGTTTGAAAAAACTCTTCTTGTTTTCTTTCGCCTCCCTGGCAAGACTCAGTTCCAGGAGGGCCTTGCTCTTTCTTGTTGCATCTCTATATTCTCTGGCAATATTTCTATAATCTTCCCAATTGACCAGACCTTTTTTCCCACATACTGTAAGCCTCCTTTTTCTTTTTGAGTTTTCCTAAGAGCTCCTTGCTTACCCATGCAGGTCTTCTTCCTCCCTTACTTGATTTTTATTTTTTTTTCCCAAGGGAACACATTTTTCTTAAGCTTGGAGGAGGTAATATTTTAATATTAACCAGCTCTCTTGGGCCCCATTTCCTCCTAGCCCACTGAATGCTTCTAAATAGTCTTGAAGAAGACAAACTTACCCCTCCCAAAGTCTAGAGCTGAAATTTTACTTATCACCCTGCTTCTTGATCTAGTGATATTAAATTCTAACATGTCATGGCCACAATCATGGAACGATAGACCAAACTGTCACATTCAGTCATACTTCAATCTCAATTCCTGTTCTACAAATCAAAGAACTCATCTCTGCAAGACCATTCCCTGGATTTTTTTTGTGTCTTTCATTCATTCTCCCTTCTCCCCAGTATGCAGGGCATACTGGTCACCCTGCAGCCAATCATTTGTTTCCCTGGGTGTTACTCACATATGATGTACCAGGCAGACAGGCATGCAGGAAAATCATACCATGGTCCTTCTTTGCTCAGGGTCTGTATCCTTTTTAGATAAGACTCATTCTCCTAGTAAAGTTTCACATATATTCTCTGTGGATCCTTCATTAAGGGATATTTAGTGCTTGATTAATTTGCTAGCAGGATAGAGTTATCTTATGACTATGACTCTGTATTAATGTACCCTAAATAGGCTACACATTAATAAACTTGAATGTGACAGTAAAACTTTAAGAGGCACAGTACCAGCTCAATTCTCCCTCCTTCAGATCAGATGCTGCATAATGACTAAACATGATAGTTTTATGTAAATGAGAGAGATGGCAAGATAAGACTTAAGCACTTTAATATTTTCTTGATTGTATTTCATTTGGTATTAAGTAACCTTGAATAAACAAGACTTTACAAGTACATCAAGAGACTGCAATTAACATGTTGTTGGTAAACACTTGGAATTAGAACTTTTTCTCTCTCACACCACAAGAAAGATGGGCAAGTATTTCTTATTCTTCTGCCTACAACATCTAGTTGTTAAAACCATGAAGCCTGGTGAATTATAAGCACTTCTGATGTGTTCTCAGATAGGTTTTGTGAAGAAGACAAAATAAGGGTAGCATTTCTAAAAATGTTTTAAATGTAGATGTTTGATAGGCTACAGTGCAGAGTCCTCAATAAACCACAGCATCAAGTAGAACTGTGGGGAAAGCAGAGATGGCTCACAATTAACTTCCCAGCAGCAGCTTCAGAATGAAGGGTCAAAACTTGGAAATCAAAAGACAAAAAGAAAAGATGTTCTTACAAGGTGCATGAAAACCAGATTTATTCCATTAAAAAAACCAAAAGCTAACTCACTTTTCTTGGAGAAATGTGTGGGATAAGTTTAGAGGAATGGCTATTTAGGATTACTGGAGGAGGGCTCTTCAATCCTCTTCCTAGCAAAAAATCAAAGCCCATTGCCAAACAAGGCTGCACTCAAGTGGATATTGCTGTCCTGCTGCCTGCATCCTAGTGCTTTTCTAACATCAGATATCATTGGTGATATTTTCAATCCCAATGTAATGTACTTCACATCCAGCCTTTGACTTGTCCTCCATAAGTGTTATAGATCTCCCCACACATCCTTTCCCACTGTCTTTCTGCCAGATGAACAAATTACTGACCTCACCTCCCTCCAGCTGTGCGGTACAACTTTTCACTCTCCTTACCTCTGCCTGCTGAAGCACTCACATGGATTCTAACTTGTCTCAGGCAAAAATAACTAAGGTTAGCAAGGACCTGCTGCTTAAAGTGCTGTGGAAAATTTAGAACATTTTTACTTAAATGGATGAAGAAGCAATTCTTACAAGCATCTGAGCTTGCCAGTCACCAAAGACCTTTAGCTTGGATAGAAGTTTTAAGTCGTATTGACAGCTAATGAAAATGCCCCAGCACACTTCTCAGGTACAAGAAAAATGGGAAGAAAGCAAGGGATAGTAAGTCAATGCAAGGGAGCTGGAAGCAACAAGTCCTGACTATATATCAATTTTCCTTTCTAAACACCTGATTCCTTTCCTCAGAACTCTCTGCTCTGCTAAAGACAGCCTGAATTACCAGGAATGACAGTACGTTTGCCCCAGTCAGACTCCTGTTCTCTGAAAATCTAGTTTTATATGCAGAAACACTGAAATCGTCAACACAGGGGTGAAGCAAAGGACCAAATCATGACATTTAATTTCACTTACTGGTGTCTCTCTCATGCCTCTTAGTAATCAGCATCTCTCTGCTAGACTCTCTCCAATAGGTCCATATCGTTCTTATACTAGGGGCCCTAGAGCTGAAGACAATACTCTAGGTGAAGTCTCATCAGAGCAGAGGAGCACCTCCCTCGACCTTCTGCCCACACTTCTTTTGATGTAGCCCAGGATATGGTTGAATTTCTGAGCTACTATATCAATTTTTTGCCCAACCTGTATTTGTGCTTTGGATTACTCCAACCCAGGAGTTGGATCTTGCACTTGACTTTATTGAACTTTTTGAGGCTTGCAGTGGCCTATCTTTCAAGGCTGTCAATGTCCCTCTGAGTGGCATCCCTTCCCTCCATCATGTAAATAACACTACCTCATCTCCTACAAGTCATGCTTTTCTGAAGTTGAAATGGTGGTGACATGAATCCGTTATGTAAAAGACTGACTATAAATCAGAATCACAAAGATTTTTCAGGAAAAATGAAAGATCCTCTGACATCTTTTTAGCAGAAATAGGCTTTATTGTTGTTTGATGTTTGGGTTTTTTGGTTTGCTGTTTTTCTCTCTCTGTGTGTTGGTTTTATTTCTTTGATGGATTTTATTTGAAAAAAGAAAGTTACTTTCTTTTTAGCAGATTGAAATCTTTTTTCTTTCCTCCTGTTTCTTTTCTACCCCAATGTTCCCTACAAGAGCTAATCCCTCAGCATGGCATTGTTAGACAGCATGAAGGTTAAGTAAGTCTTCATTGCATTGCATTGAGTTGCTTGGAAGCATTCAGTCTTAATTTTAAAGCTATTTTATTAGCTTTTTTGCTTTGAATTTCTTTGGAACCTACAGCCTATATAAACCATCAGCCTAATTGTATAAAGTTATGCAGTGGAAATAGCTACAATGAGTACCACACAAAATTTTAAAAGCTCTTATTACCTTTGCATATAGTATTTAGCCTGGATGAAATAAAATTAGAAATCTGTGAATATAGAAGTACCATGAAAGGATCAACACAATTGTTCCTTCTTTGCCTTGAAACACTGAGTTTTCAGATTCAATTCTTAGTGCTTTTCCAACATTATAAATCTGGAGTAACTTCATTTGAAATACTTGGATTACTCTGATGTAAAACCTGAGTATGTGAAAGAGGAATCACAGCTTCTAATATCTTACTGTATAGATAATCTTAAACATATTGGGAAAAACAGTGGCAGATCTTTATATTTTTTTTTTTTGTTTTAGTATTCTGTATGGCAAAATAAATACACCAAAAGTTTGCATAGTTTTTATTTCAGCTGAAATATTATTTTCAGTGCTTAAAAGAAGGAATTTTAGTCATTTGGTGTAAATCTGGAGTACTGTATATAACAACATTGAAATCATTAGGTCTTGTAATCAACAGAATCACACAGGATTTACATTTGTCAAACTGGGCTCACTATGTGGCCTAGCTGTACATCTTTATACAAAGAGCATCTGAAATAACAAGGCATCAGTGCAGCGTTACAACCAGACTCCCAAAGTTGCCTCATTAAAGAACATGAACTCTATACTTAGTGAAATGTGTGTAGTGTGTAACAAACTGTAAATTTATCTTAGATTCAGCATGTATCAAGCTAGAGCAATCTCTCCTCTGTTCTATTCTTTCTCAATATGATCGTTTGGCACTGAATGCTCTGGGAGTTTTACCCTTTCTTTTCCACATTTATGCATGCTGAGACCATGTTGCTAACTGCATGCTGATAAATAAAACTGATTTTCATCCTGGTTTGAAAGCAGTATTTCGTGACAAATACTGTATTTTCCAGTTAGCAAAGAATGTAGAATGGCTTTGAATGTTTAAACTACTAGATATAGCTGTGGCAATTGAGTCTATACAATAGATTTGCAAGTACCCAAATGATTCACAGGGAGAAGAAGGGGAAAATTTGATGTTGAAACTTAACAGCAATTAGAATATAGAAAACACATCTTTGCAAGCTAACAGAGTATGGCACATTATAAAGCTGAATTTGAAGCTCTGACTCAGAGCTTTGCAGTGTATCTAATTTAATAACATCTCAGAATAGCTTGTGTTGTGGTATTAAAAGAACTACATTGAGAATTCATTAATCAATTCTTTCCTCCCATCATGTGACCTTAATATATTTATTTGATACTAATTTCAAGAGCTTATCAACAATCCAAGCCCTGATTGTGGGTCAGGCAAGAAAGGAGCATCAAACTGCAGCAAACAGAAGCAAGTGGAAAAGAGTAAACAAGATGGATATCCTCCTTTCTCAAGTCAACCTTCCCAGGAACTCAGGCTTCTGCAGCTATCTCCCAGTGTTAAACAGCTTGCTCTGTAGATGGTCTTGTTCTCTTTTGTGATCTTTTAAAGTGTCTCAGTCTCCTATGGTAAAGTATCTCTTAATACATCTATCTACTTGTACAGCATCATGGAGAATCTGTTGAACTGTCTATGCTTCTTTGCATGTTGACTTCAAGAGAAAAGGACCTGACCCTCCTACAGATCTTCAAACCCTTTAATAGTTTATGAGTAAGTCTGTTCCATGTATGATTTTGTCTTCATTTTAATGAAAGTATTTGTTGCTTTGTAGAGTCTGTATAGTGATGTCCACATTTTAGTAAAAGTAGTCTTTCTTTGTGGTGTTCTAGTACAATCTGAAGTGTTGTGAATTATTAAAAACATAAAATAATAAAAAAAAATAATCCAGAGGTAAGCCAGAGCAACTGAACCTCTGTGGATCATTTTTAACAGTCTTTAGTCACAACAGCTCATCTCCATCTCCCCTCAAATCAAATGCATTTAAAAGCTAACCAGATAACCAAACTAGAAGGAAGCAAGAAACCCTGAAAGACTGCCCACGTCGTTTTTTCCCTGTAAGATTACTTGGTATGCATCTCATGGAAAATGATATCTTAAAGAGAACATAGAGTACTGAAAGGAACCCTGTGCTCAGAAAATTGGGAGCTACAAACATTAATGGATGGCCAGAGATTTTAACAAGTTTGTAAAACAAAAGGACCATTTTTCTATAATAAGTAAAGCAAAAGCAACCCACACCCAGTTTCTGCTGCCAAGAGTAAAAGGCCACAGGAGGTTGTTTCTAAGGTGTTATTTATACTTGATTTTTAAATGGTCTGAGGGGACAGAGGGTTAAGCTATCAATTATGTAATTGTAAACGAAGAACCTTTGGGAAGAGAAGCAGAAAATTGTGCACTTAGAGAACAAGCAAGACATTTAGGAGAGGTTCAAGGTTAACTCCTTTCCTCCGCTCCTCTGAATTGTATTAGAGTTCACATCATGGTACAAAGCTCAGAGAACAATTCTGGAGCAATAGGAAAGCAATTCCTAAAACTGTGATTTTCTGAGAAACTTGAGGGATGCAGTAGGAAATGTAACAAGAGGAAGGAGAGGACGAGTACAGTCTCTATCCTACCGAGATCACATTGTAGTGACTGCAATTCAAGTGCCACAGACTTTCTGTAAGGTTATTGTAAGGCACTGCTAGACGTGTGAAAAAAGTGTACAGCTAGTGTGAAAACAGGAAATCTGACATGAAATAGAAACAGAAAATGGTCCATGTGCCTGTACAAGTGGAATTGGAGAAAGAGAGAGATAGTAAATGCCATTCCCTAAAAGTAAAGTAGTACAATCCAATTGTTCCCAAAAGCTGAGATTCATATGGAAAGCTTTTTCTTTCATGAATCTTCTGGCTGCTGAAAATACAGTTTTTTTCTGGATATGCAGACAGGAAGGAGTGAGAGAGATTGTAAACCTTTCTCCTTCCTCTTCCCCATTTTATTTTTTAGGAGCTACTCTAAAACCTAAACCCCATCTTTCCACCTTGAAACCTCATTTATAGGCCTAAGCACCTCAGCCATGCTAGGAAGTAGCAAGGTTGATAGTTTGGGGTTCAGATAACATGTTTGCATGTCAAGATAAAAGGCACATGTTGGATGCATTTTCTTTTCTTGGAGATGTTCTTACCGTATTTGGGTTTTAAACTATAGCACAAGAGCGGCATAGATTATGGAAAGGATGTTCCTGTTCTCCCATATGTTCTGTAAACTGTTTAATATTCTGCTGGTTTATGTCTGTGAAAGTATCAGGTCTGCCACGCACAGTAGAAAATGATCACTTCAGGAAATACTCAGGGGGAATTAAAGCGCACAAGTTCGAAACAAATATACATTTGTCCCTCTAGTTGATTGATTTTATTTTTTTTTCCATGTTGAAGCATCTGTGGAGTAGAGAAGACACACATTTTTAATTGAAATCAATGGTCTAGGATTTCAAGCCACATTACCTGATGCAGAACTCAGTAAAGTCAATGGCAGTCTTTCCATTCACTCCAGTGGTCTTTGAATGAAATCCATGCAGCTGAAAGTGATGACCTGCACTTTCAGATGCACCCTAATGCATGCATCTTTTAAAATGCATTTCTATGCTTTTCCTGCTGTGTCTCTTTATAATGCTGTTAATTCACTATAGTATTATGCAATATGTAAATATATTAGTACTATTGTATTGTGTAATGTGTCAATGTATTAGTACTAAGAACGGGGCTTTACATTCTAAGACTCAAATTATGATGTTTCTCATGTAAGCGATTCTTATAAAATCAAATTATATAATTAACAAAAAATTTACTGGTTTTATTTTCATCATTCTATAATGTTGTTTGTTTTCTTGAAAAGTTGTATTTCACTGAATGCTTAATAAAATGTAATTCCATTAGTACCATTGTAATTTAATGATGACCTTTATATAAGGCATTCTAAGGAAATGCAGCCTCCAAGATATTTAGTATCCCAATCCTCTGAGCATCTAGACCAGAACATGCGACTGCAGACTAATTGGTTTTCCCTCCCACAGGGATGATGAATTTCTCAAATGCTGGCAAAAGACAGAGCCTGGATGTATAAAAGTGTTCACCCAGTCCCAGGAGAATTGGGAAGCACTCCTAGGTTTTGTAGTTTAGAGAAACCCATAAAATTTCTTTGTTCTCAGTCTTGGATCAGCCTGTGCTGCTACAGGCTATTAAAAAACACGCACAACACAACCCTTTCCTTATACCAAAGGGCTTACAATCTATGTAAGGGAGACCAAAACTGACTTAGAACTAGTCTGAAGCACACTCATAAAATAGTTTTAGACAGGGATTTGAAGGTAGATAGCATAGAGGTCCTGTGGGAGTCTCCTCTCCCTGCTTGTCCATCTTGCCATATTGCAAAATGTCCATTGTGCTTGACAGAACAGACAAAAATGGCTTATACTAAAATATAGTCTCCTTTTACCACAGAAAATCACTTAAAATTTGTAATAGTTCAGCAAAATTTTGCACCTCATAATGACTACTAATTCATTAACAGAGAAGATTAACAATGACTAATTTCAAGAGGTATTAATGAGTTATTTCTAATAGAAAGAAGGCCTTTTTCTGAATGAATGGCATCAGTTATATGTCAAGTATTTTTTCCTTGCCATCCAGGACTGAATCATTGACATCTATAATTTCCTCAAAAAAATGGCAGAGTTGCCTTGTGCTATAACTTTCTAGAATAGAATGGCTAATAAGTCTATCCTTATTGTCCATGGAAAGTACACAGTACCAAGGCATTTACAGGTACAGCAGGCAAGGTGGCTAAAAGAAATGTAAAATATAATAACTGTTGTAAACAGGAAGGTAGCAACAGAATTAACAGAATATGGACTTGCTCCATTTATCATCGAAGTTTCGTCATCAAATGAGAAGGAATTTCAAAATATAAGACCTAAAATTGATTTAAAAAATTGTGTCTTTTTCGAGTGAGAAACAAACTCTTTGCTTTATTGTGAAGCATTGCCTCACAGCCATTGTTCTAGAAGTGACTACTCTCTTGACCCTGTCTGTAAAGAAACTTTCCTCTCAACAGAAATGTTCATAATATACCAAGGAGTTGCATGCTTTTGGTGATGATCAGGATACTGGATTTCTATGGGAAATACCACATGTAAATCGTTTCGAGTTGCACAGCGATGTCCTTTAGACTGCAATGAGTGCTCTGACCAGCTGGTGGCATCTTTTTGACGATTTCTCAAATGAAGACTATGATCACCAAATCACAGGCGAAAGTCTACAGCTGGGCAATGCTCAGTTTAGTGTCAACACACTGCAGAGTGCCGCTAGTAACATACAATTTTGAACAAGCCAAAATGCAAGTCAGACTGCAAGATGCAAAACTACGGCAACTTTAGGATTTGCTTTTAAAGCACCTATATCATTCTTTTTCCTGCAGTATAACTGGTGTATATCACAGGTGCTATTGCCTGGGCTGCTTGTGGTTTTTTAGTTTGGTTTTGTTTTCTTTCATGTATTAATGTAATTACTAAATGTAAATTAGAACTGAATGTTAGTAAATTAGAACTGAATGTTAACAGATCAGGAATCATTAACTTAAGTCTAACTCTGTTCTATCAAAATCTCTTTAAGCTATTGTCATTGTGATTAATCAAGGCTAGTGTAGGGATGATCTGAGCAACAAATCTGGCTTTCATAAATGTATTCATTTCTGGTTTAGATAAATCAACAGTTGTTCTTAGATTAGAAAGCATTTTCCTGATTTCTAAAGTAGTCTTTCATAAAGAATAAAAAGTATTAACTCAGGTGTCAAAAATGTAAATGTTGTGAAGATAAAAGCCAAATTAAAATAGCTGTTAGTTCTTCTAATGGGGCACAAATAGAGCTGCCAATGTAATCCTTTGTAATATTCACTTCTCTCCCTCTAAGATTTGCTACATTAAGATAGAAAAGGTAGCACTAAGAAAAGACGTAACTTACAGTCATGGTTTTTGGCTCAGAATGATAGACAGCACACTCAGTCCCATGAAAACACCATATAGTCTCAATGAAGGCTACCCTCAGTTGCTAATAATGCCTTATTTAACATCTATCATGAAGTACAGGTAAAGCACATTCCCCATTTTGGGGGGAAGAATGGCAATGCATCGAAGAACGTGACTCTTTACAATTTTGTTTGCAGAGACCTTAACATTAATAAAAACAAAAACTTGCCCATTCCCACAGAAAACAAAAAGCCCAAATGATCTAATGACCAAATCAAACTATATATCTTTAATTATCTCTATGAAATATGACCCAAATCAAACTATATATCTTTAATTACCTGGTGGGATTTTGTTATGTTTTGTTTTCCTCAGAATTTAAAACACAAGGTGAGATTGTTGTTGTTGCTGTTGTTTTGTTTTGTTTTTCTTTTTGAGACAGAGAAAATTGGAAATTCTCTGGAAATTGAACATTAAACTCAATCAGGTAATGTCATATAGAGAAACAACCCATGACTGGGCAAATGAAATAAAAAAAACATACTAATTGGAAGACAATCTAAAATTGTTCTCCTCCCACAGAAACAAAGAAGAAAGCACAGACAAACCAGTGAAAACACAAGGCAAGAAGACAGGTGGAATTAACAAAACTTATAGCCCAAGATGTTACAATTACTTCCATGGAAGCCAAAGTTACTCTGTATTGCAATAAAAACAAGCCCAAATAAGTAAGTTAAGAACAAACATTACACCAACAAGGTTAAGACATGAGAAACATATATGGACTCTGACCTCACTAAGAAACTTGTCCAGCTGGCAATGCCTGGCCTTGTTTTTGTACCTGCTGCCATGCAGATAAGTGTTTTTTTAAACCTTATCCTCATTTCACACTTGCAGTTATCCAGTTGCACTAAAAGCCTGTGAGGAATACTCGGAGTTTCCCCCAATTTTGCTGCTGTTCACCAGCCATTTTTACAGGATGCTTTTGGAGAAATATATAAACCAAAGCTTTGTTTAAGCTCTTGGTCTAAGGTACTGCAGCAATATTTTAACAAGGAGTGTTTTGATTCTTACATTGCAACTGTCTGAGTAAGTCCAGAGGACAAATAATTACTGCTAAAATCCTTTATAATACAATCAATAAAAGAGATCATCACAGGTCTACTTCTAATTATACTAATTGCTGGGTGAGAATGATCAAGGTCAGATGCTCAAACTTACTTTCAATAATTTGAAGTGCTCAAACTATCAAGTCATTGTATTTCTGTGTACCTGCTAATAGTAAACTATTACTGGTTATTACTTAAGATCTTGATGCTAAAATATTTGTATCCATGTTTCCTTAGAATTTCTGTAGTGCTTCTTCCTTAATATCATGCATAAAATGAATTGTGTTGTATAAAGTAATATATATTGCTTGTTTTTTCCCCAAGGCATGGAAATTCTTATTTCTACACAACAGAACAAAATGTACTGCAAAGCAAGTTTTATTTAGGGTCACAAGTTATGGAGCTTACACAGTGGCCATTGAAAGATATTCAGGAATTTTTTTTGCTTTTGAAATAAAGCCATTTTCTGTATAGTTGGTTTTATACAAGAACTTTTTTTTCTTTTTTTTTTTCCTTTTTAATCAGAACATATTCTCATCAGGTTGCATCACTCACCTTGATGGGAAAAAAAAAAACATTTTCACCCATAAGCCCACAAGTGCAGGACATGGTATAAATTACTGTCTTCTAAGTGCTGAATAAAATTATTATCTTGCCAGTATCAAAGTTCTTTGGAGTTTGCACAGGAACAAAAAAAAAGAAAAAGAAACAAACAAACAAAAAACCCCAACAGCTGTTTTCAAAAAGACACTGGCACTTGATCCATTGCTGGCCAGTTTTCTAGGACATGGATCAATCCGACTTCTGAAAATCCAGTCACAAATATAAGCAACATGCAGTGATTTCCTGTGTGTAATCTAGGAGGACTCAAACAAATTTTGTTTTTCTTAAACATCTCTAGCTCTCTCAGGTAAATTCTGTGTTGCACATACTTTACTTGCTTCACTTATTTGCCTATTTTATTGTGGAAGCTTAGTGATGAAGGTGTTCACAGGAAATATTTGCAGAGGACTTCAAATCAAAATGAAGAAAACCAGCCTGTAAGTTCAAACAAACATGCAGGGGGCTGTATTTTTCAGCACATTGTAGGTCACACCACAGGTGAGGAGAGGTGCAGAAGAGGAGACTTTATTACTCTCTACAACTACCTTAAGGGAGGTTGTAGCCAGGAGGGGGTTGGTCTCTTCTCCCAGGCAACCAGCACCAGAACAAGAGGACGCAGTCTCAAGCTGCACCAGGGGAGGTTTTGGCTGGAGGTTAGAAAGAAGTTCTCTACAGAGAGAGTGATTGCCCATTGGAATGGGCTGCCCAGGGAGCTGGTGGAGTCACCATCATTGGAGGTGTTCAGGAGGAGACTTGGTAAGGTTTTTGGTTGCATGGTTTAGTTGATTAACTGGGTTGGATAATAGGTTGGAGGCAATGATCTTGAAGGTCTCTTCCAACCTGGTCTATTCATTAACAAATATGACGAGAGAGATATTACAGCCCAACTGGAGTGTGTAAATGCCCTCATGATCCTTGAGAAAAGAGCCCTGTTTCCACTGTTTCGAAGAGGACAAATAGACAGTGGCTTTATTTTGAATATTTGCACAAGGTAAATAAGGTTGGCTAAGAAAATTCTGTTTATTGTATGCCTTCCCTAAGACCTGACTGAGCACTTTCCCAATAAAAATTATTTTGGAAGAGTTATTTGTTGCTGTCTGGATCAGGAAATCAAGAGAATATTAACATCCGAGTCATTGATCAGTCACAGCTGGGCACACTAGGTCCTGTGTTATTTTAGCCAAATGAAAGGCTGAAGTTCCTCACAGAGAAACTTGAAGTAAGCAAAAAAAAAAAGTGTTTAGGAAAGCATGTATGAGTGATGTAGAACTACCACTCCTATAGACCAGAGCAGTAAGGTATAGTGAGACTATTATCAGCATGAAATGAAGCAATCCATTTTGACATTTCCAAGCTCCACTTTTTCCGTATAACTTTTTATCCCTATGAAAAATTTTGCTATTTTATTTTTTCCTGACTCAGGACCGAGTGTCAAAATATCAATCTTTAGTGAGACAGAAATTCCACTTTATATTAGCTTTCATATCAAGAGTGACATCTCATTTTCTCATTTGAAGCATCTCTATTTTTACACCATTCAGCCTCTGAAGAAAAATAATATATGTCAGAACATGGAATCTTTTGGGGGACACTACTTCTACTTTATATTCCCCTTTCAGATGTAGTAGTTTAGATTTAAGAGGTTCAGTCTGCTTCTTTCCATGAATTCTGCTTTAGCTGGCTAGATTAGAAAGCACAAAGTACCCACTCTTCTGCTGGGAAGGCTCACTGATCTATGCAGAAGCTAGTAAGTTTAGCCCTGTAAAGACTACTCTTGGAGGTATTCCACCAGGAAAATGTAGTGAAGAACAGCACACAGATCTCAAAATGCTTAAATATCAGTGAGAATCTAACAAAGGTCTTTAAGGTGCATGTTTTGGTGTCTTTCACAGAACACATTCTGATAGGTTTTTTCAATCCTACTGGGACTCACTGGAGGCATGTTTTAATTTTAACTGTTCAAGTCTGTGCTATCAATTACAATGAGCTGGGGAACAAACTGCTTCAGTACAAAAGGAAGATCCACTCCCTCCTGAAATTTATATATTTCCAAGATAATCCTTTCCAGCTCTACAGCAAATACGAATGGCAAAAGAGGTAAATTACAAACTCTCCCAAAGTAAGGAAAAAAAAAAAGGGGGGGGGGGGGGGGCAGCGGAATAAAAGAGAATTCCTTGGTCACATGGAAAATACTCTCAGATCATTATACTTTTTATCTTAGCAACACACAGAGAACCTAAATCAGGGAGAGCCAGATTCCCATGTGTACAGAATAAACAGTTTCCCTCTTTCTCAAAAGGCTGTTTAAAATACAGTAAAATGTGCAGAGGAAACAGAGGTATGGAGAGAAGTCCTTTGCTTGTGATCTGTCAGCAGGTTCACAGCCAAGCTAAATCTGATAATTCTTATTTCAATGCCCTCTCTGGGGAATCTTCCAGCTCTTGGATGCAAACTGTTATTAAAGAAGAGTATTAGCTGTTAAAGCAGTGTAATAAAAGATTCCATAAGGTCTTATGGTTCTTGGAAGACGCAAAGAACAGCTGGGAATAAAAACAGTAGATTTGTGATCAGCAGAAAGAAGTAAACTTGCCTTCATATGGATTTATGCCATCAGTTTGAACAATGTGCACTCTCAGATGTCTAATAAGCGACAAGCTCTTGCTACAGACTCTCTTATGGGAGGAAATTAAATGGGTCTCTTGTTCTTACCTGTATTTCTATTTTCACACTGTAGAAAATAATTTCCTTCAGGCCTATGTCCTCCTTTCAAAACTGTGGTTGAAATTGCCCAGTCAGCTCAACATTATGGAGGGAGAGGGACAAAATCAGACATTTAAGTGGTTATACACATATTGTTTCACACAGACTCATGCATACAGCATGATAAAAGAAGCCATATTTCCTTAGGAAAACAAGCTTAAAATAAATGTAATGCTACTTTTCTGACAGCCATTTGGAGCTTTGGCAGGACAAATTGTTTTATTCAATAGCATTTCATAAAGAAAAATATAAGTTACAGTTTTGCCTCCTGTACTCTATGAAGAAAATTAATTTGACCTCTAGGGCTCCTTGCTATTAATCTCCATCAAGTACCCCTGCCAACATGCCTCAAGGGGCCATGAGCCCACAGAAGCACTTATGTCCAAGAGCAGCCCTAGAGATTTCAGCTGTCACAGGTTTAAAGTTTAGCATGCCTAAGAGTTCACTGTCATGGTAAATTCAATCTTTAGGATAATATTGAGAATGGAGGTCTGTGCAATATGCATCATTGAGATATTGTAATAAAACCCTCCCAACCTGCTTAGTCTATTCTGAGGCAATTTTGCACCAAAGTTAGAAGTATTTGGGACACTAAAGTTAGGCTAGGATGGATTTATCCCATGTCTGTACCTAAAAAAATGTCTTAATAGTGCACTTGCTAAAGCACATGTCAAGCTGAGAAATCAAAGCCTAATGACTGAGAACTGAGGCTGGCTTTGAGGCCCTGAGTCGTGCCACATATACAGTAAAAGAATCGGAAGACATGTATAACAGGTCTCTGAGGTACTAGCTAAGAACTGTCAGTTAGGTGGGTGGGCTTCTTCTCAAGTTAATTACACTTCAGAGGTGATCTAAAATCCATGGATTTATAAAGAAAAAACTTTGATGGGATTATTTTTGGATCGATCAAGATCTTCTGAAAGCCTAAGCAGTCAAGTGTGACACAAGAATAAAACTTATCAGCTGGTTGTGGCAATTACAAATAATGCGAATCAGGGACTTTTGAACTTCTAATTCCTATGATACTAAGTAATAATTTAGTTGTCTGTGGCTATTCAATTGTGTACTTCTTTTTTGCAAGGACTTCAGCTGCTTCTTTTTTTTTTTTTCCCACAGAAGATCTAATTAGATGAGTAATGTCAAAGTTTTGCTGGCCACTGAAAGAATATTGAAGTAAAACCAATGAGAGGATACTGCTCTTTGCTTACCCTGCCAACTTGGAGTGTAGTGGCGCAACTGTGGATGTAGATAAATCAGAGATCTCAGAAAAAAAAGGTTAGCAGTAAGCAACAGAATAGAAGCCTTTCAAGTCCTACTTCAAGGTCACATGGAAGAGGGGATAAGCCTCTTCTTTTTGCCACTTCTCAAGTGACTATATATGGCACCAAAGAGGCTCTTTTAAGCTTTGCTTTCATCATTAGCAGGCAATGCCTTCTCTGTAATAGATCCTCAAAGAGTTTGGAAATATAATAACAGCACTCATTTATTGATTGCTTTGATCAGATACTAGATAGGAGGGAAGAAAACCTCAACATACACATCAATAAACAACCTGGAACCTCTAAAGCCATACTGAGAGCCAGAGAACTAACAAGGAGGCTGAGATGCTCAAAAAAGAAAACCCATGACAGTGAATCAATATAAAGCCTTGTGGCAAAGTTGCTGAAGTAAGAGAAGGAATGTTGTATCTCTGTGAAAAGAATTATGTGGCCTGCATTTAAATTCTGAGACAACTAATAAGGGATCTTTCAGGTACAAACAGTGGGTGAGACCATTTCCCTCTCTCCAAATTACTATAGATGATGCTCAAAATGACAAGACTTCAGACAAAGGTCAGGTTATACAGGCTGCATCAAGACACTGATTTGCTGTATACTTCTGACATCAAGTAGACATGAGACTAAGTGGCTTATCCCTTTCCCTGGAAATAAACAGCTTGTGCTTTATACAGGCACTAATGGTATCTGAATGCAGTGGGTTTGGACAAACTCTACAGGGCTATGAGTTGTTTGAGGTGAAGTTGTTCCTGGAGTGCTTATAGCACTCTTATAGCACAGATACACTGAAGAGTCATTCAGAAAAACAAATGGGAAGGGGAAAGAACTGGCAGGAGACATGCAGCCCTTTATTGAAGATTATTAAGAGAAAATGATAGGAAAAGGCTTTCAACTGAGATGAAACGAATGCTTGCCGGAAGCTGAAAACAGCCCTACAACCTCGACAGTATTTGACAGAGACAGGTTGCAACCCAGTCAGAAGGTCTGAAAACTTTTGTGTCTGTTATGGTATATCCTGTGTATGGTAAGCTATGAGGTAGAGCTACCAATAGACTTTAAAAATCCCATTGATGTGTTTTTTCAAAAGCTGTGTTTCTTCTGCAAGAGTAAATACACAAAATGTCTTCAGAAGGCCAGTCATTCCCTTGATATAACCAATTACAAATTCTCAAAGAGAAAGCTGAAAAGTATGTAGATACACAATAACCTCCAGGGATACTTGGTCCTAAAATATAATGCCTAATATCAAAGACCGTGAGCTCAGGGGTCTAAAACGGCCATGAAATTGAAACAGAAGTTCAGCAAGTCCTAGACCTATAAAACTGCAACATTTTTGAAGAATGTTACACAAGAGTCTTTAATCTTCAGACTTACAGATGCTCTAATCTTATCTTTTTGGTGGAATTGTAATGCCAAACTCCTAAGTGTGAGACCATGGGTATCCAAACACTCCCTGAGGGAAAGCCTGGCTGTGAAATATGCACAACTTTCTTTGGGATGTTGTCTATGTGTTCACTTTATTACTATTAGTTTTAGATGTTTTGGCTCTCAGCAGAAGATATGCAAACTCTCATTTCCTAAATGGATCCACATATGTCTGCAGGCTCTCATGGCATACTGAGTAGAATAGCTCTTGTTTCTACTTGTCCATTTTGATAAAGCAGGACAGGAAAGAAACGAGTATTATGTGAACAATGGAGCCACCAAAGATTGACTTGACCTAGGATTTGTATCCCACTATGGTATAAAGCTCCCTATCATCATGGCAGGGCTGGCTTACTTTGCAAAGCATCCTGCAGTCTCGGTCCCCTACACACATATCCTGACTTTCTCCAAAGCCAGAGATTTGGAAATATAAGTTACAACATAAGTTACAACACAGCTGTCCACCTCTAGAAGGAAGCTCCTGAGCACTCCAAAATATTCCCAGAGTTAGATCAATGCCAGCCAGGCAACAAAGCTCACAAATACCCCACCTTCCACATAGCTTTGAAGGTCCGGTATCCAACCAAAGCTTTTTCTGTGCCTCAAGCACAGACAGTTCACATTGCATATGAATGCATGAAATTACTTGAGATCACAGTGTGGTTTCCAACTCATGTAGGATACGAACAGAAGCTCTCTTTTCCATCCAGCTGATTAAACAGACAGATAGTGAAAGTGTGAGTTTCATTTCCCTATGAAACAAGGCTAAGAAGAGCCTCCTGTGAAGTGCTGAAGATCAAAAATGCCAAGTTTTACCAGTTCCTGTTGCTAATGAGGAAAACATTCATTACAAATGTTTTCAAGAGTAACAGTATGTTTGCTCCCACAAATGGGCATCACTGACAAGCTCTATTTGTAGATATTTGGTAAATGATTAAAACTCTCTTTTTTTGTACCATAAAAAAAAAGTGTAGAATCTGATGAGTCAGCAGGGCAATGATAATATTTTTTTTGCTAATTATGTCCTAAGGATTATGAAACTAATAACTGTTTTAAGTAGCTGTGAGAAGGAGGAAGCTTACATTTAATGAAGGTAATTGGATTGTGTGGGAATTCAAGATAAGAAAAACGTAATTAAAAAAAAAAACCAACAAAACCAAACCCAAATGACCCAGGGTTTGGGTTTTAATCCCTTCAATACCACCTTGAAAAAAAAATAAATTAATTTAAATCTCAGTGCAATCATGACTACTCAATTAGAAGAGCTAGGCACACAACAAGTATATAAAGAGGAAAAGGGCGTTAAGAATTTCAGAGTTCATCTATTAAAGTTGCACTTATACAGGTCCAGATTACTGTGAGAGGCCAACAACCAACCCCTAAACCAGGCAGTTACAATTTCCTGTTTCTTCTATCTCTCTGCCTATCTTTCCTCCTTGTGATGGCTACTTTCTTTTAGACCATCCTCACGGAAATAAATTAGCTTTGTTATTTGCAGTGTTAGGTCTCCATTCCCCTATTGTCACTCAACTTCAGAGTTGATACCATCTCACTTCCAACTCCTAATAAATCTTCTGCATTAGCTAGGACATACTCCACCACTTTTGCACTGTGTTTTCACCCAAGTTCCAATCTGGAAAGGTCTTTTCTCTTAGTCTCTATGTCATATGTATCTCAGATTAATTTTTTAAATGTTTCTGAGAGGAACACATAGGATATTGAGTGGTTTTAGATGTGAGTTTGGATGATTAGAGAATGCTCTGGATAAGAGGACAAATATACATGCTGTAGGAAAAAGAATGGTCTATTAATTCTTGTTCTGGCTTCAAAGATCCATTGATCCAGTGATCCAGAGATCATTACTGGGAGGGTGACTGAGCACAGGTTTCCCTGAGTGGTTATGGAATTCCACCTTTGGTGATATTAAAAGTATGCCTGCACCATATTAAAAATAATGATATTAAAATTATGCCATGGACTGGGCAACCAGCTTTAGATAACTCTGCAGTGGGGGACCCCAGTAAAATCAGTGTCTGCTATTCCCAGATTTGAAAACTACAGTGCCTTCAGTGCCTGTCTCAGCAGTAGACAGACTGCTGTTGGGAAAGTCTGTCACTAAAAGGGCAAGCCTGAGGTTAAATAGTATTCAATCTGCTGCCTAATTTCATAGTGCCTTTTACAGGACATAGTTGGGGAAATGCAGTTATTACTCTGTTTTTATTTTATTTTTTTGTTTTCCCAGAGAAAACTCTTCTCCAATAGGATAAAAATAACCTTCCAGAATTGTTCTATCCCTTTAGACTTAGTGAATAATTGAAGAATGCTTTCCCGGTAGTTAGTAATGAAAGAGGTTTACTCTGAATCTTTCTCCATTATCCAGCCCCAGCACTTTCCCCCATTGTTGAGGTTGCAACAGCGGCCTTGGCTGAGCAGTCTAACCCTTGCTTTCTCTCTGCTCCTTTTCTCTCTTGGGACAAGGAGAGGTGGGAGGCAGGCAGTGGAATGGCTTCCCTGGCTTCTCTGACTAGGGGAGTTTTTGTGTTGTCTGCTAATTGTAAATATCTGCATCATATTGTAAATACTGCATAGTTTGTACATATTCATTGCATTCCATTGTGGAGTGTAGTTTTTGCTTGTAAATACAGCTTCATTTGCTTCTAACTGAGTTGGTCTGGCAAAGTTAATGCTAGGGAGGAAACATCAACCCACCACAAACAGAAAGTGAGGGGTAACAGGTACTTTCATATCTCTTCATGAGCAAAATAAGCAAATTCTGCTGCCATCTGGCTGGGAGTAAATCTGCAGTAGCTCCAGTGGATAAGTGAGAAGACTTTGGATTTACTCAGGAATAACTGCAAGCAAAATGTTCAATTACGTTTTTCATCTGGCATGTTCAAACAAACATGTGACTAATGAGACTGACATGTCTATAAATGTATGACAAAGCATCAACCCATATGGCTTACTTTTTTTACCAGCTCTTCCCTCCTACTCTCTTGATTATTCACCTATGGTACCAACATTAACCTCAAAGCAGTTTTCCTCCTATTATATCTTGGTTCTTTCTGTACCCATGTTAAACAAACTTTACTGAATTTCTTCTCTGCTAAATAGATACTCTTTTTCATATAAAATAGTTTCCTATAGCAACCACTAGCAGCTTATGCTTCCAGCCTACAGAAGAAAGAGTCTGTTCAAAGAAAGTTCTGCCTCTATTCCCAGTATAATTTGGCTTCCCTTCTCTATTACGGCAAACATCTACCTGGTTGCAATCACAGATCAGGGGCCCCTGCCTCTACATGACATTGAAAGACTGAGCCCCTAATTTAACTTTTTATGAACTACTCCACTCCAGAGAAACCAGAAAAGAAGCTGCATATTCAAACTGCTTTAATTTTCTTCTAATTTCTTTCGTGATTGTAATGGCACTTATATAAGCTCCATCTTGAAAGAGATGATCTGAAAGGCAAAAAATGAGGAGGGGAATATGTTTGGTTTGGGGTTTTATTTGTTTAATTTTTTTTTAATCTCTTCTTCTTCCTTCTCCCTTCTTCGAGATTTTGCTCCTGCAAATTGGGAAGAGCAGGGGAGCTTTTATAAAAGTGTAGGGACACTAGAGGACACAAGTAATACATTAAAAATTCAAGCCTCAGGAGTGATAAAGGCTATTTAGGTTCCATTTATCTATGGACTCATAGCACTTGGGTTTCTAAAAACAAAAAGCAAGTGAAAGTCCTGCAGCTTATTTCTCTTCTCAGAAGAGGAAATTAAAGGATCTTAGGTACGGAACTGAAAAATTAGAAGTAAGTATTGCCTCATTTTCTGTTACTAGAGCTTCATGGATTCTAGAAATCCTAGGAGGAGTGAGATTTTATGTAACAGGGACAGAAAGCTTAGTCACTGGAAAAATAAGCTACCAGAAGCCCCATGCTGAGAGTTGACACTGAATTGAACCATGCCTGTAATACTTTGAGGGTGAAGGAATAGGGTAAAATGTAAGGCATCCTTTGTTTTGGTGCAGACCTTAAACTGCTATCTCTAGCTAACTGAATGTTAAAAGGAATTACTGTGTTTGTGCATCCTGTAAGATTGCAAAAGAAGAGGCATTAAAACTTGCTTTAATTAAAAAAAAAATAATAAAAAAATTAAAAATTAAAAAAGCCAAACTGGTGAGGAAAAATCATAGTGAGATTGTTCCTTCATTGCTCTCCTTGTCTTAAACTTACTCTGAAATCAAACTCCCTTTGCCTTCTAATGCACAACACTAAACCAATTGACAATACTATCATTCCATTTTATTTATTTTTCACTTCTGCTTACAATTATGAAATTCTCATCTTGATTCCTAAAATAAAAGTAAATAAAAAAATAAGTGCAGTACAACCAAATTAAAAGAAAATTAACCTGTGTTTCAGAATGAAAAAGTTATGACTTTGCTTAAAGTGCCCTATATTAAGCTTTATATGAGCTACTGAAATATGAATTACCTGATCTTTTGAAGAAGTTAATTGATTGCAAACCCTTGCATTTAGCAGTGTTTCTGAAATTATTCCTTCCATTCAGTGCCTAGGCATCACAGAGAAGAAACGGCAAGAGAAAGAAGGAGGAAAAGGACCACACTTTTTGAAAGGCAATGAGAAATGAATAAAGCATCTTTGAACAAGAACAGCTCAACCACTAAGGTATCCAAGAGCAGGATCAGAAATGATTGAAGTTTTCAGCAGGCTCTCCTTAAGACTCCATAGGACTTCATGGAACAGACTTGTTCCACTCCTGAATCTCAGATCTCACTTCTACCTAGTGAACTGTCTTTCCCCGTGAACTACACTTACTACCTGGGCTAGTCTTTCTATGGATTCTGAATATTATATGTTTAGCAATTCAGGAGTTTTTTCTTTCTCTTTTCCACTGTTTAAATAATCTGACTCACTACGTTAAAAACATTCCTTGGATCCCTGGACCTTTATTTATGTTCAAGGCAAAACCTAAATGATTATCCCAGTGTTCTCCTGTGAGTGTTATGTCTGTGTTGGGACATAACAGTTTCTTCCATTAGATTCTGTGAAAGATGATGGTACTTATTAGAGCATATACAAACTATGCAACTTGTTTGCTAAATTCCTGATGGGACTTAACAAGGTAAAGACCCTGGTGCTGAGCAAATAAAATTCAGCTCTTTGCATAGGATTAACTCTCTCATAATGCACAAGAAATCAAACTGTGCATCTATATAACCTCATGTACTAATGAAGCTGCTGCTTGTTACTGCACAATAGGGACAGGTAACACTTCATTATCTGGATACAGCTATTCCTGTATTGCTAAATACAAAATAGTTGACTAAATCGAGACAAGATCCAAAGCAGGATCACAATAGTTTCTGTTGCCATCAAACAAGGATCTGTGAGAGTAGTATGTATGAAATAGTGCACATACTACATGAAGTGAGTTTGGGTGTGTGGTGAACAGGGAAGGCTGTTCTAAATAGAAATATAAATATAAAATGTAGTAGAAACAGACAACACACATGTTAAAGGAGATGAAAAGAACAATAAAGAAGCCCCAGATGGAGAAAACTCACTTGTGAGAAAGTAATAAAGATGCAAGTGGGGCAAAAAGAAAAAAAAATGCTGTTTTTCACCTTCTCAATAGACTGGATCAGTACTGCAGCATGATAGAGAGGCTCTTTATAGAGATATGCTGTCAACTTGATTTTTAGTTTCTGTTTCAAAAAAAACCTAAGCAGCAGGCAAAGTCAGAAAATTACTGCAGAAGGAAAAAACTCAGGTGAAGGGAAAACACACCTAGCATTTTCTGCAGCCTCTTGTTTAGATTGCCTGAGTCTCAGTAAGGTGTTTTTTTTATTCTTTATTTTAGGAGTTGGAGTTGAGACTTGCCCATTGCCTCTGCCAGTTTAGTTTGACATCTTGGAAAAAACTCTTGCCTTCCTGTTAACTGTACACCAAAGAGAGACATGGTGTGCACTACTGTGTCTCATAATACTGAAAATATTTTTTAAGCTTTTTTAAATTATTATTTCTTGGTGATCAGTGAAAAAGGAAAAAAAGAACACAGAACTATAGAGACATTTAAGCATGTGTTAAATTCTGGCAGATATTAGTAATAAAGGAACATGATTTTTTTTTTAGCTATATTTATCTTGGTTCTAATGCTTTGTGTGAAAATTCTGCTAGCTCAGTTAAGCTCTATTATACAAATTCCTTGTTGCATGTTATCTTGTTTCAGTGCTACAAACAGCTCCTCATGGCTTTAAACTTTGATCTCATAGATTTCAGCAGATATGGTGAAAGTTAAGCATGAATAGAGTTGCTCTCACAACAGAATCATATTTCTCATTTCTGCAGAGTGTTGTCTGAAGGTAATCTACCTGAACATGTTTGATTAGAAGATAACAGGGCTACAATGCCCAGTGAGGGGAGTGAAGGTGAAAAAAATCAAATTTTTTGAAAGGGTCTTTTTGTTGAAGCTTTGTTTCACGTATAGTTTGATAATTTTGCAGAAAAGCTGATCTCTCAGCTGATCTCAGTTCTGCTTTTCCATTTATCCAGACCCATACAATGGAAGTATTTGTATATAGCAAAGCAAATAACAAAACCAATTTTTTTTTTTTTTGTTTAGGGGTGGTGTTGCTTCATTTGGTTTGGTATTTGATAATAGAAGTCCATGGGCTATGACCAACCTGATCTCTTTTATGACCAGGTGACTCGTGTGGTGGATGCAGGGAAGGCTGTGGATGTAGTCTACCTGGACTTCAGCAAGGCCTTTGACATCATCCCACATAGCAAACTCCCAGCCAAGCTGTCAGCCTGTGGCTTGGACAGGAGCAATCTGCACTGGGTTAAGAACTGGCTGGATGGCTGAGACCGAAGAATGATGGTGAATGGTGCCACATCCAGCTGGAGGCCAGTCACTAGTGGTGTCCCCCAGGGATCAGTGTTGAGCCCAATCCTATTTAATATCTTTTTTGATGATCTGGATGAGGAAATAGAGTCCACCATTAGTAAGTTTGTAGATGACACCAATTTGGGGGCAGGAGTCAATCTGTTAGAAGGTAGGAGAGCTCTGCAGAGGGACCTTGACAGGCTGGACAGATGGGCAGAGTCCAACAGGATGTCATTTAATCAGTGTCAGGTTCTGCACTTTGGACACAATGACCCCGTGCAGCACTACAGGTTGGGAACAAAGTGGCTGGAGAGCAGCCAGGCAGAAAGGGACCTGGGGGTACTTGTTGATAGTAGGCTGAACACAAGCCAGCAGTGTGCCCAGGTGACCAAGAAGGCCAATGTCATCCTGGCCTTCATTAGAAATAATGTGGCCAGCAGGAGCAGGGAAGTCATTGTGCCTCTGTACTCAGCACTGGTTAGGCCATGCCTTGAATACTGTGTCCAGTTCTGGGCTCCTCAATTTAAGAAGGACATTGAGATACTCGAATGTGTCTGTGTCCAGAGAAGGGCAATGAGGCTGATGAAAGGTCTTGAGCACAAGCCCTGTGAGGAGAGGCTGAGGGAGCTGGGGTTGTTTAGCCTGGAGAAGAGGCAGCCTGGGGGAGACCTTATTGCTCTCTACAACTTTCTGAAAGGATAACTACTTGCTAGGTTGCTTGTAATCAAGACTAATCATTATCAATTATTTTCTTATACTGTATTTATTGCTACCTAAGACTCATAGTATGAATTTTAATAACAGTACCTAGTAATATGTGTTATCTGGTACTTAAAGATTCCTTGTTTTCAGAAAAACATATTATTATCCTGTGCAGGAAAAATAGCTATGATGTGCCACTACTTCATAAACTTTCATTACTTTAGTGATGGAAATGACCGTTCATAACCCAAAGTAGCTACAGAATGAATCTCTCATGAAGGTTTTCTAGAAATATATTAAAGTTGGAATATTTAGAATTAAATTAAATTATAGAAGTCTTGACCTGAGGGTTAGGTTAAAAATTAGTAACAAGGAGATACATGAAAAAGCATTATTCAGAGTTATAATAAAAAAATAATCCTAGCCATACTAGTGCACAGAAGCCCACAAGCTATTTTAAGGAGCTGTTAACATTGAGTTTATTTGAGAAACATATATTTTAGCAAAAAAAATATTGAAATGCATTAGGAAATATAAGATTATGTAAAACAACTTTGAGGATTAACATTATTTACCTAGCAAAGACATGCAGCTCCTTATCAACTAGAAAGCATTGCAGCCAGTCACTAGTGGTGTGCCCCAAGGATCAGTGCTGGGCCCTGTGCTCTTTAACATCTTTACTGATGATCTGGATGAGGGCATTGAGTCCAACATCAGTAAATTTGCTGACGACACCAAGCTGGGGGCAAGACTTGATCTGCTGGAGGGTAGAGAGGCTCTGCAGAGGGACCTTGACAGGCTGGACAGATGGGCAGAATCCAACGGCATGAGATTTAACACATCCAAGTGCCGGATTCTGCACATTGGCCACAACAACACCATGCAGTGCTACAGGCTGGGGTCAGAGTGGCTGGAGAGCAGCCAGGCAGAGAGGGACCTGGGGGTGCTGGTTGATGGTAGGCTGAACATGAGCCTGCAGTGTGCACAGGCAGCCAAGAGGGCCAATGGCATCCTGGCCTGCATCAAGAACAGTGTGGCCAGCAAGAGCAGGGAGGTCATTCTGCTCCTGTACACTGCACTGGTTAGGCCACACCTCGAGTACTGTGTCCAGTTCTGGGCCCCTCAGTTTAGGAAGGATGTTGACTTGCTGGAATGAGTCCAGAGAAGAGCAACAAAGTTGGTGAGGGGTTTGGAACACAAGCCCTATGAGGAGAGGCTGAGGGAGCTGGGGTTGCTCAGCCTGGAGAAGAGGAGACTCAGGGGTGACCTTATCACTCTCGACAACTACCTGAAGGGAGGTTGTAGACAGGCTGATGATGGTCTCTTCTCCCAGGCACCCAGTACCAGAACAAGAGAACACAGTCTCAGGCTGCGCCAGGGGAGGTTCAGGTTGGATGTTAGGAAGAAGTTCTATACAGAAAGAGTGATTGCACTATGGAATGGGTTGCCCGGGGAGGTGGTGGAGTCGCCGTCATTGAAGGTGTTCAGAAGGAGACTTGATGGGGTGCTTGGTGCCATGGGTTAGCTGTTTGGGTGGGTTGGATTGGTTGATGGGTTGGACACGATGATCTTGAAGGTCTCTTCCAACCTGGTTTGGTTTATTCTAATAAAGGTTTATTCTAATAAAGAATATGTCAGCATGGTCATCTTTGTCACATTATATCATCATAAAGAACGATTGTCTTAAGGGAGTGTGAGAAATGCGTCTTTAAAGAGGGAAAAAAAAACAAAGATTCCAATCTCCTGCTCTATATTTTTATAGAGGACACTTCACAGTAATGAGGTTCTTCATGGTTTGGATTTTAAGGGAGTCTCTGCCTTTCACCTGTCACAGGGCAATGAGAAAGGGTAGCAAGAGTCCTCACTGTTTTTACTGAAGCCTTCACTCCCAGCTGACAAAGTTGTGAACAGACACCTGATTAATTAGGTTTGAAAAATAAAGACATCTGAAAATAATGGTCTCTCTTGGATACTGCTGGTGATGGGAATTGTGTTGATGTATGTGCACAAGGCTTAAATTTGGCCTTTTTATTGAGGCCACTACTCCCATTGAAATCCATTCTCTTGATGTTAATGTGATATAAATAAGTGACTCCCTTATGCCAATGACTACTCATCTGGTAGACTGTACAACATTTGGCTCCGTGCCACAAGATTGATTGCTTTTCTAAATGTTGGAGTGCCTCAAAATTAAAGTTGAGTTACGCTATTAATTGATTCAGGATGGCTTTTTTGAAGTAATTATGTTCAAGAAGGGTCTGTCAATACAATTTGCTCTCAGTTGTCACTGTACCATCAAATATAATGCAACTGGGTGCACACAGGACACTAACTGATACGACTACAGCAGTACTTGCCAAAAAAATTACATAGAGAGAAGAAATACAGAGAAGCTGTAGATAATGGTTTCTATTGCAGGACATGTTATAATAGATGTAGCTCTGCTGTTTATTTATGTATCAAGGTAATGATGATATGTTGATAACATTGCTGCATATTTTTGCCCTTTGGGCTCAAATCATTAAGTTGAAGCCCTGGGCCAGAAGGCTGTGCAAACACACATTTCCTGACTATCCCCCAGACAGCCTTTTGAAATGTAGTAAATTGTGTTGGTGAGGGAACAGCAGTCCAGAAAGGTTCATCAGGTGCACAAAAATTCATCACAAAAGTTACGTTTAGAATGTGGGTATGCACAGATTAGTGATGTGCTTGACACAGTTCATCATCTGGTCTTCTGAACAGGAAAACACTCCAGGCTGCTCAAAACATCCTAAACCAAATTTTGCACAGATCCAAGATCACTTTCAATAAATTATCATACGAAATGGCTACACACAAACATCTGTCTTCCACTGGCTTCTGTCACTTTCCTAGAGTACTGTTTAGAAAATATTTTGTTTTCTTCATGCTAGCATACAGAGGAGAACCGCACATCTCACGTTTTTTCTGTTTTGTTTGGTTACAGTCATAGATGGGCAGATATACCACATGTTGTTAGTCATCTCACTGAATTCAGACTGGTTTGTAAACCTTTCCTCAATTAGTACTCAAATCTACTTCCCACGTCCACTGACTTTCATTTTAAGGTGACATCTTTTTCCAAAAGTACAACTATTTTCTCTTCTATTGGGTCTAAGCAGCAGCAAGATAAAAAACTACTTTCTGATTACACCTTAAAGTTATAGAAATGAAGTGCCTTCTATTCTTTAAAGTCAGGATAGCCTGTCTGATGCAAGATAAGAATTTTAAGGTCTATAATTTTCCAGAAAAATAATTTGTCATTTCTCAGACAAATGTAGACTCCTACTTATGCCTCACCTTGTTTCCAAGATCCACCTTGGAGTCAGTGCAGCATTTTAATTTCATTCCCTGTTTTGGCATAAAAAGGATGCAAAGACACCAGGCTAGCTCATAGCCCACAGCCTGAAAGTAATTTTCAGCAATCCTATTAAAATTAGTTGGATGATCTGGATGAGTTAGTGTTGGAGGGATAAGTAATGGTCACAAGTGTGTAATGCAGATTGGTTGCATAGATGTATTATAAAGCATCCACTCATGACTAGGTTAGCTTCTTTTTCACCACCAAAATTGTGTCTGTTCTCCTCTTGTGCAGCAGAAGTGTAAGTTGGCCAGGGATTAAAATCATTACTTCTGTTACATGCTTACAGAACAGGATTCAAACACCTGTTAATTTGCTGAGGCAGGTGTTTCTGTTCACCTTCTTTAATCACCCTTCTATAGTTTGTATTTCTCAGGTTCTGCAGGGGCACTGAGTTAACTAGTCCTGTTCATATTTCAGAGAAAATGCAATCAATAAATCACCTATATTAGTCTGATGTCCACACACAGGGGTTTTATATTAAGGGTATTTTGAAAGGTTCACTGAATATTACACATTGAAATAAGTGTCTGTTGCCTGGGAGCAATTTCCAAGCTGTCTTCTGGGAACTAGGACACACTTAAAAGGATTTAGTGGTGGAAATCTTTCATTTAGAAAATCCATTTCTGCAATTCACATGTTAAAGAAATAGAAAATGTTTCTTTTCCAACTTCAGCTTTAGTAAGTGCATGTGAATAGCTCCCCACCCCTGAAACAAGGCTAATTTCTGCAGAAGTTTATCCCTGAGATGTATTTCTGAGCAGGTGTTTTGCTTCACTGTTCACATCTTGAATGGTGTGCATTCCATCATATCTATCATTTTGCCCTTACACAGTCAAAGAATTTGGTCTTCTCAGTTGGGTGAGCTGTGAAAGAAGAGAGCATCACTTCTTGTTTTAAAACACTCCACAATACTTGGCTCCTGTGCATGTCTGAAAACAGTAAATGTGTAATGAAATAGCTGGGAAAACAAAGCACAAATTACCACATATATCATGCTCTGCATTTACAGGAGCACAAGCAGCAGCACTTTCAAAGTATTTTCCTAACTGCTCTACTTCCTGAACATTGTTGCTGTCATTTTTGTCATTTTCTTGCAGATATCACAAAGTCCTTACATTTGTCAAGCCATCATTTCTCAGAAATGAAGATGATCCAGACAAACTCGGCTCCAGCTACAGGAGGCAAGTGTCCCTTGACACTTGGTTAGAAGTTTTTGACATCTGGCTCATTCCTTAGATAAGGATTTGGGAAACGGGGAAGGAAGAAAAGGTCTATTACTGATTTAGTTTAAAAGACAGCTTCTGTCTCAGGCTTGATTTCCAACACTATAATCTTCATTAAGAGTGTTCACAAGTATTAAGCAAAAGGAGATTTCCTAGATTGAAATCACCAAATGAAAGGCACAAATGCCTGATTTGTCTTGATATTTGATTTTCATAACTGATTCTCCCTTTGTTTCCGTGGCAATTAAACATGATGAAAGAAGAATTGACTGAATATCCAGGACTAATTCTAGCCTTTGAAAAGTTGAGTTTTTCAAGTATGCACTCTGTCCAGGTATTTCCTGTGTGATTTCAGGCTGATTTGTTACTTTTCCTAAGACTTGTCTATCTATAAAGTAGGGATTATACTGCCCTGCCCCATATGCAGATGGTGAGGTAAATCTTCTAAATACTATAAAGCTTTCTGATGCACAGTACAAAACTCTGGATTTTTAGACACAGGGCATAGTATAGTATTTTGCATCTAAAATATTGTCAGGTGAAGTTAATGCCTCAGTGGTTCTCTGATCGTTATTATTAAAAGCTATTTTTGGCGAGTTTTCTTGGCCATCATACATATGATGGTCAGATGAGCAACCAAAGCAAGCACTTCCTCAACATCTGAGTGAAAGACCCCAAAGGATGTTTAGGCTGTAACACCCAATTAGAGAAAAAAATACTTTTTTCCCCATCTTGCTACTTTTAACCTAGAAACAATGCCACAAAGCAACTCTTTCTACACTTTCCTCTGAATTCACGGAATTTAATGCAAGTCAAGCTTCTAGAGGAAGACTAGAACATGTAGACTCAGGGGAGGCCTGCAGTTTGTGAGTACAACATCACTGCAAAAGAGCATGAGAGAATAGAGAGAAAACTCAATAGCCTCTTAATTGTCTGGTATTTCTCTCTACTCACAGAAATTTTAAATGGAAAGCTACTGGAACTCTTCCTATGAAACAACCAAAACTGAAGTTTACTTTGGATGCCAGCAGGAAGAGACTGCCTGCACGAGTCATGGTTTAGGGCCACAGGGTGTTAAGATTTTGAAAAGGGAGGCATGTATTTCCCCAGGTACTCCTACAGTAGCAGCCTCTGCTACTAGGAAACAGTTCTGAACAGTTCTGAGTAGTGTGAGAAAGATATGTCCTCAAATATTACAGCATTGACCAAGATCTTAATGCTGACTGGGAACTCTTTTACTATATGGTTGTTGTACAGTCCAGCGTAAACAGACATGATATATGTTGGGAAAAGCAATTAATCTAAAACTGCCAAATAATACAGTAGCAAAACCAGGATTAGACTGTCTCTCTCTCTTGAGATTTGACCCACTAAATCAGCCCCAAATGGATAACAAATGCAAACCTTTTCTGGTCTGAGCAATGAGATCCAAATAACTTACCTCCACATTTGAATCCATAACCCACCACTCCAAAGTAAAAGGTGGCATACTGGTCACAACAGAGGAAAAGAGTATAACCCAGAATTTGTCTTTCTGTATTTGCTCTACTTTGTCTTTACCATACCATTCTGCACAGCCGTTTGTTTGATTAGGTCACTTTGCTCAATGTATTTTGTTTTCCTTTCAAACAGATGGTGTGAGCCTAGGAATGGTTTTAATAAAATTTGTTGCATGCTGGTTATATGGCATTTATTTGTCAAATGTCACTCCACAGACATACTCTAAGTTTAAGATGATACTGTAATGGTTTAAATCTTCCACCAGCTGCCACAAAATTAGAGCCACATTAATATCAACAGAATTATGAGTTCTGGTTATTCATCTGGAAACTCAAGGGAAAACTGTACAGGCATTTGGAAGACTTGCAATGGGAAGAGAATGTGAGAGTCTGCCCTAGGATTAGACAATAACAGTATTAGGATTTGAAAGTCTGAAATATACTTTGTCCTTTACTCTCTGAGCTGACCAGCCAATACAGGTGGTCTGTATTTTAATCTTGACAGCCTGGAAGGACTGTTGGCAAGGTGCATATATCTTAGATTAATACTATTCAATGAACTATCAGAAAAAAAAAGGTTTTGAAAATGAAGTTTATGCTATAGAGGGCTCTATACTATGAAGCAATAAAGTGGGAATTTCCTAACACCTGTAGATAAGGCTTCTGTATTGCATGGAAATATAAGACTGGAGGCACAGCTACACTCCGATAACCAGAACTGCTCTGCTACCCCAACCCCATTCAATTAATAGATTCACTTTAAAAACCAATCACAAATACCTGGTCAGTCAGAGCCTGGTAATCTTCTAATTACACATCCTAAATCACACAGAAAAAAGTGCAGGCCAGAAAATTAAATACAGTGCAGAGATCATAGCACAACTGGGGAATGTAGCAAGGAATGTGTAGAACATCATGGGATATGGAGAGCCCAGACATCTGTTAGGACAGGGAGTACTTGGGAAAGCCAGAGAGTACAGAAGACTCCCTGTAAAATCAGAATGATTCAAAGCAAAGATAGAAGACTGCAAGTTCAGGCGCCACTCTGGATGTTACACTCAGACTGGCTGCAGAGACGTACAACTGTTTCAATGTGCTGTATTAATCTTTCACCTTCACCTCCCTCGATCTCCCAGACATCAATGCATTTAGCAGGGCTTTGTGCTGGAAGTGAATGGTGTGAATGCTATGCTACAACAGTTAAAAGCAATCTCAACAAGCTTCCCCTGTGGATAACACAGTGCTGTTCAGTTATTTTTTACTATTATGGACAATGGGGAAATTACATTTCTTTTGGAATATATGTGATTGACTGTGGTCTGAGATGGGATATCACAGTAGATGGACTACTACTGTGCTCTCTGATGGCAGGTCCTCTATTCCAGAGTGCATGCGCATTATTTGATAGCTGCAAATGAACATATGAAAACTGAGAGGCTTTTTGAAAATGATGGGTTTTAGCCTGAAATATTACATTAATTACGCCACAGAGGTATGAGAAATTATCATTAGGATGATCACACTAAAATGATGGATAAAGAAACAGTTTTAAGTAGAAGGGACTGAGTAGCCAGGATAATTAGGAGTTTTTCTGCTGAAATAATTAATGGCAAAAAGGCAAAAAGAAAAAAAAAGAAGTGTTAAATGAAAAGAGGTAACTTTTAATATTATAAGAGAGGTCTTGAAAATAGGGCAGCTAATGGGGATATTCACTCAAAGTGAATAAATCTGCATTAGCATTAGTCTTTCAGATCACTGCTGGATATAAAATGACAGTTTTCAGATTGTAGAGAAGCTGGTTTATAACTGTCAATCTCTGGAAAAATGGGTCTATGCCAAACCCGATTCAACAGCCAGTAAGCACGCTTAGCTAAATATCTCCTGATATTCAGAGCTGAACTAATGGCTATTATTCTGACTGCAACAGGCCACTCTGTAATTTTATTAGATCTTCTTCTGATACCTGACATTTTGAGGTATATTTTGTGGGGCATTGTATGTGTTATTACTAATTTCTTTTTTGGGGTGGGGGTGTGTGTGAAAGGCACTGAAATGAACAGCTGCTAGCCAGAAAGCATTTAAGAAGGCCCAGAACTAAAGGCAAGACTAGTCCAGCCAGTCACAATAATAGATGGATTTTCAGAGCCTTGCAAATTTGCATGCACAGATTTGTGGTCCAAGTTGATATATATTATCAGCACATGTTTCATGTGCGATTGTTGTGACTGCACAGCAGCTAATTGAATAACTGAATTGCTTTACCAGTTAAACTAAGCCTAGTGATTACACCTGCAAATCAGGTAACCAACAATGAGAGCTATTTGCACATGAAATTGGAGATATTGATACTTCTAGTTTCATATGCAGTCAGACACCAAAAAGTAAAGCCAGGAAAACAGTCCTGGTGTCTAGATCCACTATACATAACATTTCTTCAAAAAAGCTTCTTGCCTTGAGAATTACTTGTAGAAAAATGCAATACAATTGTAATAAAAAAGTAATTATATGGATGTACACATATATACATGCATATTATGCACATCAATATGCATGTATGCAGAGAAATGTGTTTGCAAATATATATAAAAATATATATATACACACACACATATATATAGTCATGAGTGAGTAACTGCTGCCTGGGATCTTAAGGATTTATCTGTATGTGAGCAGCACTATATAACCATAGCAGAGCAGGGAAGGACTTGAGTATTTGATTTGTGGCTGTGTGGAGATTTCTGTGGCTCTAATTGAGCAAACACTGGTTCACTGGGCTTGACATTGCTCTTGTAATGGTATAAAGCTGAAAGAACTCTATCAAGGGCAGATGACCTCTGTGAACATAAACAAGGAGAATTATGTCCTCCATTGAATAAAAAGCATAGAGGAGCACTTTTAAGACATAAGCAAGGAAATTCATTAGGTTTGGATGTTGTTTCATCCTTCCTAAAGGTTGTCATTGTGACTGCAGTAGAAATTTGATCTGGGTATAATTTTTAGAAGCTTTTATTTGGGGATTTTTTTTCTTGATTTGATCTTACTGTTCTAGCTGCTACATACTAAGTATCATAACTGGGCAGTAGCTCAGATATATTCTGTTAGAAATCTTAAATTTATCTCACAATGAAATTGCACTCTTGTCTACCTTATTTGAATAGACTTTGAAAAACAATGTAACTTATTTGGAATGGAAAAGGCATGATGTAAACTCCCATGTCTTCTGTTCTATAAACAAACATTATCAGCCCTGACTATGGAGGTAAAGGATTTGCCTCCCCTCCACAAATACCACCTGTTTATACAGAGATGCCTGTAACAAGATGCAATAGAAGTTTTCAGTACTGCAATTAGACCTTATGACAGGATCCAAATAATCTTTCTATTGAAGACCAGCCTTTTACTCTGATAAGCATGAAATTGATCCTGCCATTTGTTTCCATTTCTTAAAAGCAGACAAACTGGGGACAGTAGCAGAAGCATGATTTTTACATTAAATGCATTGTATCATTTACTATTTTTTCCAAGTGAGCATTTTTGGACCCACTTTATGCTTACAGCTGCAGAAGCCAGTTAAATGAATGTAATCATGATGATTAAACGTAAATGTTGCTTTAGTTATTACTAATGGAATTTGTCTTCCTGCTTTTTTAAACAGGTATTCAATTTGCTGTTCAGTTTTCTATTAGACCATTTCCCCTTCTCCTGGCTTTAATTTGTTTCTTGCTGCACAGAGTAGAAAAGAAAAATGTCTGCTGCCTTGACTCCTGCCTTACCTCTAAGCTATATGCTCTTCCATAACCAAATAGGGAAGAAAAATGTCCTTTTAAATTGTTCTGGCATACAGTATCTTACATTCCAAGGCACTCCACAAATCAAAGTGATCATGTTTCACCGACATTGAATTTACATCCCTGGTTTCATCAGAAGACTAATAAGATATTTGTTAGGTCTGTCAGGTTTCAAACTACCTGTCAGAGAAATTCTGATCTGACACACTCTCAAAACATTCATGACCAACTGGCCTGAATCTTCTAAAAATAATAAGAAATTATTAACAAATAAAAAAATAAAAATAATAGAAGGAAATTCTTTTATAAAAAGGTGAAGAGCTTTCAGAGCAAGTTACCCCTCCACGTTACAGGTCCAGATAACCTTCCTTATGCTACTATCCCTCCTTCCTTACAAAAAAGGAAATTTGTGTAAAGCAATTTTACATCTTCATACAACAGACATAGGTAGAAGCAAAGCCAGGTTCCTCCAGCCAGAGATAGAGAGTGAACCTATCACTTATCATGCTATACCCTTAGCTTCAGATATCATGAAATACTGATCTCGTGTACTTAAAGCATCTAAAAATAACAGGGGGCAAGCAGTCTTCCCTGCCACCAGAACTGCACACTGATCTTTAAAGGTTCTAAAATGTGATGTTTAACATTTTAGAATCCAACTGGCACCAATTTAAAAGAATGAAAGTCATATTTTAATTCATTTTTACTATTTTGGACTCAGCTCCCAGATTAGGCATGTTTGCTCTCCTTAAACCCATCAGTTTCTTGCAGTTTCTCAGCTGAATGCTAACCTGAGTTTTCTGCTTTCAAACCACACTGATCAAGCTGTGACTGAGCAGAAACCAAACTCATGTTGATAATTTTATACACAATTAGTGCCAATATTTTAGTCTTAGATCCTCAACAGTACTTATTCAGCCACATCCCAGATACAGAGTGGGAATGAAACAAAGCATTCTCTCGACGTCTGGCTAATCTAAAATTGCGGCATAAAAACGTGTCCATTCTTGCATCCATTCAAACTCATTAAGTACCAGCAAAGTCTGCTCACACTGTTGTGCTGCTTTGTATTCCTAGGAGCCTAAAGGAATCTGTATTTTATATACAATTTGAATAGAATTCACTGCTCCCTATGTTCAATGGTCTTTCATGTTCTTAATTTCATTGCTGGTCTTGTCACCGAATTCTACATCTCATGGATATAATATCAAAGTTTCTAGAAGTATCATCTCAGCAGCACTCAATAGCTTTAAACTCAGGCATGTGAAACAGTTATAATCTGATTATTAAAAATTGCTAAACATTGCTAACACATACTAATACTTAACTACAAGCTGTCTGTAAGAGGAACATGGGGTTTTCTACTGCTATTAGTGAATGCAATCACCAATATGATATAACATGAAGTGCCTCCTTCCTCTTCAAGAAGAGTTCTTGTAAGAACATCAGCCTGATATTTTTAATTAGCAAGGCCAAATTTACTACCAGAATTTTCTTCCCAAGTGTTGATTATACTGGAAGTTTAATGTACCTCACAAAGTCAGTCAAGGGCTTTTGACCATCTTGGTAATATCTAGATATGAGTAAAAATAATGAACAAGACAACTATCTATTGGTTATTCATATTAAATAACATAAATTAATATTATTTTGATACATAGTAGTGCTGTCTCACTGAGTTGCAGGCCTGAAATTGCTGTAACAAAGTACAGATTCCCATAGAATGCCAGTGGACCTAAATAAGCATTGCTTTGTTATTATACAAGCAGCACTCTGTCTAAAGATGTATAGTAAAACCATACATAATCCAGATTCCTATGTACCTTTCTCTATTAATGACATTCATATTTTACAAATGCACCTTCAAAAATCCATCTGTTATGTTTTTGGTTATTTGCTTATTTATTTTCTTTTCCTTTTCTAGGACACTAAAAGGTTCCCAGTGGTTATGGTGAATCTCAGAGCTAGCACCCCTGAGCCTAGGGTATCAGGCATGTCCAGAAAGTCAGGCCACAACAAAGAAGTCAGGTTGTGGGTCAGAGCTCTAGATGAGACTCAGTGAGGGTAACCAAGGTCAGACACAGCTTTATGATGGCAAGGCAGGGCCCTGACATCAGGCCACATGTGAGGAAGTCATGATCAGCAATACCCACAACCAGGCATAGAAATAGATTGACAGTGCCAGGCAAAACTTGAATAGAACCAAGATTAAACAGTTCTTGAGCTCATGGTTGTGGCTGCAGGCCCTAGGTGAGGCTGGTTAGAGTCATTAAAGTTTATCAGTGCCTTCAGGATTCTGACAGCTTCAGATATTATTTGAAATGTTGTTATACATCTTGCCCACTTGGAATAATTTCTTTCTTATTACTTGACCAAAGCCCTTTCAGGCTTGCATCTAGAAATCATTCTAATATTGAGGTGGCAATGTTCTTTATTTACAGCTGAACCTTCCACTTGCTTATCAACTTATTCAAAGGTAGAAAATTTCCAGTAGACAACCAAACACTCCCAGTAAGCAAGCTAGCCCAGTTTTGCTTTTCTATTTCCAGTTACCTCACAGCTGTTGCAAGATGTAAGTGAAATATCAGAGGCAAGATACCCAAGTAAAATTATATCAACCCTGTTGTTCTTCTCCCTGTTTGGGGGCCATTGGGTGATGGATGAAGGCATGAACCAACAAGATTCCAGAAAGCAGGGAATCTCAGAAGTCTTCTCAGCAGTCCTTTATTGCTGCATTGTAGAATCCCCAGCATTACAGAGTCTCAGAGTCCCACTTGCAAAAGTCCCAGAAGCCCTTAACAGACAAAGCAGCTAATAGAAGTCCTGAGCATATACCTCGCAGCATCCCTACACTAAAGCCCTAGCTGAATCCCTAACCTAAGTATCACAGTATCACAGTATCACTTAGGTTGGAAAGGACCTCGAGGATCATCGAGTCCAACCTATCAACACAGACCCCATGACTAGACCATGGCACCAAGTGCCATGTCCAATCTCCTCCTGAACGCCTCCAGGGACGATGACTCAACCACCTCCCTGGGCAGCCCGTTCCAATGACGAATGACTCGCTCGGTGAAGAACTTCCTCCTCACCTCGAGTCTAAACCTCCCCTGGCGCAGCTTGAGACTGTGTCCCCTTGTTCTGGTGCTGGTTGCCTGGGAGAAGAGGCCAACTATTGCTCAGAGTGGCTGTAGATTCTTTGTCATCAACAGCTTAACCAGTAAAATCCAACCACATATATAAGCTAAAATATTTTTACAGTAAGAGGTGCCAGCATGTCAAGGAGGTGGCTTCTGCATCATGTTCCAATCAAATGGTGCCAACATGAGGTTTTGTTCTTGGCACACACAGAAATGTTATTGTTTTGGTCTACACAGCATGCTAAGGAATTGGTCAGCTAAGGAATTATGCACTCTCCACATGTCCACTATCTGCTCTCAGAACAGTGGCTGCAACAAACCCACCCAGTTAAGCCTAGAGTTTAACAAAACCTTTATTAGTTTTAATCTGCTAGTTTTAATCTCTCTGTCAGCAAAGTCTATTGAAGTTAATGAGGCAAATTCCACAGACATAGAAGAGCTCTGAATCATGCTGTAAATTATCTACTACTAAATTATTATGGGCCTGAGTGTGGTTTAATCATTGCAAGATAATTTGGAGGAACAAATAATATTCCTGATTGATTTAACTATAGTCTGGACCAACATCAGGAGAAATAAACAGCTGGTGCAAGAATCATTTAAGAATCCAAGGCTTCCTCAAGTCTCTGGAACGCTGATTTTTTGGTATAAAATTAGATATCTATGTCTATACCCATGTTTAGCCACAATTCATCATCTGCTCCGAAGCAGATACCTTAGAAGCTAATTTGCACAGTGAGAAGCACTAGGGACTAGTAGAACTCCTTTGCAGGATGTCGGCTGTCAGCACTTTATTGGGCCATACACTCAAGCAAGTTAGTACCAAGTATAAGCCATACATGCACACTTTCTATGTTTTTCCACCCATTCTCACTTTTCATCTTAGTCATCAAAAACACTTTTGCAGAGAGACATTTTTAAGCATAAATGAGGCCCTTTATATAATAAAATGCATGGGAAACAAGATACATAGAGAGAAAAGAGTAATCTCTGTCAGACAGCGCTGAAAGCACCAGGGTAATTTTCTGTGTCAAAACTCAAGCTTAGCAGAAAGTATGCCCAGCAAATAACCTCTTATCTCCAACAACAGACTCAGTGCATGGTAAACACCACAGCAATCATGTCAGTCAACCCATATACACTCCTACTACTAGACAGGGCTTTTTCACTACAGAGTGCACTACACTCTCATAGTCCCTTGCTGCAGTGTCTACTGCCACTTTCATCTTCTGGGGCGTGACAATGAATTGCATAGGAGCCAAGGGAAGGAAACAGAGAGAAAAGCTTCCAGGGATGTAATATACTCAGGTTTCCACACTCTCTTATTTCCATTTTATGTGGACTATAGAGTAAGAGTGCAGGACGATGAAACTGCCTAGAGAATTCCTACAAAAGAATGACCTTTTCCACTCTTCACTATCCTGTGATTTATTTACTTCTGTTCACTGACATTTTCTGTCATCATTTAGATGATTTTCACAGTTTCCCCCCTCCCTTTTGCTCTTTGATTCTTCAGGTCTTTTACCCTTCAAAGAATATCTCACACTCTTCTCACACCTGGAACTAGCCACAACCCTCAAGTGCAGAAAATGGGCAAACTGCAACTTTGATAAGGTACGTAGTTGATATCTTCCAAATTGTGCGAAATATACTTTACAGATGACTATTTATTAATAAATATAAACTACAATAAATCATATTTTAAAATAATATTAATTTTCTGCAATCCATCAGGATTAGTAATAGTAATTATACAAGTCTATTATGCAATAGGTTAAAACTTTTATAAGGAAGTTAGCACATTTCCTAATCACTAAGAAGGATGTTTCTTGACATAATTTTATTGACTTACCCTAGCAGAAATAGTTGTCACTGGTTTCTTCTCCTAGGTAATATATATTCACCTATGAAAAAGTAGGAAAAAAAAAAACCAGTCATGTTAGGAAGTGGAAGTATCTATATCGCTGTTTTATGAGTGGCAAACAACATAGAAGATGAAATGTTATTTAAGCTATAGACAAAATTCCACTGTGTTGCAGAACCAGAATTCCACCTGTGAATGTATAAAGATCAAAGGCCACATACCATATGACAGAAAAGAGAACTAAAGTCTGTGCTGCTGAGTTTTGGACTACTTAAATAATCATAATTCCACAGAATACAGACTGCTGATTTATATGAAACAGTTACTGGTTTGTTATGAGCTAAACAGAACCCATATGTTCCCATAGGGAATGGAAGAATCAATAAATGCCATCCTTGTTTATCCAGATCTGTCTGGTGTTACATTCAAAAGAGAAGCCAAAATTTTAATATCTTAATGTCAAAATCTGAGAGAAGTCACCTCCTAAGTTCTTTCAGAAAGAATGTATTCTTTTAGTTAAATAGATATTGAATGCCATTATATGTGCTGACACTGAGCAGTTGGTGTTAATGACTTGTGAATTCATATGGCATTTGAAGCTTAAAGACAATAGTTTGCAAAAATCCTTTGGAAAAAGATAGCATAGGTCTGAATGGTAGAACTGTGCTAATGGGTACAGATTATAGAGCTTTATTTTTCTTATTAGTATTAGTTCTGCCCATGGCAGGGGGGGTGGAATTAGATGATCCTTGTGGTCCCTTCCAACCCTGACTGATTCTATGATTTTATTCTATGATTCTATGTATGATGCTTTGAGACCATAGAGTGATTAGTTTTCTGGATAGTAATTCAAGTATTTTGCATTTAAGTATCTCTGCCCATATGCAGCCACATCTGTGAAAAAGAAATAGCAGGTGTTTCATTTTTATGGTTTCCTTCTGTTTATTTTTGACAAGTCCATTTGTTATTCTAAAATAAAATGATTAATTTCTGAGTCCATTTGATTTGGAATAGAGTGCCCTGTCTGTTTATGATCATTAGTACTCCCACTGCAATAGTCTGGCCATTACATAACCAGATACATTTAGCTAGTAAGAATAAAAATGTTCTGTGTACCATTTGACTTGATCCATAAAAGGACAAACCTATTAGACCAATATTGCTCCATTTTATTAGTTTTCATACAACCAATTTTAAATTGAATGTTGTTCAGATTTGTCACATACTAACACCTCCATGCTTACATACTGTAGCTAATAAAACTTTGTAAATGCAGGCAAAAGACTTTCTTTTCGTTTACTATAATGTGACAAGATGAAGAAAGAAAAGTTTCACCCTAAATGCCACCATGATGAATCATTTATAGAGACATGTCTGTTTTCCTTATGCTGAGTTTATTATGCAGCTATGAGTGGATAGTTTATATACAATAAAAAGTAGTAGTAAAGCAAGCAACAAACGGATCACCTCTGAAGCACATTCCCTCTTCTGACAAGGAAATAACAGTTACTTTTAATTAGTGCATAAAAGAGAGGCCTTCCAGGAAAAAACATGATATTGTAGGAAGAGAAGACTCTGCTTTGGAAAGTGGCCAATGTCCCTGTGGATCAGTGACTCACAACTCCATTGACAGTGACCAATAAAATTTATTCAGCGTTAGGAATCATAGTGTGGATGAGATTTAAATGCTTGGGAGAGAGGCAAAATTGAAATATTTTACCAGCTTTCTAATATTTAGATATAATAGGTTCTCATGTACCTTTATAAACAATTTTAGATAATTACCTACAACTAGTTGAGATAAAATGCTTGCAGTGTGCACCTGTAGGGCCATGTGCCTCATCTACAATGGTTTAGATATTAAAATTCTTCCTGTAGTGTCAAAAGGATGTAGAATTATTTTCTCCCTCTGTTAACACAGTGGCCTAATGAATTCTAATGACCCAGAGGTGATTATTTGTAGAGGTGGGTGAAGTTAATTTTGTGTGCATTACCAGTCTTGAACATTTGACAGAACATCTAACTGAGAATAAAAAGTGATTGTTTAAAATACAAAGCCAAGGCTATAAATCCTAGGACTAAGTTATTAAATGGAAAAGACTTGTTTTCAGACCAAAGAAGGTTAGAATCTTAGTAATGACAGGTAGCAGCTAGATGTTCCTTTCATTCCTTTAATGAAAAGACAAGTTTGTAAACTCCACACTGCTCTCAACAAAGCTTGAACAACACTGAGCTGTAAGAAAGGTTTGGCTTTATTGAGGATGACAGATAACAACAGACCATAAAATCCAGTCTCTCCTCTATGAATGAGAAGATGTGAGAGAGCAGTTGTGAGGGTGCCTGGCTTCCAGCCAGTTACAACACAAAACCAGTGCTAGAGATGCCAAGTACACAGATGTTTTCATCCTCTGCCGTTTGAAGATACTTAAAGATCCTGCTATTAGAGTGTTGGTTACAGTTTCTCTATGCACTTAAGCATGTCTTCACGGAGGTTGTTTGATTTAGTCATTAGTACTGTGATCTTCTTCTTGGCTCAGTACCTTTGAAATGGTATAACTTATCAGGGATTGAATATGCAGCTGTCAAAACAGCAAATTTGTCATTTTTTTGGATGTCATTAAGAGAAAATCCTTATGTTATTTTTGAAGCCAGCCCTTTAAGTTCTTCTTTTTGGTGCCATTTCCTGTGACATCCTTTTAGATCGACCAGCGTTAAAAATAGGATGAGAAATTATGTTTCAAAATAGCTCATGCTCCAATCTTATTAAAGTCCTTTGCTCTATAGACAGCATTTTTAAACTGAAATATCACTTAAAGCCTTTAAATGAAGGGGGGGGGGGGGGGGGGGGGGGGGGGGAAGAAACCAAACCAAAAGCAATCCTTCCAAACTTCAAGGAAACAATTGTCTTTTTTTCTTATCAACATGTGATGAAGGAAAGCCTGTCTTTATTATTTTGGTAAGATGTTGCCTAAATGTTGCCAGATAATGTAGTAATTTTCCAGCTAATCTCCATATATTTATCTTCAAATAGCCTGTTATTTCAGAAGACAGTTA
This sequence comes from Melanerpes formicivorus, assembly GCF_026170545.1. Lineage (NCBI taxonomy): Eukaryota > Metazoa > Chordata > Aves > Piciformes > Picidae > Melanerpes > Melanerpes formicivorus. The sequence continues at coordinate 28,138,220 of NW_027142357.1, forward strand.
CGGATTGTCTATAAAGTTGCTGTGCTTTACTTACAACATCTTGGTATTCATAATATCAGACAATTACTAATGACAAAAGTTTCAGCAAATTTCCATACAGAAACATTCCAGCATGTAAGGAATGCTTTATATGCAAACATTTTTTGCAAACTATTGTACAAGTTTAAACAGCAAAAAGCAATTCACCTTCAAAATGGAAATCTTGCCTTAGAAGTAACAGCTATCTTTTCTGAAACATTTCTCAGTGAAGTGATGTCCTGAAATTTTAAAGTACTGTGTACAAGAAATCTGTAAGGATTTTCCTATTGTTCTTTGTCCAGGGTTAAACTACAGGCTTTCCTTCTTACAAGGGAAAAAGGCCTTATTTTATGGCATGTTTTACAGATCTGGTAAGACATAGCACTATTTTCAGGGAACAAAATGATTTTCCTTGAAATAAAATCTTAGACCCTTCCCTTCCTGTTTCTACTCTTTTCTTTTTCTTTTTTTTTTTTTCCCTGATAGGGATCAACTCTTTATTAGATGAGAGTCTTGTATAGAGGAGTGAATAAATGGTACTGCACTTGTTTGCTTCTTTCCACAGGAATTGTATGGCACGTCATGATTTTGTGGAGAGGAAGGGTGCAATAGTGAAAAACAAAATCTTGGCTGTACATAACTAGGTACGGTTCTTCTACCTATTTTGTACTGAGACAAGTCTCAGTACACGGAAGAGTGGCCTTGAGTGAGACAGAGGCCTATGGAGGGGACAGGCTCATTTGTAAGATTCAAATTCACAATTAGTGTAGGCAGTGAGCAGCCGGACAGTGCTTTTCTCACCAAGTTTTCTCATTGGATATTGATTATTTTTACCTGCTTGATGTATTAAACTTCCAGTTTTACATTCCGAAACCTCATTAATCACTAATCGGAAATGTTGTATGGGAAACAGAGGTCATAGCAGAACTAGTTGATAAGCAGAGAAGTGAAAAGTAGAGAACATGCAGCTAAAACTTGCAGATAGCTTGAGTACTCCAGAAATTCAGCATATCATCAGAGGAGTTCCAAAAAAACCCAAGTTTGTCTCTCTAAGAAAATATTGCTATCAAATATGGGCAAAACTTATACCTTATGTACAGCTGGATTAAGGTCACTGGGCCTAGGAGTTTACTCAGAAGTAAAAGCCATATAAGTTATATACTTAAATTAGATACGAGCAGAAACCACCAACAAAACAGGGTCCAAATTAATTTTGCTTGACATACTCTCTACTTCTGTAACACCTTTCTTAGATGTGAAATGGTAATGTGATTTGTAATTAATTCACAAAATACCTCTGTAGCATTGCAATATATAGTGGAAAACCAAGTAAAATAGTTTAAAATTGCAACAGAGGCTGCACATGGTTTTGGATAAGAAGCAGAGAGAAGAAATGAGATAAACAGAGTAGCAAGAAGGAAAACTGCCCAGCCAAGAATGCAGTCTCTCAAAGATGACCTGTCAATGACTTGTCAAGTCTTCAGCTTGACAAACAGTGATTATCTGGGGCCCTGAAGTGCAACTGCTTAGACAACAGAGTGGAAGATCTCTGTGAAGAGTTTTACTATGAAAATGTTTGTATAAGCATTTTCAGCTTCTTGCTGCAAAGAGCAAATTTGAATGGTTTCTATGCTGTGGAAATACTACAGGACTTGATATGATACCTATGAGCAAGCCCAAAGAAAGCCAGTTAACACTTTCTTCTACACAGTAGCTGCTGTCTAGAGTACAATCACTAGAAAAAAATGCTAGTTTTGACAATTTTCTATTGACATTTTGATCATTGATGACAGCATTATCATTCCTTGTTTAGATTTTGTTTTCCTTTGTTTTGGTTTGGTTTTGTCAATGCCATTTTAACAAAGGAGCTGTGAATATAAAACCTTGAGTTTCTGCAGGTAACACTGAAATAGCAAAGCCTGCATAAACTATTAAGAAACAAAAACACCAAAAAATTTAAAATGTTACTTTTTCCCCCACATGAGCTTGTTTTGCGAGCAGCCTTTTTGTGTGGGGATATATTTTCATGTGGCTGAACACATTCCTTTGATACAGAACACTAGTTCACTACAATACTAGTTCTCTACAACTTTCCTAATAAGCCAATTGCATTTTCCTTTATGCACAAAAACTCAGTGTGAGTTCTATAGGTAATGCAACTGCTCCTTATTGACAGTCTAGCTATTTTGAATGTTACAATAGTAGGCATATAATGCAATGAAGCAAACATTGCTAATTTCTACAGAAATGTATGGTAATTGCACTGAAAATTCTGTTTTGAGCTTCCACTGTGTTTGGCAGAATACACTGAAAAGAAATAATAGCCTTTATGAAGCACACACAAATGAAAACTTAAAAGAGTTTTGATCAAGTTTAACAGACATTAATACTTCTAATTTCTTCTCAGTTCAGTAGCCTTCAAAATGTACCAAGGTTTACTTTACATAAATATTTCTATCTTACAAATGCTGTGGCCTTCCATAGAGAGGCTTATCAACATTAAAGAGGATGGTTTGTGAGCTTTGAAAACCAAACTTTTATAGTTAGAAAGGGTCTATGGGCAGAAGGATATCTGCTTTTAAGGATTTTAGAGTATACACATTGTATTTATGAGAAGCAGATCATAACCTTAATAACAACAAAAAAATCCCCACAGTTGTTCTGTTGGTTGGATTCTGCAGCAGACCACCTTGGGATTCATTTATTTCAGCTGTTTTAAAGAGGTGAGTTTGGGATAGATGCAACTATATATTCATTCAAGTGGCTCAGTAGCTATTTTATTGAATCTTACATAATGAGTCAGATGCAGCAAATTTGGAAGACTTAAAAGAATTTAAGTGTCTCTGGGCTTGTAGAACTTGTCCTAACTTAGCAGGAAAAACTAATGCAAACTTGCTTATAACCAGACCCCTCAATAATGTCATTCTCCTCTGTAGATACTGTGTATAAAAGAAATAGGGACTACATCCCATATTAACACCCATTGCCCATCTGACATCTTTTCTCTGCACCTCTTCACCTGCCTGTTCCCTAGTAGTGCTGGCCTCTGGAAATTTTCATGCTGATCTGCTGTTCCAAGTTTCAACAGCAGTCCAGATCAATGTGAAGAGAAATTTTCAATAATGGTAATTCAGGGAAAATAAAGAGCTGCAAATGATAGCCAGGACTTTCAACAAGAAAGGCAGAGTTTGGAGCACTGTAAGATTTGTTATAATTGCCCAACATAAATATTACCTTAAAATGTCTGACACAATATGGTACAGGTTTAATCCAAGACTACTAAAATCAGTGAAAAGTCTTCAGTTGACTTTCAGTGGTGCTTGGATTATTCTTTTATCAAGGAATGTGTTTTCTTGCTTAGTGTGCAGAGAAAACAGTAGTTTGAAAAGGGTCTGGAGATGGTAAAGAAATACATTTATTTACCTTTCTTAATGTTGAAGAGTATTCATGTACGATAACAGCTTTTGTTCAGTTATATTTAACAATGCTTATAAGTTGATTTTGAACTACCACCACATGTCATTCATCTGCTCACATAGTGTAACAGAGTGGGAAGTGCAGACGTTTTACTTATCCTACTACATACCATGAACTAACATTGACAAAACTGACAACTCTCTGGTTTAGTATAGAATGTCCTTAGAGATCAAACCAAATGGTTTAGCAGATAGCTGCTGAATTTCCAATTTTTGTGATCATCACTTCTTCATTTTTTTTTCTTTGGGTTTATTCTATTTAAAAAAATGAATCCACAACACAAGCAAAACCAAAAAAAACTACCAACCCAACAAAACCCAGCAAAACCAAACAAAAACCCACATATGGTGGGTTATGCCCACCCTGAAAGCAGCAGGGGGAGGGCTTGTGAGAGCATTGCCTTCCCTGGAGGGGGTTTTCCCCCTGGGAAACTGAGTTTAGTCTGTTCCACTCCCCCTCCTTGTCCAGCAAGCCTATAAAATGCAGGACAGTGCAGCCATTATCTCTCTCTTGGCCCCTGCCTTTTGCCTGGATGAGTACTGCTGCTGGTTCCCCTGCTTCTCTGCCACGTTGTCCTCCATGCACCCACGCCTTTGCAAAGGTCTGGTTTTGTATTTCATATTTCTTTTTTCCCATACAACCTTGTTCCTTAACCTTGTGAACCCTACCTGTTATAGTTACACACACGCACACACACATACATATATATATATTAAATTCTTTACCTCTCTACTTTCAAGCTGAATCTTGGTGGATTTGCTCCTTTCCTTTCTTTTCCTCTCTATGGGAAAAGAGGAGGTCAGAGCAGGGGAGGGATTCTCAGCCTGGCCCCCATCTGAGCTCTTAAGTCCCAATTAAAGCTCGAACCACCACACCACCACAAGACCAAAACAACCTTCTGGCACTCTCTGAGGCATTTTGTTAATTTAATTTTCAAACACAGACCATCAGTTTCTCTTGTCATTATTTTGGAATGAAGTTCATTTCAGCTATACTTTTCCCGAACTGTCTTGAGCTGTTTCTACATAACACAGCACTGCAAAAGAAGGCACACTTACAAAAAGAGAACTGCAAGAAACATGAAAATTGCACAACTGAATATTTTCTAGCAATGCTTCTCACTCACTGCTTGTACTAATTAGAATGTACTTTTGCCTCAGGAGAGTTAAAAAAAAATATTTTGATAAAAAGTTCCTTGGCTAACCAATATTTTCTCTACAGTCTTACCAAGAATTAAAAGAGATTGTAAGAGTTTATGGTTTTTTTCCTCTAAAAGTGGATGACAGCTGACTTCCTGTTATGATATCTCCATATTCTTATTAGCTAAGGGTGCCCTTGGCAAAAAGATAATAAATCTATACCGTGACTTCATCATTTTCTGTAATACAATTGCTCCACTGAAACTACCTGATCATAAATGCCTAGGTGTACAAAAGGTCAGGTTTAGAAGAAACAAAAAATGGCAATAATGTGGATCCTTGACAGGTGAATGCAGTCATGACTTTGCTTGAATAACCTGAAACCTATTCAACTTAGAAAAAAGGGCAGTAAGGCACCTGCAGAATGTCATCTGAGTTACTGACAGTTACTAGCAGAGATGCAGAGGTGTAAAAGACCAAAACCTCATTTACTCTTTAGCAGTTTGCTTTACCTTTCAGCAGGTTTTTCCACAAAGTATATAATTTCCAAAACTTGATTAGACCGAACAGTGTAGAAGTATCAGTAAGCTACAGCAAGATTAGGCATGAGAAAAGGCAACTCTACTAACACTCACAAGGTGTTATATAGCATAAGGGCTTGTTACTGATTCTGGGCTGAATTGCTCACTACATTACTAAAGGTTTATATTTGAAATCACATTGGTGGAAGACTGGAGTAAGACAATGGAGAATCAGGCTGGTATTGCTCATGCAAGACTGATCAGAAATAAAGCAGCTATCCTACAGGTCCAGAGCTGGAGTGTCCAATACCTTGCTGTGCTGCGTCTTGTCAATGTCTTTTGCTCATATCAGGAGCTTAGATGGATTTCACTTTTTCCAGCTTTCTTGTTTTTTGATTGCATTTAAGACAAGCGCAGTCGTGTTCCATTTTGCTGACAAACACAAGACAGCAAATTGACCAGTTTTCACTTTGAGTAGTGGGTGGGTTTCAATACATTTGACTGACATCACTGGCCAGTCCACCAACAACTGTTTCAGAGTTTTCAGCAAGAAAATCGTCATCAACAACTGTTCTTTTTAAACCTATAGGCACATTTTTGTATGTTCTTAGGGTGTTTCCTTACTTCCTTAGCCATGGGAAAAGAAAGTATTAACTGGCACAGGAGTTGTAGGGCTTAAGTCCTGCACAAGTCAATGGAAACATGACCTCTTGAATGCTACTGGAATTTCAGGTTGCTGATGAGGGGGAAAATCTCAAATGGCTTAAACCAGCAAAGCAGCACCTACCCCATGACAATCTGATTTATACTCACTGAATTTCTGGCTTAGAGGATTTTGATATGATCTCTAATGTGCTCTCACTCTGTCAAATTTTTCCAGGTGCTCCCAAGTCCTTCCCCTTAAAGACACTGATATTTCCTATGCTTACATGCCTGCAGTAAAGTGAGCATGAAACCATAAGGAGCTTTGTCTGGTTTACAAAGTGAAGTTCTTTATATCAATCCTGAATTGAAAGAAAATCAGTCAGCCTAAGAAGGTTATGACACTCGCAATTTTCTCTAGCTATAGTCTCCTCCTTGAAGCGCCAACTTTACTTTTACAATTTGGATGAAGTCTATGGAGTTATCTTCCCTCATAATCAAATGCCATTGTTTTCCTTCTAAAGGATAATGTTGCAATCATCATAGAGTGCAAACACAATTTCTTTCTTGTGCTCTTTCTTTTTTAAAATTAAAAAAGTCATGTAAATGTCTGTTCCAGAAATACACAAGCAAGAGAAACACAGGTAAGGTGTAATGCAGCATTACCCCTGTAAATGTCACCTTATTTCCCCAATTAACTCAAGTGCCAACCCATCTTTTAAGTGCTCTAAACTCTGTAGTGCTTGGACATCGCATCTATATAGACACAAATTCTGCAGGCTAGGATGTCTCAAATACACATATATAAACTGACACTAGGATATTTTGTGGAGAAAGGATTTTGCATTTCTATAAGATTTGTTTTCTTCCTTTTTAACCATGGAAGTATCAAGTTACCAAAGGCAGAAATATCAGAGTATGTTTTTTAAAAGCTATTTTACTTAGATCAGTGCAGTAAAGGAGTATACTCCTCCTGAAAATTGTAATAAAATGAAGCTTTTTTCCCCCCTCAAAAATAACTCTTCTCTTTTGTGTCTTGTGGCAACTGAAGTTTGCATGTTTCATTCCGAGTAAGTTCTTTTTTGTCCAGCATTCTCTCTTAAGATACTCTCTGCTCTTCATTTCCAGTAAGCTGCAAAATCAGGGTTTTGCAATTGTATACTTTCATCTTGCTGAATAATTCAAATGGTCAAGCAGCAATAAGAGAGCAGAAGAATAGAACACAGCAGGAGATTATTGAGCTGTCACTTTAAATCCTAAGAATGACCTGTATGTACAGGCTTTGGTCTGGACAAATAGTATCCATATGATGAATATCTCAGAGAATTTATGTAAGACTACTCATACTGATGTTATGAAATAATATAATCATGACTAAAACCTCTGAGATCAAAGACCCTGTTGTGAAAATGAAAAATTTAACAGCTGAGGGAGAAAACCCAAGTATTAACAGTCTGAGGTGATTCTTAAATAGTCAATAAACATAGAAAAGTCTTTTCTATATTCATTCTCAAACAGAAGGTTGTATTTGCAAGGTATTGAGGGCTAGAAACTCTGAAGTGCCAGTTAAAACTTTCATAGAAATCACCTCATTCCAGAAGCTAAATAAAAGTGCTTAATCTTTTATTACAATTCTGATGATAGCTGGCAACAATGAATGCAGTGAGACAAGAAATACGGCAAATTGGAAGCAAGTGGCAGGTCTGAAGTTACGAAGATATTTGTATCATGAGTACCAGTTAGAGCTATTGGTAAGAGGGATGAGTTTTAGAGGGAAATCTCTTGAGTTTTGCTTTCTATCCACATATGAATTCAGGGATTTCTCTGGACTTTGATAACACACATAGAAACAGAAATAGCAGCAGCTTGTATATTCTCTGCTAAAGATTGTCAGGAGATTTTTTCATGAAAAAAAAGGACATCAGCCCTGGGTTAAAAAAAAACAAAACACAACAAAACCAAACCCAAACAAGTCTGCAAAACTCCAGTTCAGAAGTGTCCAGTTTAAAGTGCGTGAAACTAACACCATTAATTACAATGCCCTTCTACTACAGCCACATGCTGGTATCACTAACATGGCTGGATTTCAGACTTGGTAAAAGCATGTTTACCTTAAGTTTCTGGGCTGATTGTATTGACAATTTGCTTCAGTAAAGACAATTTGCTTCAGTAAATATAGAGAATCTCATCAATTTCTTTAAAATTTTTTCATTATTTGGCATTTTAAAATATAGGTTTATATGATTACCAATTCTTTCAGCAGAACAACAACTAAAGGATTCTTGGGCCCAAATTATCATGAGACTATTTGCTGTGACAATAAATTCTCTATAGATTCTTTAAAAGTAGATTTTTAGTTTTCAGTGGAGGGTTTGATTTTTAAGAGTTGAACCTGCTATGGGTTTTTTCTCTTTTTTTTTTTTTGGTGTGGTTTTTTTTTTTTTTTAATGTGATAGATGCTTTAATTTCTTCTCCCTTTTTAATTTAAATTTAATTAAAATCTGGCCTCACTGACTTTCACTTTCAGGTCCTGAGTTGTCTCTGTGTTTACTCTCCAAGTGTTTCCAGTACCTTGAGCACATTAGGAATATTAAGCAGTTAATCAAGTGTAAAAAACATTAATTTGTTCTCTAGAGCCTTTCATCATTTATTTTTTTTAATCAGAATAATATCCAACACTAAGCCCAGAGATTCCACAGCAAGCATTTCATCAACAGCACTGATATTTTGCTGCACCCAGGATTGTGAAATGAATCTCTGCTGATGTGAGCGTATGTTCTTCTGCACAGGAATCATCCCAACCCCAGTGTAATCACTGAGATTCTCCCATACAGGTTTTAAAATAATCTGTAAAACTCTGGTCAAACTCTTTGTGTGGGGTTCTTGGTGTCATGGTTTAGTTGATTAGGTGGGTTGGATTGGTTGATGGGTTGGACACGATGATCTTGAAGGTCTCTTCCAACCTGGTTTATTCTATGTATTCTATGTATTCTATGTATAGAATAAGTCAATTCCTTGAAACCACATTAAATTCTCCACCCTGTTTCTAAAAGCTGAATGCAGTTTAGTATGCCATAAGCTGTATAAACACTCTGTAAAACCATCTCTAGTTTCTGAAGCCTGTGTGAGACCTGCCATCTGCCCTATTTCTGCAAGTGAACCAACACTCACGCTTTTGTGGGATAGTTTTCTAGAATTTGTTCAACTAAATGGCCAGTGTGAAATTAATTTTAAATGTTGGATCTGATCTAATATCCTGGCACAAAGTTATCAAGAGAAGCAGACACCTTTCAAAGATTAGACTGCGCCCATATCCATTTTTATTGTAGTCATTGCTGCCATTGTTCCAAAATACACAGTGCTTAGTCCAGAAGCAGCACAACTTTGTGTTTGGAAAATCCATTACTCTGCAACTGCTTTTTTTTATCAGCAAGTTTGCAGATGACACCAAGCTGAATGGTGCTGTCGATATGCTAGAGAGACAGAAGGACCTGGGCAGGCTGGAGAGGTGGGCCCATGTTGAACCTCATGAGGTTCAACAAGACCATGTGCAGGGTCCTGCACCTGGGTTGGAACAATCCTCATTATCAAGAAAGGTTGGGGGATGAGGTGATAGAATGCAACCCTGCAGAAGAGGACTTGGGAGTTCTGGTGGATGAGAAACTGGAAATGAGCTAGCAGTGTGCTCTTGTAGCCCAGAAGGCAAATCGGATCCTGGGCTGCATCAGAAGAAATGAGGCCAGCAGGTGAAGAAAGGTCATTCTGCCACTTTACTCTGATAAGGCCTCACCTAGAGTACTGCATCCAGCTTTGGTGCCTCAGCACAGGAAGGACATGGATATGATGGACTGGGTTCAGAGGAGGGCTATAAGGATGGTTGGGGTGCTGGAAAACCTCTCCTGAGAGGACAGGCTGAGGGACCTGGTTTGTTCAGCACGGAAAAGAGAAGGCTCTGGGGAGACCTAATCGTGGCCTTCCAGTACCTGAAGGGAAAAACAGAATCACAGAATCAACCAGGTTGGAAAAGACCTCAGAGATCATCAAGTCCAACCCATTAGCTAACACCTCATGACAACTAAACCACAGCTACAAGTGCCACATCCAATCCTTTTTTGAACACCTCCAGGGACAGTGACTCCACCACCTCCCTAGGCAGCACAATCCAATGGCAAATCACTTTTTCTGTGACAAACTTTCTCCTCACTCCTTCTCACCTCCTCAGCCCTGGCACAGCTTGAGACTGTGTCCTCTTGTTCTGGTGCTGGTTGCCTGGGAGAAGAGAACAACCCGCTCCTGGCTACAACCTCCCTTCAGATAGTTGTAGAGAGCAATAAGGTCTCCCCTGAGCCTCCTCTTCTCCAATCTAAACAACCCCAGCTCCCTCAGCCTCTCCTCATAGGGCTTGTGCCCCAGTCCTCTTACTGGCCTCATTGCCCTGCTCTGGACACATTCTCTGGAACCTATCAGAAGGTTGGAGAGAGACTGTGTATAAAGGCCTATAGGGATAGAACAAGGGACAATGTTTTAAAATGAGAGAAGAGTGAATTTAGATTAGATGTTAGGAACAAGTTCTTTACCATGAGTGTGGTGGAACACTGGAACATATTGTCCAGGGAGGTAGTTCAGGCCTCATCCCTGAAGATACTCAAGGTCAGGCTCAGCAGGGCTCTGCGAAACCTGATCTAGCGGAGGATGTCCCTGCTCACTGCAGGGGGGTTGGACTACATGTCCTTTGGAGGTCCCTTCCAGCATTTCTATGATTCTATGAATAAAACTGAATAAACCAAAATAAAGGATTCAGCCACTGGAATTAAAAGAAAATTTGTAAAATTTGTACTGTAGTTTTTTATCCCTTTGTGAGCAATCAACACAAGATTCTTCCAGTTCATTGATGTATACAAAATACTTCTAGAACCATTTAGAAATGGTTTTAGTTTCTGTTTCTAAATATAGATACTTTTTGTCTTTTCTTGGAAAACTTATATATCTGACCTAGTTTGTGTCTGTCCGATGAAAGTATGAAAATATTTTTGTTTATTATTTTTCTCCCCTGAGAAACCTGAAACAAGATCCAGGTAGAAAATTCCCATCTAGATGCTTATGCTTACTATTAGATCTCAGGTCTTATTGGGAAATTCAATCTATGTCAAGTTAAATACTTGGAACAGCACCTTGCTATACAGTTCTAATGAGGGTTTTGTAATGATTCACTGCATAGGTATTTGCAGGTGAATTCAGAGGGACAGCAGTGATAATACAGCTAATTATTTTTCTTTGTGTAGCTAATAATGCAGCATCTCATATGAGTAAACATTAACAGATACCCATAGCTTTAAAATTTGCTTTTGAATGGAGGAAGTGAACGCTTTGTCCACATAGAAAAGTTATGATGTAAACGAGTTCTGCAGGGTACAAAGTGATTCTGCAAGTCTGCAGAGCTTACTAACTCAAGGTGAAGTAATCCTACTCCAGCCCCACCTCATACAAGTGAGCAGCATGTGAAAGAGTTCATGAATCATGTAGCTGCCCAGTCTGTTGGTCTGAGGCATACCATTTGGCTTTAAAACACTGGGTTGTAAAGTGCAGTAAAGCAGGAATCTCTTCCTGAACAGCTTCACTGACTGCAGAAGCAGTAGGTCAAAAAGTTAAGTGGAATAGTCTCATCAGATCTGCCAGTATAATTTGTCCTTCATGAATCAGAGCCTGAAGCATATGTATGGAGGGAGATAGGACAGAACGCTACCACAATATAAATTCCTGCCAGCACACACTGCGCAAGGACATCTATATGCAGACAAGCCCTTAAAAATATGGAAAAATACAATAACAAAGAAATATAAAAAATCTGAAATATGCCTGTACCTTCATGGAAAACAGAATTTCATCTTGCAATGTCAATTTACATAGCACATTTTCTTACACGTACTACATTTTTTATGTCACGTTATACGCAATATGTTATAATAACAAACAGATCAGCTCTTTCCGGACTTCTCTGTTTGCAGTCATAGAATAATATAGGCTGGAAGGGAACACTGGAATTTGTCTGGTCCCATGCCCTACTCAAAGTAGAGATAACCAAGAATCGTAAAACAGTTTGGGTAGGAAACAGTCTTTAAGAGTAATCTAGTCTAACTGCCATGCATTAGGTAGTGAAAAACTGCAAGTAGAGTCACCACTCTGAAGTTAACATCCAGCTCCTTTTTCTTGTATATATTAAGAGTCTCAGAGCATCTCAGTGGCCCTACGTTCTCACTCCACTCAAAATGGAGTTGTCAAGGTTTGTGAGAACTGATGTGTAATGTTTCTGAGGTGCTGAGACTGTGCAGAATTCCAAAACAAGTGTTTTGTCAAGGTGCACAGCAGAACATAGAAGAAAAGGTTTAAATTCAGAATGTTCAAATTAAGCCATCTGTTTAATATTGTTTCTTAACTGGAATAATCTTATTCAGTGGAATCTTTTTAGCTGAAAAAATTGTACTGTGCAGTGCCTGAAACCTGGATGAACCACTGAAAAGAATGTGAACATTACTTTAAATTTATGAATAAATTAAGTAACTGGGCTCAGGTCACACACACAAAACTTGACAGAGAGCAGCAAGATTTTAGCAGGATATTTTACTGTCTGGTGCATTATTACATTTTTAGATTGGATGAATAATCTCTTTGCACTCACTCCTGTTCTCCAACAACACCTTTGAAAACAATGCCTTGTATGTGAGCTATGACAAGGAACATTTTGTGTTCTGTGGCTTTTAAACACAATGTTGCTTTATTTTAAAAGTATTCATATGGTCCTATACCATCAAATAAATCATGTCAGTTCATCTCTGCCTATAGGGACACATAGTCTGAATAAAAGTCTCTAAGGAAGGCTTGAATTTCCTTATTTATTTACTTATTTACTTATTTATTGTACTTTTTCAAATGTTCATGCTGATAACCAGGAAATGAAAATACTTGTGAAGCTGACAGGCTAATTTCATGACAGATCACTCAGGGATGGCACACAAGAACCTGGTTTTGGGCACAACTATTAATGTCCAGAAAATCATTTAAGGGGAAAAAAAAAAAAAAAAAAAAAAAAAAAAGTGAAATTAAGTAATCAAAAGATCCTCCAACAGTGAAGATATTAGTGCCAGGTATTTATTACTAAGAGCACAGCAAGTTTACTAATCTTAGTAAATTGGAACAAGTGATACATTAATTCTGTTCATTAGGTACCTCCTGCTGTTATGGTTTGATTATTATTCATAGTCTTGGACACTTTACCTAGGGTTGGGTTATTAAGAGTTTTAAGTACTGCACATAAGCATAATAAAAGTCCAGCCCCAATTCTGCTTTACACTCTAATAGAAAAATAAAAAGGCCTTGATCTGCAGTTTGGGTCTGGGTATAGAATGTGTCCTCACTAAGAACTGAATAAGGACATTATTTTTCACAGACCTATACCTTTGGGGATTGGACATGGCACTTGGTGCCATGGTCTAGTCATGAGGTCTGTGGTGACAGGTTGGACTCAATGATCTTTCAGATCTCTTCCAACCTTAGTGATACTTTGATACTTTATCCTTGCATGTTTTTTCTGCTCATTCTCTACTCTGCTGGATACTGTTTCTGTAACGTTTTTTAGATTCTCTTATCAATTCTCTGCTTTTAAAATTATTAGAATAGACTAGAATAGACTAGAATAGACTAGAATAGACTAGAATAGAATAGAATAGAATAGAATAGAATAGAATAGAATAGAATAGAATAGAATAGAATAGAATAGAATAGAATAGAATAGAATAGAATAGAATTAACCAGGTTGGAAAAGACCTTTGAGATCATCAAGTCCAACCTATCATCCAACACCATCTAATCAACTATACCATAGCACCAAGCACCCGATGCAGTCTCTTCCTAAACACCTCCAGTGATGGTGACTCCACCAACCCCCTGGGCAGTCCATTCCAATGGCCAATCACTCTTTCTATGAAGAACTTCTTCCTAACATCCAGCCTAAACCTCCCCTGGTACAGCTTGAGACTTTGTCCTCTTGTTCTGGTGCTGGTTGCCTGGGAGAAGAGACCAGCCCCACCTGTCTACAACCTCCCTTCAGGTAGTTGTAGAGAGCAATAAGGTCACCTCTGAGCTTCTTCATCTCTAGGCTGTTGTGTTTTGTTAACAATTTCTGCCTTCAGAAATCAACAATGAGCCTACAGTCATTTGTCTGACTGCAGAATCAGTTTTTTGCCCACAACACCTCTATTGCTCCCTTTGTCTCCTCCCAATTATCTTTCAGAATTCAACTCCCCTGACACACTAATTTTGTATGGAAATACAACAGTGGTTGGTTCTGCCCCCTTTTTTAACTAAATTTATGGTAATTGTATCAACAACACTACCAAAGCAACTATTAATTTCCAATGTGGTGATTAAATATTTTTCATCAAAATGGGTTTACTAATGATTTTTTTACTGTGCTAAGTTAAAAATCATCTATAGTTTGTGGAAACTAATGACATTTTACAACTGGCAGTATAAAGCTTCCAAAATGAATTTTATATTCACAACATTTTTTCCTATGCACACACTATTATCAGTTTGGAGGTTAAAAAGGAATCCCTTCACTGGAAATTGGTGGCTTGTACCTTCACAGATACTGCAGCAATTATGTGTACATAAATGCATGCGTTAAGCTGCAGCTAGTAGCTATTAGGAACTTGTAAACAGTTGAGCAAGAAAAGGATGAGCACCAAGAGGGCAGAGAAAAGCAAGACACCAGAAAATTCCTGTTTGAAATTATGCTCCTGTCAGGATCACCATCCAGGAAGCAGGCATTTTTCTGCTACCTGGGGAAATTTATTTCACACTTCCCAAATGTACTCATTTATTAGGATTTTTGCTCTTAGAAAACCAGGTGGTGTCAACTTCTTTATTGCAAAGGCACGTCCTTTACTCCACAATCTTCAACATTTTCTGTGAAATGTAACTTCCTTCTCCTCAGCAGCACTTACATCTATGTAAATAAGGAAAAGAAAAAGTTGTCTCCAAAGACAGAAATACGCAATTGGAAAGAAAAAGGGCCTAAAGAAAAGCAATGAAGCCATAATATTAGCTTAACAGTGGACTGTGGACTGACAACAAAAGAAGGGGCAAATCTTATACATGCTCCACATTCTTATGGCATTGATTTTTTTTTTTTTTTAATGTAGTTTAAAATAAAAGGTTAAAATTCCGTTTCTTGTATTTTGCAATGTTTGTAAGTTCACTGGTAGGATGAAAAAAATCTGGTATCCTATATGCATAACTAGGAAAAGCTTTTCTCTGCAGATACTGAAGCTGGTTTTGCTTTTTTCTTCTTCCCTAAGAAACTAAATAGAATGAAAAGCTATCATCTGCCACTTGAATCATTGTAGGCTGTATTAATAGGCTGGCTCAACAATGGGAAATAGTTCATTAAAATTGTATTGCAGCTGGCTGACTTTTTTCTTGGTAACACCTACATTTATAGTTTAATTTCCTAAGACACAAATTATGAAACTTCACATTAGGGTAATAATGAAGTACCCTTTGGATATATACTTCAAACATCACATACAGATGCTGAAGACCATGGTCAAGTTTGAGTCATTGCTTAGTGTAAGGTGTGGATTTTGTTCAAATTATGTTATTGTGTTATGAAGAGATAGATAAATCTGTCATATAGTTACTTAAACTCTGTCTCCAGAAGTTTTTCTGGAACACCATGGTGTTCTTTTAAAGTATAAATCAATAAAAAACCAGAATGTGTTTAATAACCAAGTGATGTCTTCCCAACAGAACTCCAGTAAGAATGAAGTCATACATCTATCTACACATAAATCCTTGTATTTCATAAAACAATTTCTGGCAGTATCCCAGCCACTTTCACACAATTGCTCCCATCTCTTTTATATGATTGATCACTCCTTTAAAATCAGCTTCCTAGCATTCTCTCTGTAAACCTTTCTTGTAAGATTCTGTTAATGAAACTTAAAAGCTTTTTTCCCCCTTCTCACCTGACTTGACTACGCCACCTCAATTTGTTTACTGTAGCTTAAAGTTGAACTGATGGGCCAATTACTCACAGTATTGTATAAAAACAAACAAACAACAGAAAACCCCACCTAGCTGAATTATAATTAAATATTCTATAACCTGGAAGTCTCATAATTACTCCAGAGAAATATAGTCCTCAATCAATTCTTCCTCTGTCATGTTTTATCAGTCATCAGCTTCTGCTTATACTTTCCTGGGGGGCAGGGCAAGACTGAAAATTATTCTACTTTTGTGCAGTCTGGCACAATAGGTCCTTTAGGTTTTACTGGAGTGCAAATAATCACCATGATATTTGGGTGCTTAAATGTCACAGAGATGTGCTTAATCTAACCAGGTGCAGAGTCAGATGAAAGGAATACTTAATTGGAGAACTCCACTCTCTGCATAACTGATTGGATTTTTCACCTCAATTAAAATTATTAGCAGGCTCTAGTGCACTTCCCGCTTTCATCAGAGAATATTTATTGAGATATAGGTGTACCTACTCTTGTCCAGACAAAACAGGACTTCTCTTAACTGCTTAGAAACAGCTAAATGTTGAATTTACTGAACAAAGAAGAGTGGGCATCCCTAAGAGAAATTAAGGGGATCTGCCTAGACCACAGAGAATAGCAGAATTCATCAACCCAATGCACTGCTTACAGTCCAGTGAACTACATCATCTTCTTTGCAGTTCAGGTGACTCCAGCCCAATGAACAAAATAATCCACTCCAGACTTTATGTGATTTCAGACCAATGAACAACATAACCCAAAATTTTATTAGAAACTATAGCAAGGAGAAAAGGTTTTATGAGTAACCAGCACGTAAATGTGCTTTCTATAGCCAGAAAGGCAATTTGTACTACAAGACATTAATGAGTTAGTGTTTTAACGCAGAGAACCTCTATGGACTTCCATTAGCTCCAAAATAAGAAGGTAAATTTGTCTATTCCACCTGATCATGGGTGATTACCAGCTAGGGATGACTGCTTCATTACTTCACAGTATGTTCATTCCACATTTTTCTTGTCACCTAAACATTCCCGATGGGATAAAAATTGTCAATTATTTCTGAACAGAAAAGAAAAGAAGGTGGAGGAAAAGATATTTGCAGGCCAATCAGTCTGATTTCTTTGTTTCTTTGGGCTCCTATATTTTTATTTTAAGTGTTTTCATGCACTCTGTATGGTCTTCTGCATTCTTCTTTAACATTACTTTACCAAACCCCCCAGAAAAATGTGGAATTAAAGATCACAAAAGCAGTTCTCAGAAACCTCCATTTTTGAGTAATCAGGTTGAATGGTAAGAATGTTTACCTATGAAAACCAAAATGCTACATAGGTCATGTTTGGAGAAGGGAACAATGAACACTATGAATATGACTATAAGGATAATCTCTTTCAGAATGGATGAAACATTTGAAAGCACACCCACGAGAGAAACAATTAAAACATCAAGAATGACAGATATGTCAGGTTTTAAGAGCCAGCTTGAAACTGCAAAAAGTGATGAAAACTTGCTGGAAGAAATCCCATACAAAATAGTTGCAGTTTTAATCTCTAAAATTAAGGTGGTTATTAT
The DNA here is from genome assembly GCF_026170545.1 of Melanerpes formicivorus. Taxonomy (NCBI): domain Eukaryota; kingdom Metazoa; phylum Chordata; class Aves; order Piciformes; family Picidae; genus Melanerpes; species Melanerpes formicivorus. Next base: position 28,155,644 of record NW_027142357.1, read on the forward strand.
TGGGCTATGATTATTATCTATAATTGTTCAGTACTGTCTTGCTTTCACCTGTCGCCCTCCTATCTATATGTGTGACCACTATGTGCTATCCATAGTTTCCATCAGGTCTATCTGAATGGAAAGCAACTAAGACACCTGCCAAAACAAGTTTTTATACCCTACAGCGTGCTGTATTTGTACAGGTTCACTTTGGATCTGGTTCATTGCTTAATGTTGTTGGTCCTTCCACAATGCTAACTCTGGAAAAGAGCAAGATAACCTTTGAGCAAGTTGATCTGCCTTCTAATGTGGCCCCATGCTAGACAAGATATTGGCCTAGATGCCCTCCAGAGATCCTTCATACAAAGTTAAGCTAAAAGAATAAACATATGAGAACTCATTTGTATGAAATTAAGTGAAAGAGGTGTTGAATAAGCAAAAGAGATAACATTTACAACATTTCTTCTAAAGTGACGGAAGTCAAAAATAAACTTTGAGTGTGGAAGGTCTGCATTTCCAAAGTATTTTTCCTGTATCTCATGTAACTGTTTCCAATGCATGTCCATCTTAAGGATCATTCTTCCATCTCATCCAAATATCCCACAGGAATCTTGCTGAGATTTCCCTCATAACCATTTCTGTATATGGTGTGAAGTCTTAAATATGCTTATGCTGAAATTAGATTTTATCAAAACAACATTAAAAACCTAAAAATTACATTCCAAAATGAAACTCTTCACTGATAGAATTATTTTACTGTAATGCTAATTAAAATAAAATGTTTCTTTACTAATTGGCATTTCTAGAGGGAAAAAAGGCACATATTTTTGTTGTTAGACCTGCGCTTGGGTGTTTAAACACGTAGTTTTAGCTGAGAGAGCTCTCAAAACAATGGGAGCTGCTCTGTGTTCTAGTTTTTCACTTCTTTCTCATTATTTTGACAATTGACAATTTTCTGTATTAAAAACAGAAAACAAACCCAAGCCAAAACCAAACCTATAAATCCTCCCATAAATAGTTACTTTGAATCAAAACATGTATCAAGATATCAAGTATTCCCATAAGGTGCTTTTTTTTTTTTCCCTAATCAGTTTGAGTTGCTAGATGTTACTTAAAATGTGCTCTTAAAAGCATATGTTTGTGTTTATTGAATATATTACCTGTTAGCACACTTGGACTGAAACTTTTTCACAGGTTGCAGAGCTCCAGCTGTGACAAGGACCATATTATATGTGTATGTTAGTATAATGTGACTAAGAAGATATTCCTGCCTGCTAACCATATACCCCTGGAAAATTGCTTCTGCTTAACCTATAGATTAATTACAGATTTTTGAATTAACAATGACAAGGAAGTGCAAAATACTGCCATAGTATCATCCAGATTGTTTTATTCCTTTGTGACCTTCTGTCACATTAATTGGCAACAAGAAATCTACTCAGTCACCCATGTATTTGACCGTTAGTAAATGGAGAGTGAAAACAGCTACCCAGTATCTTCAAAACAAGGATATTTGGTGGACAGATTGTCTGGCCTCTGCAGTATGATCTCCATCCAACTCCAAAAATGTTTGCAAGGAATAATGTAACTGCCAAAGGTGTTCAAGAGCAATCAGCTAGTTTAAAATGCTACAGGATTTAGTTTCCTGGCAAATGCTCTAACAAGCTTTGCTACAAAATGTCAACATTTGGATTCACAGCATCCCAGGATACCTGTTAGTTGCAGTTCTGCTGAAGCTCTGAAGGTTTAACTATCTGAACAGTGAAAAATTAGTGAAAGCTGGAAATACAACTGCATTGGAGTCTAACTTCTCTTGAAAACAATGTGCCAAGAATAGGCAAGAATTCTAGCTAAAACAAACATGCTAGAATTAAAGTTATTTCTGTGCTCCCAAAAATAAGTATTATTGCATGAGTTATAAGTTGTAAGCTTTATCCAGTGGACTGGACATGCCTTAGTGTTAAAACACCCCAGCTTTTTCTGCTTTAGCTGTAGGAGAATCTGTTGTAGAGGTATGTTTGAAGATAAGAAGTAAAGAGAGAGGTGGTCAGTCTCTTCTAATATTTTTAAATAATATGTTAGTTATATTTCCAAAGTGTCTATTTGCTATGGAAGGTTGAAACCCATTTTCATAAATTACAAGAAAACAGTATTTCCAATATTCTTTTGATGCTTTTATAAACCTACCTTTTGGCCTAAGACATAACATTAGGCCAGAGTTTTAACAAGCAGCAGATTAAGAGCTTTGGCTATCAGTAGAAATGTTCAAAAACCCTGATTTTCAAAGGTATTTAGGCACCTCAATATCCTGACTGACTTATGTTTAAGGATTTATACTGTCTTTAAAATAGAAAATGTGCACAACAGTTACAAGTACTAGAGTGTTAGGATAAACCAAACCAGGCAGGCATGCCATAGACAAAGCAGCTAGAGCATTCAGCTACAGGAATATTCTGCAAATATTCTGGAAACAAAAATGGCCCTAGGCCATGAATAGGCCAGGGCTATGGGAAATCCAGGTCTTGGACTTGTCGTGGTCTGAGCTGGCTGCCAAAACAGCAGTGCAGACTAACAGATTTTGTCTAAAGATTTTTCGTAAAGCAGGGGTTTTGAAGTGGCTGAGTAACAAGACAGAACACACAAACAGGCACACTGGAAAGGACTAGCTAGAAAATTTTGCTGGTTTTGTTTTGTTTTGTTTTGTTGCCATGGCATTCTTTCCCTGCCCCTCTTGTGTCTTGCTAAAAGCCATTTGCTCTCACCCTGCCCAGATGTGGAAGCACCAAGCCTCTCCTTCAGCATTGAAACACGGTAGAACATTTTAGTACATGACATCAGCATGCAGACAAGTTGGGGAAATAGAGAAGGTTTGAATCTTAGGAAGCGTTAGAGTTTGAGTCAATTAGATGAGAAGTTTCATCTTCCGTCCCAAAGGATATTTGAACTACAAATTGATTAATTTGTTGCAAATTGATACAAATTGAGTTTCCTGTTTTTCCCTTTTCTTTCTTTCTTTTTTCTTTCCTTTCAGAGAGAAAAAAAGAACAAAATAGTAGAATTGCTTGGACATTTTCCAATGAAACAGTTTGCCACTGGGAACTGTTAATAGGTTTCCCTACAGTGTTTTAATACATGCTTGTAGAAAATGTCTAGAGAGAATTTATGAACAAAACATTTAAACTTTCAGAGACAGGGATATCAAGAGAAGTAGCATACATTTTGTCATTTCATAACAAGATACTTTGAGAAAGGCAGTGAAACATTTTCCTAGTATTTCCATATTTCTAGGGAAAAATTAACTTTATTTTTCATTTACTCTTTATTTATTTTTGCTGCTAAGACACAACAAAATTAAAATGCTACAAACCAAGAAATCTCTTGCAGATCACAAATTCTGATATTTGGGTACTTTAGAAAATATCATGCACATCAGTTTTGTATTATCTGCTTCTAATAAAGTGTAGCTGATTGTCATACTCCAGGCCTGAAAGTATCTGCAATGTGATGCAACTCAGGATGGAGTATGTATTCTTTATCCATTTATCTGCAGAAACAGACTAAGGAATAAAATACAGTAAGTTCTTTTGCTTCCTATTTTACATGGTAAGTCCAGCTGTCTGGTAAGAGGCAGCAGTAAGAAGGAAATTATGTGTCTCAACTGTTTAAGTAATAACTTCCAATCCAACTGAAACAATAGGACTATTATTTTGATGGCACTGCAGAGCACCAGCATAAGCCATAAAACTTTTAAAATTACTATCACTATTAGCCCTCTTATCCAGCTTTATAATGTCTCTAAAAGGTTAGCATAGAGATACTATTTTTGTTAGGTATAGCCATTGAATATTTTGATGATGAGCAGAGGTTATGAGAATCTGAGATACATAGCTCTTCTTCTAGATGACTTAGCTAATTACAACATAAAGATGTGTGAGGTTATAACATTGAGAGACATGTCCTAAGTGAGAGGAAAGTCCAGTTCTATTGAAGAAGAAAATTTTCTCATTTGTTTGGCATATTAAAAACAGAAATACCTTTAAGTTATATTTTTGTATGCATGGATTTTTCTCACAGGAAGTACACATCCAAATCCCACCATTTTATCAAGATGACATTTATTCATTGCAGTCATTTTTGTATGAAAGCCAGTGTAATCCATATGAGACCTCTTCTGTCACTCTGAAGAGCTTGCTGCTCTTAGCATCTCTGAACTACCACACCAAATTCTGAAAAATGTCAAAAAAGATGACAAGTGGGCTTTGTCAGGATAACAGAGATGATGCACTGTAAAGTAGATAATTAAAACTAGAGTCTGGACTGACAAATACACAATGATCCATTTTCTACTGGTCCAAGAGTTCATTTGTTATTTAAGGTCTAAATGCTTATATGTCTGGAAAGCAGCCCTGAGGAGAGAGACTTGGGGGTGTTGGTGGACGAGAAGCTCAACATGAGCTCTCAATGTGCACTTGCAGCCCAGAAAGCAAATCATCTCCTGGGCTGCATCAGGAGAAGTGTGGCTAGCAGGGCAAGGGAGGTGATTCTCCCCCTCTACTCAGCTCTGGTGAGACCCCACCTGGAGTACTGCATCCAGTTCTGGAGCCCCTATTACAAGAGAGATATGGACATGCTGGAACGTGCCAAGGGAAGGGCCACGAGGATGATCAGATGGCTGGAGCACCTCTCCTATGAGGACAGACTGAAAGAGTTGGGGCTGTTCAGTCTGGAGAAGAGAAGGCTCCGAGGTGACCTAATTGTGGCCTTCAAGTATCTGAAGGGGGCCTACAGAAGGCTGGGGAGGAACTTCTTAGGATATCAGGTAGTGATAGGACTAGGGGGAATGGAATGAAGCTGGAGGTGGGGAGATTCAGGCTGGACATGAGGAAGAAGTTCTTCACCATGAGAGAGGTGAAGCCCTGGAATGGGATCTCCATGGAGGCTCTTGAGGTCCCATCCCTGGAGGTGTTTAAGACCAGGCTGGATGAGGTTCTGGCCAGGCTGATCTAGTGTGGGGTGTCCCTGCCCATGGCAGGGGGGTTGGAACTAGATAATCCTTGTGGTCTCTTCCAACCCTGACTGATTCTATGATTCCATATGTCCAGGATATTTAACGAGAGGGGACATTGCCTGTATAGTTCACAGAGTGTATGCCACATGCCAAACAATCAGGTACTCTAAATGGGCCTAATTCCATTGATGTCCTCAGAAGTGTGATGCTTTACATCAGTTCATACCTGGCCACCTGTCTCAGTTGAAGTGCAAAAGCATAAATTTTCTCGAGCTTATCTAAATCTTGCATTCTTTTCCTCTGCTTAGCCATATCCAGAGAACATACCATAATTAGTTTAGCTCTCTCTTTATATTGTTCATTTAATTACAGTTTTCTTATATTATCTGCTGTAATTCTAACAGACTCAGGTTTTACTACACATACTTCAAGAAATCAGACTAGTTGGAAAACAGTCTTATTTTCATACACACAACAATAGTCTTTGGGGGCAAGTACAGAAACAGAAGTAAGGAGACTTGAGGTCTGTTCCCAGTCATCCCATACTTTTTTCCTTCTCAACTCTCTCTTACTCATTTGAAAACGTAAGCAATAATGTTAAGATGGTGAATTGGAGAAACATTGTGAAAATAACGTTCTTTAAGCGCAGGTTAAATTAATGTCACATATTTAGGCTGACTGCATAAATAATGTTTTTAAGCAGTCAAAAATCATCTATATTAGTGAGTGTTTAAAAAAGAATATGTAAAAGACTCAAAGTGTTGGGTTTTTTTTCTTTATGGACTTATTTAGAAATGCAGGTACATTGCTGAGTCACTTGGCAGAAAGAACAAATGGGCCCTATTAGCTCCAACTTAGGAATATACAAGGAATATATAAAAATTCTTGTCACAAGAGGAAAAAAATAAATAACAATAGCAGATGCTTCAGGTTTTTGTTTCTGCTATGCAGTGGATTGAAGAGTGAGTAGGGATGGAAAGAAAAAGACATATTCAGCTACTGCAATCCAGTTACAATTAAAATCATTGAAGAAAGATCAAACCAAATAATTTTTTGTTGCATATTCTGGGATCTTTAGCCAATAAGTAGTTTTCTGTGTTGTGGAAGGAAAATAATTAAAATCATATATATTGTACATTTATATATATATGTGTAGCAATTTAGATAGGCAGATAGGTTTGTAGGCAGATAGGTAGGTATTAGATAGATAGATAGATAGATAGATAGATAGATAGATACATATACTAGACTCTCAAAAAACCTTACTTCCCAAATGAAGGAGAATTGAAGGAAGCTGAAAATGATCACTTATGCTTTTCAAGTCCAAACTAATATTAGCAATAGTGCTCTTTCATTCCCAACAGAGACAGATTTAGCTCAGAGACTCAGTTAATGCTGTTTATCATTCTACAATTATATTCATTCCGTCGTTCATAAAAGCACATCTACAAATCAGCTTACTCTGCTTCCATATTAGCATTGATAACCAGCTATCCAATGAATATTCACACTGGCTTAATCTGGTAAACCTCAAAATTAATAGGTATGGAAGGTGTGATAAGAAAAAAACAAAAGAGAGATGAACGTGTTGAGATCTACCAATTAAAAATGAAATACTGTTTCAGATGTATGAAATCTTTCTATATAGATCTACAAAGTAAATATTAACATGGTGTTTTAAATGGAGCACTTCATTGTATTTCACCTATTCTATTCCCAGTGCTCTATTCTCTTAGTATGATTCAACCACCGTACACATCAATTTTAGCAAGCCATAAAAAGTAATTTTTTACTTCAGATTCTGTGATAAATTTATCATCCAAAAATTGCATGTCAATCTAGTTTCATGTCTGTATTATCCTTCTGTCTGAAAACTTAATGAACTAATTAAATTCTGAATTAATTGAAATCACAATAAGCCCCAGACACTAGATTCTGATCTGGACAAACATCTCTTGAAAGAAAATAGAATTAATGTGTGTCTCATGCTTTGGAAATGTTTACTAAAAGCAGAACCCTTACTATTTTAGGCACATAATCTTGTCTCTAACATAGGTGCTATTTGCTATTAGTGTTTCTCCTTTGCACCTTAATGTATAGTAGCCTTAATACACTGAAGTGATATAACTTTTTTAAAAGATCAATTAAATTGTATGAAACTGAATGTTTAATATCATAAAAAGTTCTGCAGTTCTTTTGCACCATTAGGTTGCTTGCAGAGTAGGAATGTGGAAGCTGGCATGATCTTTCTATAGCAGCAGTAGTGTGGGAAGTAAATGAGGAGGATATGCCCAAAGGATGTCTGGACAAGAAAAAGCGTTGAATGTAAAGACACATATGTACTCCATTTTGTTTCCATGTGCAGTTTCTAAAGGAGAGTTCCCCACCTGCTCACCATCTAGGTGTCACCAATAGCCTGAATTGCAGAAGGCAATAGTCTATACAAAAGCTAGCCATAGAACTAAAGCAGATCTTATATTGCAAAGGACTTTGTGAGGGTGACAGACCACGGGAATGGGCTGCCCAGAAAAGTTGTGGGGTCTCCTTCTCTGGTGAGTTTCAAAACCCACCTGGATGCATCCCTGAGCAACCTGTCCTAGGTGAACCTGTTTTGGCAGGAGGGTTAGACTAGATGGTCTCCAAAGGTCCCTTCCAGCCTCTACCATTCTGTGATTCTGTGACTGCCTGTTGGATCTGCATATGAACATCATCTGGGGATGATTTTCACCTCCCAGTCCCTTTCATTTGCTGTTCTCCCATGTCAATTAAGAGCTTTTACTATTGAGGATTATATACGTCCTGTGGCTCTTGCCAGCAGGACATCTTCTCATTGCTGCCTCCTGGCTACATTTAAATGTTAATGACTAATTCTATAGCTAATACATGCAGTTGATTTTATCTTAATGTCTACCAGTTTTAAATGTCACTGCTTAGATTTGTCTGAAATGAATTTTGCTAAACCATCTCCTGTTAATTATCTTTTACCATTTATAGTTCTACCTGATGGTCTTTGTTGTCAACCGGGCTGCTAACAGGCATTTCAGTTTTCTGCTTTTGAGATGGGGAGGCAGAACAGTCAAGCCCTCAAAACACAGCAGAACCTAATCTTTTTTGATGTGGAAAAAATATTTAGAAAGATGTAACAAAGAGAAAACAAATAAACTCTAGATTCTAATGCAATGAAGTGGTGAATCCTTTGTATAAGAGATTTGTTGTTTGTTCCTGAAGCCAAATAACAACTTTTTGGTTTGGGTTTTTTGTGTTCTTTTTTTTTTCATTTGGTTTGTTTCCCTACCCCCCACCCCCTCCACCCACGCAAAGAAAATGATGTCCCACAGGCAATCATCAATTTTATGCATAGAGAGTAAACAGGAAGTTCAACATCAATTCATTTGTCATAACTGTGACATCAATAGTTTTGAGGAAAAATGAAACCACATATTTATAATTTTAGAATAGTGATTATGGAGTTTTTCTGTAAAGACCATTCTGTGCACTGAACTACAAGCAGCTTTAGACAGAAGAATGTTGTTGTTAAAAGGAAAAAATAATTTGGAGATTGTCTGTTTCCGTTACTTTCTTTCCCTATGCCCCAAAATATTTCTGTATTTTAGTAGATGAAAGTCTGGTTCTCAAGTGGAAAGTTATTTCAGGGTACATCATCCTACCTTCATAATAGGTAAACAGCAGATTACAAACACTGAAATGCATAGTCTTGCATGACTTGTGAACTAGATGTACACAAGTCTAGATGAAGACTAGATGTAGTCATGAAGGAGTCAATAACTAATCCTTAATGTCCAAAACTGTGGTTAAACATCCATAGGTAAGGTTACCATAGATCCCAGCTCATTCAGTCAGTCCTAATTAAGACTTAAAAGAGCTGATGTCAGGCTATTTAGTGGTGGACATAAACATAGTATATATAGTTATCTCCATGTTGGATTATTTGGATGTCATGAATAAATCCTTTATCCACATTATTTCACAAAAAGTCTCTGGGTTTCCAGTTACATCCAGAGTATGGGCTGAGACATTGTCAGAACACAGACTACTCTTTTACACAGTGGGAAATCTTGGTCTTAAGAGTTGTTTCAGATTTGTATTTGACAAGGACAGTACAGCGAAATCTCAGTGTCTGGCTTACACATGATCATACTGAAACTGAAGACAGGTTCCAAGATAAGTCCATTGAGTCAAGAGTGAGTGGGGGTGGGACAAAACTTTGGACTTCTAGACAGAAAATTCTGGTTTGGAAAGAGTTATAACAACACCCTACTGCCCTCACTGAATTCACCAATACCTTTCTAAATCATCATCCTGAACTCCAAGCAAGACAATAGAATAATTTTCCCAACCTTCCATTTTTTGTCTGAGGCTAACCTGACTCCAGGCCCAATTCTCTCCTTAGATAACCTCAAATATGGAAGAACATTACTTACCTAAGTTTTGTCTTCTTTGTTTTGATTAAAGATTCTTTTTTTAGTTTAAATCACTGGTTATTACATTAGACCAGGGACTGGCAAGTTTCGTAAGTCTGACTATTAAGTCGAAGCAAGGTACATAAATTTTTAAAGAGAGCAAAATGTTTGATGTTTAATATTTTTGTGAAGGCTTACATGTGCAACTCATCAAATCAATTTGTAGAGTCCTTACACTTAACAGAACCACGGAATCACAGAAATAACCAAGGAAAAGACCTTGTTTCATATACTTGTCCTCAGATCAAATTCCTTTAAATCAAACACATGTCAGTATGTGCTAAGTGAAGTTTTAAGAAATTCACAAGCTGTCTTTCCACTTTGACTGTTCCAATAAACTTTGAGAAAAGCATAGAGATCATTAAAATTCTGTCTTGTACTTTGCAGGCCAATATTGTCTCTGCATTTTCACATTTGAACTGAAACTTAGTGTAGTGGTATGAACCATATAATATTCTCCACTCTCAGAATCATGAATTTACAAGTACGGCATTTTTGGCTGTGCAGTGTGAGGGTCCTGGAAAGAAGGGTCTTGCTCTAGTTTTTCCAGTCCTTGAGCAGGTGGCTGCATTTCTGCCTCTTACGGGGTTTGGACAGGTATTCCCTTTCCCTTTGTCTTCTCTCTATATATTGATGTAATCTGCTATCTTTGTAGCAGAGGAGTAAATATTCTGTGTAAATCAATTGAAAACTTTCCCTCTGCCTTGTTTTTTCCCCTCCCTTTCTTATCTCCTGGTAAGGAGAGAGGAGAGAGTAGATGGTGTGGGGGGGAGTGGAGAGGGAGTTTAGCCCTTGCACTAAACCATTAATCATAGCCATACCCTCAGGTCAATGAAGATATTTGATTATTAAAAACAATACAAACCTAATACTTGAATGAATGAAAGATGATTCCATATCATTTTAATGTGAAATTATTCCCTGTGATTGAAAAAACAAGAAGCAGAGGTAGTGATTGTTTGGTTCCTGAAGATATTGGCGTTAGAACTCCAGGTTTAAAAAGCTGCAGATGTTTGAAACTTCAAAGTAACTAATTGTTTGTTGAAGGTGGTTGTATGACTTTGGAAGTGGTAGCTCATTCATTTTCTCTTTTTGGTACCACTTGAGCAAATATATTAAAAAAGCAAAGAATAGTGTTGTTCTGTGGTATGAACAAAGACTATGGAATCTTCAAATAATTGTCTTCCAGATGTGAGTCAGAATTATCTTTTTTCCTAAAGGGTAAGTGATGGTATCCTAATCAAAGACTTGTTATATTTTCTGGGGAACAGTACAATCTACATGAGTGGAAAAGGTTTCCATGATGCCAGTAAGTGAGATGGTAATAAGCTACGTTAGGATACTGGGCATAAATTTCTGACTATTGTAAACAGAACAAATGTCCTGGTAGGTTGCTCTTGGAGAACAGAAAGAAAGAGGAAAGAATAAACTACCAATACTCATGGTCAGATTTGGGTTTCCATTTAGGATGATAGTTGTCAACCAGTGTTTCTATGCTTAATGTAATAAAATGAATTTAATTTCCATCTGACATAGTAAAAAAAAATTATGATGTACAGGACAAAACAATCTTCCATCTGATGGCAACAGAAAATGAATTAAACCTGACCCTATGTTTGTTGATGAAAATGATTCTCTTGTTACGAACAAGTAAAACCACAACATTGAGAGAGGAAGCCTGCCTGCTGGAAATAAATATCTTTTTTGTGTGGTCATGACTGCCTGAGACAGCAAAGAGATTTGACACTATTTCTTTTCCTTGGCTAGAGTTGCTGATGAACTGCATTTAATCATTCATAAGGAGGTTCTGATCTTTAGTTATTTGGAACAGTTTGATTCCTTCATATTTGACAGTTTTCTGACATCCCCCAAATTGTTCCAATAATAACAGAGACAACAACAGTATCATTTAGAAATCTCTCCCTGCTCTATGTGAATGGAGTTACATATCTGCTGTAAGTAGCAGAATAATGGAACAACAAATTGTTTTGTAGAGGGGGTTGAAATTGGATTGTGCCATGATGCCAGAAGAGACAAAAAGAGACAGATGAATTCTGGAAGGAGGAGAAATTGTTATACCCATGAGAACTGCTGGTTCTCGTTCCCTAGCTCAAGGATGTACAAGTTTTTCCCATTTTGGGATGGGGCAAAACACACTGATCAATTCTAAAACCAGAACAAATCACATTCGTTCTATAAAGAGAGAGGAAGGATGCAGTTTTTTCCATCAACTGACTAAAGGAACTAAACTGCAATTTTACAGCTGTATATTTGTTGATTAAATCAGCAAATGCCGCTGAAAATTCAAGCCTGCAGAAGTAGTTCTAGGTACATCTGCTGCCAAGAGTAACCCCTCCTCCCTGTATATTTCATCAGACTTTGACGTAAAGGAACACAAATGCTTTCTTTCCTAGCAGTGCAAGGAAGGCCTGCAACTTGAACAGTGTTGCAAAAAAATGTGAAGATACAGGCAATACAAGATTGGAAACAGGACCCATGGGATAGCTTACTTTACTCAGCATCCTGTTCATGATCACAGCCAAAACTAATGTTGTTTAAAAAGACACCCAAAAGGCCAGGTACAGGAATATATTTCCCAGGTATGAAGGAAAAAGTTCTGTCAAAAATCAGATTACTTACACATGTAAGAAATAATAACATTGGGTCCTTTACTTCTGAGGAGAACACCAATACAGAGGTACAAGAGAAATTACTGGAAATCATCATAAAGCAAATGAGAATACAAGCCATGAAATAATAGCCTTGGTGATGCTGAATGTATTCCACACACTTCTTTGTAGAAAATTATTTTCTACCAGCTTAACCAGTCATCACAACAGCATTAGATACCACTGATTGTTGAGGCTCATGTTGCAGTACAGTCAGAGAAAGACATAAGGGGATGAAACACTTCAGGTGTTTACATTTTTATATGTTTACATTATGCTGTGTGAAATGTAAAAATCCCTCTCTTGTTAATTTCCAGGCTCCCATACATAAAACAGAGATTAAAAAATTTCACAAAGCAAAAATTTAGGTTCTTGAAACGTTTTTGCAGAGGCTATAGTGCAAGATCTGCAAAAACACCTTCCATATTTCTTAAGTACACCACTTAGTGTATTTTTGTTTAGGCTGTTAAAACACATGTATTGGAAATTGTTGAGGATTGTCTTCTGGTGTAACTCAGAATAACTCTAGAAAATGTAAAGTAACTGAATTGTATTGATTCAACTCAGTACATTTAGGATTATCAAATAAACGAAAAGGGAAAAACTAATCTCACCTTTCCACAGTGTTGTTTTCTTTTTGTTTGTTTTTCATTTGTTTGTTTGGAGTTTTTCTCCTTTGTTTTTTTTGTTTGTTTGTTTTGTTTTTTTAAATTAAGATGTGAATGTTATTGTGAAAATAAAGAATGGGAAGCAAACTAGGCCAAAGTGAGAAGAGCTTTGAGATATTAAATAGGCATCTCGTAAAGTTTAGAGACAAGAGGTGGGCAGAGGGAGCTTGAGAAATAGGACAAATGCTCTCAGCTCTGATCTGGACATCCTTCTATAACTAAAAGTTTGGAAGAGTAGATTGTGGCAGTTTAGGTTGGGTGCCTCCTGTTACTGCCACATCAGTTACACCTCCGGTGTCCCAAATGTCCAGCCCAGTAGGTGGACACAGGAAACTGTATTTCATACCCATAATATCCTTCACCCTATAAATCCATCTGCAAAGTCATTCTCTTCCTCTTTCTTCCTTCTCTGCTCTTGTGGGAGATGCTTCTTATAGGGTAACACTGGGGGAATATCTCATGGCCTCTTTGGCCTGGCTAGACCTAATGCCAGGAGAAGGGGGAGGGGCAGTCTCAGACTTGGCCAGCCTGAGACTAGCCTATTGGTGGTAGGGGATGGGGAAGAAAGAGCCCTGTGGGTTTTGGCTATACCCTCAGGTGGGGAGAAGGGAAGTATTGGGAGGCCTTTGGGTGTGCTATAGGGAATTTTGTATGCTTTGGGACTTCTTTTGTCACAGTGCTTAAAGTTTCTGCAAAACACTTACTGCTTTTCCATTTAAACTTTGCATCACTTCTGCAATCCATTTGTGTGTCATTCTCTTGCCCCTCTCAGGGGCAAGAGAGGATTTGCCTGGCCTCAAACCAGGACATAGAGGCATCTTTCAAGATTAAATTTAAAGAGTATTAAGATGTTATCACAGAATCACAGAATGTTAGGGGCTGGAAGGGACTTCAAAAGATCATCTAGTCCGACCCCTCTACCAGAGCAGGATCACCTATACCAGAGGGAGACTCTACAGCCCCCGAGAGAGTGATATCTCAAAGGGATAATCCCAGCAAGATTCATCAAAATAAGAGGGAGCTATAGATGCTTCTTGCAGAGCATACACAATATGCCATATTTTGTCAGATGTACATGATTCCTCATTGCATGTGGCACTGGGAATCTAAACCACACATCAAGCCATGAAAAGCTAGAGTATGTCAATAAGACATTATGCAATAGCCTTGATGAGTTAATATTGATCCAAACTAGGCCACTCAGGTCACCACTCTATGTCACTCCTCTGCATATGTAAAGTCAAGGCCTACATCTCATACAGGGGAATTTTAACATCCATTGCAATGGAGATATCCTAACATATATTAGATGGAATCAGGCCAATATTTAATACAACAAAATTATCCAAAATGGTTACCACATGTTAAATATCTTGGATTTCATTGCATTATCTTCACTTCAGGTTTAAATTCCATAGAAAAATGTGTTTTGTCCAACACATTATCCTTGCAAGGAACTATTTTCCACATGTGATCATTAGAACCTATCCAGCTCGCATTACAGGTCGCAAGAGGTCACTCCTTCCTAGCAGTGACTTTCCAAAGCCAATCTTATGAGATAAGGACTAAAGCACAGAAGAAGGGCAATGTAGGACAATTCTGCTGTTATAAAAATATTACCAGTCTCTCCATCATTACTATAGGAGTGAAAATGACTAATGAATCATCTGACACTGCAAAAATAATTAAAATATAATTCATTGCAGTTACTGAAACTGGAATTTGGCCAGCATATTATGGTTAATATTGCTACCTGTGGTGAAAAGTGGAGGATTTTTAATGATCATGGAATATCTGTGGCCACAGTTCATCTCTTCTACTTCCTGCCATGTCAAGTCCTCACCACATAACAAAGAGATCTCAGCTTCCCAGTACCACCACAAGACTTCATTATAGCCTGAAAAATTAATCCTTGTGGCATTACACAGTTCTTTTACATATAACCTTCCAGAGTCTATAACTAGATGGATAATGAGTTGTATCAAAGAGATGTACCAACCTAGAGGATTGCAACTGTCAGGAGTAAAGCACACAACTCTGCTGCTTCACCCTATACATCAGACCCAGAAACCTGCTGAGACACTTCCTGTATGAAAACAAATACTTTTGTCAAATACTACAAACTAGACTTGTAATCTTATTTGGACATGTCCTCGGCAGGGGGCAGATAATCCAAACTGTTGTGATTCAGCAGGAAGCTGTCCAGTGTTTCAAGGTTTCATGGAGGCAGTTTTTCTGTTCACAGAGCTTCCTGTCTTTCAGATTGTAGAATTCAGATATGACTTCTTATGGATAAAGGAGTATGTTAATAAGGCAAAATTTCATAAAAGGGGACCAAGTTAAAAGAAAATCCTTATCTTCATAGAAGTACTAATGATGGCATATTTCCCTGCTTCCTGTGCAGGGTTGTTTTACAAGGACAAACTATTCATATTATTACAGAATCTGTGAAAATGGATGTGAAGGCCAGTTAAAACCCAGAATGCTCAAGTCTCTCAGAGGATCCTTTAGTATTTTTGAGATTTAGAAGGACTTTATCTGCAGGAAATATGGCTGGAGGTCTTTAATTGAGCTAAGATGGTGAACTCACCTTTACAGTGATTTAGAGCTCTAGGTGAAAGGAAGAGAATAATAGAAGGGATGATCTTTAGTACAAAAAGGAACAATATATTATTAGATCATCTACTAAGCAATTAAAAAAAAAAAAATTTATTTTTATTTTAGGGAAAAGAAAGTTGTCTAAATTATATATATATATATATATATATATAAACAAACACACACACAGAGAGCTTCTCAATATAATTTCTTTTGATCTGGAGTGTCTCTTACCTCATTTGTAGAGCACTTAAGGCAACAAAGACCTCATCTTAGTTAGAGTCTCAGAAAAACTACCGAAATACAAATAAAAGGCAGTAAGACACAAGCACAAGCCAAGTGGGCACAAGCCAACCTCATGAAGTTCAATAACAGCAAGTGCAGGGTCCTGCATCTGGGTCGAGGCAATCCCAGGCACAAGTACAGGCTGGGCAGTAACTGGCTGGAAAGCAGCCCTGAGGAGAGAGACTTGGGGGTGCTGTTGCACGAGAAGCTCAACAGGAGCTCTCAGTGTGCCCTTGCAGCCCGCAAAGCCAATCAGATCCTGGGCTGCATCAGGAGAAGTGTGGCTAGCAGGTCGAGGGAGGTGATCCTCCCCCTCTACTCAGCCCTGGTGAGACCCCACCTGGAGTACTGTGTCCAGTTCTGGAGCCCCTATTACAAGAGGGATGTGGAGGTGCTGGAACGTGTCCAGAGAAGGGCCACAAGGATGATCAGAGGGCTGGAGCACCTCTCCTGTGAGGACAGACTGAAGGAGTTGGGGCTGTTCAGTCTGGAGAAGAGAAGGCTCCGAGGTGATCTAATTGTGGCCTTCCAGTATCTGAAGGGGGCCTACAGGAAGGCTGGGGAAGGACTTCTCAGGATCTCAGGTAGTGATAGGACTAGGGGGAATGGAATGAAGCTGGAGGTGGGGAGATTCAGGCTAGATGTGAGGAGGAGGTTCTACACCATGAGAGTGGTGAAGCCCTGGAATGTGTTGTCCAGGGAGGTGGCCGAGGCCCCATCCCTAGGGGTGTTTAAGACCAGGCTGGATGAGGCTCTGGGCAGCCTGATCTAGTGTGGGGTGTCCCTGCCCATGGCAGGGAGGTTGGAACTAGATGATCCTTGTGGTCCCTTCCAACCCTGAATGATACTATGATACTGTGATACCATGAAGACGTCTTAGGAGAAGAATAATAAAATAGTATGAAAAATTTGGCCAAATAGACTGCCTTATAAGAAAGAAATTAATATTCTCAGAAATTGCTTTGAAGTATAACTTCTGATGCAGTAAATGTAAATATTTATAAAAGATTATATATTTTTTACTATTTAAGTATGCTTTAAATTCAGATTTTAAGTTAATCCAATGTTCACTCACTGTAACTAATGGTTTTGCCATGTTTATTTAGAGGAAAAAAAAAGTCTATACTCTCATATAAACTATTCCTTCAGCATCACTTTTCTCAGCTGTTTTGTTCTTCCAGATCCTTCACCTGTGTTTCAAAGGCAGCACAAATCCCTTTATCTGTGTAGCCATAGTTGCTAAAAATCTAATCTAGCTCTCATCCTATCTTACTTTAATTGTTATAAGCAACCCTACTGTATAACTCTGTTGTGTGCAAGTCATGAAACAGCATACAGATAAACCCATCTTTGAGCACATTGAAGATGTTTGTTAAAAAGCAGTGGGTTTCCTTTCTTTAGTTTAAATCATGACAAAATCCATTTTTAAAACTTCACATCTTAAAGTGATTTTGAAGCTCTGAACTTTTTAAAGTGATGTGCAAATGGCTGAATGATATCACATTGGCAATCAGTTGCTCACTGTTACAAGCTCCATTTTTCCATGCTGCTTCAAAAGCATGGTATAATCAACAAGTAAGCCTTTAAAATGCAAATTAAACAAAGTGCACCTTTAGATTGAAATGAGAAGAGATTCCTTCTTTTCACACACCAAGACCAGAAAGGTCTGTTTGATCACAGTCACTTTGAAAGTAGGACTGGGTAATTGGGGGATTTCAGAGGTCATTTTACCCCAAAGCCCCAGTACTGAACCTGTTATCTTTAATTTCTAAGACTTGTGGTTATTTAATGTAACTAAAATGCTGTTCACACAGAACAAATTAACGTTGCAAGTAGTGTGGAATTATTCCCGTCTGACACATGCCTCTTGCTTCAGAGAACGTGGTAATCAAAAATCAACACTAACAGCAGAAAGCCTCTCTTATTATGAAAAATGTGGGAGTGAAAAATCTTTGTTGTCCTCTCTGGAGAGAAAGCAGAAAGCCTAGGCAAGCCGTCTTAAAATGCATATAATACTGATACTTTTGCTGGGGGAAAAGCAGGTAATTTTGTCCCCTTACAGAGGGACCTGGACAGGATGGGTCAATGGGCCGAGGCCAAAGGTACGAGGTTCAACAAGGTCAAGTGCAGGGTCCTGCACTTTGACCAGAATAACCCATGCAGCACTACAGACTGGGAATGAGTGATTAGAGAGCAGCCTGGCTGAGAGGGACCTGGGAGTACTGGTTAACAAGCAGCTGAACATGAGCCACCAGTGTGCCTAGGTGGCATGGCCAATGGCATCTTGGCCTGTATAAGGAATAGTGTGGTCAGCAGGACCAGGGATGTAATTCTGCCCCTGTACTCAGCACTGGTGAGGCCTCACCTCAAGTACTGTGTGCAGTCCTGGGCTCCTCACTTCAGGAAGGATATTGAGGTGCTGGAGTGGGTCCAGAGGAGAGCAACGAGACTGGTGAGGGGGCTGAAGGGAAAGTCGTACGAGGAAAGGCTGAGGGAGCTGGGATTGTTCAGCCTGCAGAAGAGAAGACTTAGAGGGTACCTTATCACTCTCTACAACTACCTAAAAGTAAGTTGTAGTCAGGTGGGTGTCAGGCTCTTCTCCCAGGCAACTAGTGACAGGACGAGAGGACATGGTATGAAGGGGAGGTTTAGGTTAGATATTAGGAAGCACTTCTTCACAGAAAGGGTGATTAGGCACAAGAATGGACTGACCAGGAAGGTGGTAGAGTGACCATCACTGGAGGTCTCTAAGAATTTGGATGTGGCACTTGCTGGCATGGTTTAGCTGATGTCATGGTGTTAGGTCATAGGCTGGACTTGATGATCTCAGGAGGCTTTTCCAGCCTCAGTAATTTTGTGATTCTGTACTAACCATCATTGTGGTCAATGCCTGGGGAAAAGAAGTGCATGCAGTTTCTAAGGCTGAAAGGACTACCATGTCCATACAAGAAAATACTTTGTTTCCTCATCACAAGAATGTAGGTGACAAAATATTTCCTTCATTACCTGAAGTGAACAATATATCTAAAAATCTCTTCTTGCTTCAAAGGCATGAATAAATGCAAGCTGGAAACTTCTACTCCCAGAAAACTGCTTCTAGGAGCAAAAGGAGGAAATTGAATGTCACTCCAGTCATCCAAAAAGTAAAGGAAAACTTGGGTAACTATAGAGCAGTGAACCTCACCTCCATCCCTGGAAAGGTGATGGAGCAATTTATTCTTGGTGCTGTCTCTAGCCATACCAAGGATAAGAAGGCCACTGGGAGGAGTCAGCATGATTTTACCAAGGGAAAATCAAGTTTAACCAGCCTGATAGCCTTTTATTAGGACATAACCATGTAGGTAGAGGATAGTTGTACAGTGAATATGGTTCATCTTGACCTCAGGAAAGCATGTGACAGTATCCCACTGCATCCCTGATGCTAAACTGAGGAAGTATGGTCTGGGCAACAGGGTAGTGAGGTGGAAAGTGAACTGGTTGAAGGAAAGAAGAGAGTTGTGGTCAATGGGACAGAGTCCAGGTGGAGGCCTGTATCCAGTGGAGTCCCTCAGGGGTCCGGTACTATTCAATATATTCATCAACAATCTGGATGAGGAAACAGAGTGCACCCTAAGCAAGTTTGCTGATGACACAAAACTTGGAGGAGTGACTGACACACCTGAAGGCTGTGCTGCCATTCAGAAAGACCTGGACAGACTGGAGAACTGAGCGAGGAGAAATTTAATGGAACACAACAAGGGCAAGCGTTGAGTGTTGCAGGGCTGATGTGTTGGAGAGCAGCTCTGGGGAAAAGGAATTTGGAGCCCTGGTGGACAACAGGATGACCGTGAGCCAGCAATGTGCCCTTGTACTTAAGAAGAAAAATGTCACTCTGGGATGTATTAGAAGGGGTGTAGTTAGTAGGCAGAGAGAGGTTCTCCTCGAGCTGTACTCTGCCCTGGTGAGACTGCATCTGGAATATTGTGCCTATTTCTGGGCCCCCAGCTCAAGAAGGACAGGTAACTGCTTGAAATAATCCAGTGCAGAGACACAAAGATGATTAAAGGAGTGGAACATCTCCCTTACGAACAAAGGCTGAGGTAGCTGGGTCTCTTTAGCTTGGGGAAGAGGAGACTGAAGGTGACATAGGGTGAGAGTCAGAAGGAAGAAGCCAGGGTCCTCTCAGTGACGTCCACTGATAGCACAAGGGGCAATAGGTACAAGCTGGAGCATAGGAGGTTGCATGTAAACATAAGGAAAAACTTTTTCACTTGGAGGGTGACAAAGGACTGGAACAGGTTGCACAGAGATGCTGTGGAGTCTCCTTCCTGAAGACATCCAAAACACACCTGGATGTGTTTCTGTATGACCTACTCTAGGTGATCCTACTCTATCAGCGTGTTAGACTAGATTTTTTTGAGGTCTCTTCCAACCCCTAACAGTCTGTGATGCTGTGATTGTTGTTTCAAGGTTTAGCTTGCATAGCTTCAACTTTCTGTTGCCAGGTCTGGTTATTCCTTCTTCACCTTCTGCTATCAGAAGTCTTGCTATAGTTTGAATATCTATCCCAGGTAATTAAAATTGCCCCAAACTGTCTCTTTGGCAGCCTGAATATAATTTCCAGACTAATTTCCCACTCATTGTTTTAATTCTTTTCAGTGATATTTTGCATGGGCTTTCCCCAAGAGCAAGTACCAGGGCTGAACACTGTATTGAGAGAACATTTTGAAAGAAAGCTTCTACTTTAAGGACTGGTGTTTTTTATCACAGAACACGTAACACTGCTGGGATGACTCAAAAACAAAGGCAGAATGATTTTTTCTCCAAATTGTGTTGGAACATTTAGGATATCTTCACACTATATATTACTAGATCGCAGCTTAACTTGCCTTTCCACTCAGAGATGGAAATCTAACCCCAGGTTGCAGAGTTACAGTGGAAATCTTTCATTCTAGGCTACCTAACTCTTAAATTCTTTATTTCCAATATCCTATGGTGGCAGCAGTGCTACAGTCTTGTGATTACTGAGCTGAAGGTAAGTGAAATTATATTAGAAGCAAGTGCAAGTGGAGGTTTAATGGAGCATACAGACAAATTCAGTTAAATTAAAGAGTCTGGTATTTTGGCTGGGTGAAAATTAGGATGGAAATATGAATAAATCTGGAAGTTCAGTATTACAAATGATCAACAGTTTGCATGGGAAGAAGGCTGAAGCTCTGCTAGCTCAAGAGGTGAGTTAACTGAGTGTCATCATCCCCTGAGAAAGAGCTTAGCAATACTCTCCAACCATCAGAAAAATCATGTTCTCTATGCTCACCAGAATGTGGCAAACCAGACAGAGCTGCCACAAAGATATGCAGCTACCCAGGCCATAGGCTGCAAGGAGTGCCAGAGCCCTTCACTGGCAATGGGTGGCAGTAGTGAGAACTACTGTGTGCGCTGTGCGTGGGTGAATGACCTGCTTAGCCTGGTAGCAAAGGTGCGAGAGGAAGTTTAAAGACTGAGGAGCATCAGGGAGACTGAGCAAGAAATAGACTGATGGAGCCAACCTCTGCTCTCCCTGGAGAAACAGAAGCACCCACCAGAAAATACCCAAGATTAAGGGGACACTATCTTTCTCCACCAGGCTGAAGGCAGCAGCCTAAATGAATGAAGAGGGGCCCCACTCAGGGCCACAGATGAATACCCTCTGTGCCCACCTCAACCCTCCCAGGTGCCTCTGTATCACATGTATGAGGTTCTTGTTGAGGGCAGTTAAAGGAGGATGTGGATGACAAGCCACAGGTACCTCCCAGGTCAGAAAGGGCTATCCCCACATATCAGAACCACACTCACAATGAAGAAAAGAAAGGTTATAGTTGTATATGACTCCCTTCTCAGAGAAACAAAGAGTCAAAGGGAAGTCTCATGCTTCCTTGGGCTATAACCCATTACTAATCTTACATGTAGGTGAAGAGGAAATTTCAACCCATAATCCAAGTATAATCGAAAGAGACTTCAAAGCCGTGGGATGGTTAGTGAGGGAGTCTGGGGCACAGGTTATTTTTTCCTTCCTTCTTCCAGTTGCAGGCAGTGACACTGAGAGTAACAGATGGATTATTAATATTGTTAATACTTTGCAGCTGGTGTCACCATCGTAATTTTGAGGTTTTCAACAATGGGATTATTACAGCAGGGTCTCTTCTGACCTCTTTTAGCAATGCGGTGTGGGCAGGTACAGCTTCTTAGGGAGAACACTCATGCAGAGATACTAAAAGGTGCCTACTAGCATTAAAGGTTCTACTTGATACTCTGTGTATTTGAAGCAATTGCACAAGTGTTAATAGCTCTTTGGAAACAACAACACAGGGGAGGTTAAAAAGTTGCCATCTGATTTGTAGGCTATTCTTTATCACATTATCTGAGTGAAAAAAAGAACCCCAGGGATTACAGACAGGAAGTATAAATGCATGTGTTCCCCTGGATGATCAATAGATCTAGTGATCCTGTTTCTTCATTCTAGGCTACACTACACAGACTACAGTGAATAAATAAAACAGTGAAGTGAGTTGAATGTTTCAGCTTACTGGATGAGAGACTCTATGCATGTGTATGTGTTTCTGCACACACATCTGAGAATCTTATACTACTTCTGGTAATGACTGAAAAATGTACAGACTCAAAAATGTTTACTTTCAGTATTAACCTGAAATCATGCAAAATATGATGCCTTCAAAATGTGAAATTTTTTATTTTCATGAAGTGGATTAGTTTTACCTGTTCATACTGCTGAACAGCCTCTGATTAACAGAAAACAAGGCCTAACTGTTTAGTGCTGTTAAAAATCCCAGGACAACTCATGATATTCCTAAGGTCTTTTGGAGGGGGGCAATCTCTTTTCAGTGCACAACAATAAGACACGAAACAACCAGTACAAGCTTGAACATAAAAGATTTCATCTCAACAGAAATTTCTTCACAGTGAGGGTGACAGAGCACTGGAACAGGCTGCCCAGAGAGGTTGTGGAATCTCCTTCTCTGGACACATTCATAACCCACCTGGATTCATTCCTGTGAGGACTGCCCTAGGTGATCTTGCTTTGGCAGGGGGGTTGGACCCAATGATCTCTGGAGGTCCCTTCCAACCTCTAATGTACTGTGACACCATATGATACTGTGATACCTCAGGGGTGGATTTGAAATCCAAAGCCAGACTTTCTACTTATCCCAACACGGTGATTATCAGCATTTCCTTCATTTTGAAGTGCGACAGAATACTTGGGTTTCTTCTGTATAGCAGTTTTAGGTGCAAACACAGCTGCCTAAATGCTTGGATGAAGCTTTCCTATAATTTGGATTCTCCAACAGAAAAATAGCTCGGGACATACAAGACAAGTATATGATGGGTTGGACTTGATGATCTCTGAGGTCTTTTCCAACCATATTGATTCTATGATATGATAAATTGTGATGTAGCCATTTTTTGTAAAGTATCCTTAGCCCCATCATGATACATTAAATATTCAACCTTGTTGGAAGGAAAAAGAGATAAATAAACTACATTATATAAAAGTCATCATGAAATTATTTTTGAAATATAGGTTTTATCCTTCCAGATACATTTTTTACAATGATGGTGGTAAAACACAGGAAGTGGTTGTCAGAGAAGTGGTAGAAGCCTCATTCCTGAGAACATTCAAGGTCAGGTTGGAGGGAGCTCTGGGCAACTGGATCTAATAGTTGTTCCTGCTCATTGCAGGGGGGTTGGACTAGATGGCCTTCAAAGGTGCCTTGCAACCCATACTATTCTATGATTCTATGAATTTGTGTATATTAGAGACTGACTCTTTATAACTCTTTCTCGTTGCAGCCCACCTATCCCCATTTCACCATCACTCTCTTGTTAAAACACAATCAGAAGCTGAAGCAGAATAAAAGTGACATTACAAG
Organism: Melanerpes formicivorus; assembly: GCF_026170545.1. Classification (NCBI taxonomy): domain Eukaryota; kingdom Metazoa; phylum Chordata; class Aves; order Piciformes; family Picidae; genus Melanerpes; species Melanerpes formicivorus. Next base: position 28,179,239 of record NW_027142357.1, read on the forward strand.
ATTACAAATTCCAAATTTTGGTTGGGTGGTTTGTTTTGTTGCGCTCAAAAGAGTTTGAGAGGATGCAAACTGAACTAATTTCCTCCAACAGCAACAACTAGGAGGCTCTGATGGACAGAATCATGAAGAGGCATACCCTTGTTTTATTTGATGGAAAATTATTCAAGCTGGATTTAAGTAGGAATGGGCACTGCTGTGTCTCTGTAGAAAGGCCTCCAGATTTGCTGAGGCTCAAGGATAGCATGTATTTTTTAATTTGCTGCTGATCAGCTTGTTTCACAAGAAATCAAATGTTCATAAATCAGTGGTCAGCTTTAGAAAGTGCAAGGTGCTTACATGTATTGTGTGTAATTCTAGAAGAGAGAAAAAAGGAATACCCATCTTGGGTATAAGACACTGGAATCTGTCAAGAGAAAAGGTCTAATAGTCTACAGACTAGAAACATTGGCATATTAAGTATTTCTTTTCCTACACTTGAGAGAGAAAAAGAACCATATTACAACAGTTAAAAAGCTGCACGAAGTTTAACATGCCACAGAAATATCCACATTCCTTTGCCAACTACAATTGAGTCATTTGAGGGCTGCACTAATGTTTCACAAGAGCTCTGGAAAGCAGAAAACACTTGAGTACAATGAAATTTGATGACTAGATCTAGACAAGCTGGTAACACTGCTTGTCTTTGCACTGCACTGTGTAGATGGTGATTTTCTACTTCAGGTGTAGTAAGTGCATATTTTAGTTCTCCAAATTCAGTTCCTTGAATGTTGGTCAAGAAGGTATCTGCCACAGGAATACAGCAGTAAGATGTGATCAAATTGCTTTAAAAACCTTTTATTCTTTCTGCATCTGCTTTGAACAACTTAATTGTGATTTCTTGTTAACCAATAGAAGATAGACCAGCATTCATTGAAAACAGCACAGGAATAATATTATTATTACTTTTATCCCTTAAAATATGGGGAGATTTCAAATATTGCCACTGTGTCATCCTTTCATTTGAGAAAAATGTGGAGGAAAAGAAGACATTTCTGTGACCTTACTTTGATGTGATGATGAAAACATTGTCAAGACAAAGCTGAAATGGTACAGAAGGCTTTGAAGAAGAGGAAAAGCAAGAGTTTGTGAAAGGGAATTTTCAGCTTCTTATCTCTGCAGTCAGGGAGAAAAAGGATAACCAAAAGAGTAGGAAACACCTCAGGTTTTTCATGGGCAAAACTGGCTACAGATGCTGGTACAGGATTTACAGTTAGGGGAAAGCATTTGTGCTACACTCAGGATGAGATTGAAAAAGCAGCTATTTTTTCATTTGACAGACATAATTATCAACTCCAAATAGAATAACTTTTCCACTTTCACTAACTGATCATTTTGACAACTTTGAGATAGCATAGGTCAACAAATACAGTAGCAATATGGAGAAAAACAGAAGCTCCAAACATGTATATGAACAGAACTTCTTGTAATGCTTTAATCTGGCATAATGTTTTAATCATATGGCATCGCTATTGAACTTGAGGCTAGTGTGCAACTTTGAGGTTTGGAACATCTGTCATACTAAGTGATCTCCCTGACCTTATTCATGGCATATTCATGCACTGCACACTCTTCAGACAACTTTCTGCATCACACAACGTTTCCCTGAAGCCAGAGGGCTCAAGGCATTAAAGGCTCCAAGCAATTTTAACAAATGCATTTAGCAACTTCCCGGAACTACAGAATAAAGCTATATATTTTAAAGTGTTCAGAGACTAGCAATGTAGTTTGCTTTATGTGAGCACTATACACAGCACAGTAAATTTTTTTATTAGATCTCTAGGTAATACTGAAATACTCATATTTATATTACTCATGATAATGTTTCATACTATGCTATGAATACTTAGCATGCACAATGAACTTCTAAAGGACTATTTAATCTTAACACCTTCCTGTAAAACAAAGCAAACCAAAAAGAAACACAGACAAGAACAAATTTTGACCAACTGTGTGCTTTAGTAAGGAAAACACTTAAGCATCTGCTTTATACCATCTCTGGGGAGTCCTTCTATGCTTAAAATTAAGCAGTTTCTTAAATGCTTTGCTGGATTAGGTCCCTAGAGCTAAAACATGAGATTCTGCAGTTTGTCACAATATTCCTGATTTAATGAGTCCCTGTGCTTTTGTCAATTGGCATCTGAACATTAATGTTTTTCCAGTATAGGTGTTGCTTGAGTGAATATGAGCAATAAAAGTCTGTAGCATTACACAAAAAATACTTGATTCTGTCCTTCCATTTGTCATGAAGATGTATTTTCTGAACCCAATTAATAATGCAAGCTAATTGTTAAGAAGCAGCTGCTGCAGCATTCTTGAAGAGCTTCTGAACACAGTGTTAGAAGGAATTGTAATTCCCAGGCCTTGAAAAAACTATGCATATCTGTACATTCTTTTCTTCTGTGGTCATTATTTTAATGAACAGGTTTATCTAACACATCTCAGGAAACGTAGGTATTAACAGACCAAATTACTGCAATATCCATAACTAATCAAGAGCTGTGAAGTGGATCAGCAGGGAGTCTAACTCGTTGCCTAGGATTGATCTATACAGAATTTGTATGTGAGAATGAAATAATCTAACTTGTACCAAATACCAAAGTGATGGGACAAATCCATATTTGGCATAAACCAATGTTGGCTTGGATGAAAGCGCCATCTTAATCTAGGAGTCTGCCCCATGGCATTTAATTCAAGTGTTCTCTAGGGCAGTAGATTCAGCAGGGAGACATCAAGCACAGGCACTGCAACACCCAAGGCTGTGGTACTTAGGGCACACAACAAAAGCACTACACTTCCCAGCAAGGAGTATCTTTGTCATTTAGAGGCATAGATGCACCCCCTCCTACCAAGCTGCAGTAGTTAAATACAAAAAGAGATTTCCTGCTTTTCACCTCTGCTCCTTACATTTGAGCCAAGATGCAGTATTGTTTTGGATAGAGTTCATTTTCTTCATAATAGCTAGCATGGGGCTGTGTTTTGGTTTTGTGATGAAAATGGTGTTGATATCCATCATTATTTTCAATATTGCTGAGCAGCACTTACAGCATCATGGCTTTTTCTGTCTCTCACACTGCCCCGCCAGCAAGGACACCAGGGATGTACAAGTTGGAAGGTACATAGTTAACCTCAATTGACCACAGGGATGTTCCATACCATAAGGAAGAAGGAGGAAAGGGAGACATTCACAGTTACAGCATTTGTCTTCCTATGTGTGATGGAGCCATGTTTCCCAGAGATGGCTGAAGATCTGCCTGTCAGTGGGAAGCAGATAATTAATTACTTGTTTTGTTTTGCTTGCATGCATGGCTTTTACTTTACTTATTAAACCCATTAGGTTTTTCACCTTTGCTTTTCTAATACTCTCCTGTGATACTCAGGGGGAAGCAAGCAGCAATATGGGGCTGGGGTTAAACCATGACAGATACCAGCTTGTAGGCTCTGAACAGTAGAGAGGTGGTCCATGAGTTCTAATTTAATATAAACTAGATGATTTCTTTTAAACGTACATAATTAACACACATAATTGTACATACATGATTAACATTAACAGACACATTTAGATGAGGTAATTAAGTCATAGGAAGTTATACCTCAATATGTCAGTATTTCTTTCCCTAAGTCAAAATACCTTTGATATCCCATATATTCACTGCTTTCATAGAATTTGTCCATGCAGTTCCACAGTCCATCTTCAATAACTTCAGAGGTTAAGTAGGTTTCCTACTTAATTCTAAAGCTATAAAGATATCAAAACCAACCCCTTCCTGCTGACCAGCTTTATTGCATAAATTTTAGGCTCAGCCTCTTCCATTAATTAGACTGCTTCTGAGAATAAAACAGTAAAATAAGCACATTTTCCAGCAATGTGGAATGAAAACATATCTACATAAAAGCTCTTAAACTTTTTATTTTCACTATTCCTAACTGGTTCTAATTAAAGCTAATTACCCACTATCTCTATTATTGCATTTTATGCTGCTCTAGAAGATATGATCAGAGTTAATTTCTCAGGTCATCACAGTACAGATTGAAATGACCATATTTCTCTGATCTCTGGTGAGTATCTCCTCTTATCTTCCCAGGAGTGGCATATATCAGGCTTTTTGTTACGAGTTACACAGTACCTGTAAGTCAAGATCAAGAATAATATAATCCAGCATCAGTTCACAACATCAGTATGTTTGAAACCATGGAACTGCCAAGTAAAAGTCTGAACATATATACATAGATACAGGCATATAAAATATATAGAATCATAAATATAGAATTGTCAGGGTTATATACTAAAAAAAAGATTGAGATGTGGAGGGATTGTTTGCTTTTCCAATATACAATCTACATTAGCAAGTACAGAGGTACAAGACATAAACAAGGATAGATATGTAATAGGATTATTTCTAATTATTTATTAAATAAATGTGATTGACTATTGAGCTTTAATTCAACTGACAGGATTTATTTATCCATTCCTATTAAAAACCGCTTCTTTTCTCAGGCAGTTTTAAGGATTACTCTCTCTCTTTTGCAATAATCTGACAAGATGTCATGAAACATGATAGAAAAATGTTATCCTGTCTTCAAAGGTCTTAAACATAAAAAAAGGAATAAAAAAGGTCAGAAAATGATTTATGCATATGAATACAACTACAGTTACTTACCAGGTCTGCACTTCTATAAATATTTCATTAATGCAATTTCTACTGAAATCTGTCAAATTTCTCTGTGTTTACAGTGTCACTCAGTAGAAAGCCCAGGTTTTGGCATTTTGGTTTATTAGTTTTGTGTCATTGGTTACATTTCCTCCACTGTCTGGGAATTTTTTGAAGAACCAATAGAGATTTTCCTAAGAAAAAATATTTCTAAGAGCAGAAAACTGCAACTCAGAGAGGGATCTGGGTGTGTTGGTTGACCATTGACTAAATATGAGTCAGCAGCGTGCTCAGGTGGCCAAGAAGGCCAATGACTTTTGGCTTGCATTGGAAACACTGTAGCCTTCGGGAATAGGGAGGTCATCATCCCCCTGTACTCAGCGCTGGTGAGGCCATATCTCAAGTGGACCCCTCACTACAGGAGGGACATTGAGGTGCTGGAGCTTGTTCAGAGAAGGGTACAAGGCTTGTGAAGGGCCTGGAGCACATGACCTGTGAGGAGTGTCAGATGGACCTGTGGTTGTTCAGTCTGGAGAAGAGGAGGCTGAGAGAAGACCTCTATGCTCTCTACAACTACTTGAAAGGAGGTTGCAGCAAAGAGGAGACCAGCCCCTTCTCCTTGGTGGCAAGCAACAGGACTAAAGGAAATTGTTTCAAGCTATGCTAGGGGAGGCTAGATATTAGGAAATAATTCTTTATAGAGAAGGTTATCAAACACTGGAGTGGTGTGCCCAGGGCAGTGGTGGAGCCACAGTCCCTGGAGGTGTTTAAGCAGTATGTAGACCTGGCGCTTAGGGACATAGTTTAGTATTGACCCTTCAGTGCTTGGTTGAGGGATGGACTGGATGATCTTTGTGGTCTCTTCTAACCAAATAGCAGTGTCAAAAGTAGATTTAGAATCCATATTCTTAATAGGACATGGGCTCTGAACTCCTGAATTTCTTTAGAAAAATGTAACTACAATGGTAAGAATAAAAACACAAAAGCTCTTTCCATTCCATTACTGATAAAATACACATGGTTACTCTTGCTAACAAGAGTGAGATAAAGCATTGCTGAAAAAAGTGGATTAGCTCCTGGGACACACATGAACAGCAAATTATTATGAAACTATATTTGGAACTGAAAAATACACCACAGAGTCTGATCATAAGATTAAATTATTGATGGCAGGTTCATTAGAGGGCTAAACAAAATGAGAAATTCTTGAAGGAAATGTGTAGTCTCTTTTAAGATAAAACAGTAACAGAAATCATTGCATGTTGGGCCTGGACATCATCATTAACAATAAGCAGAATTTTCTCACAGGAGTTTCAGTACAATTTTAGTATTAATGGCAAAGTATTAAATGTTTCTGAAGAGTTAATAGGTAATTAATAGATAGCAATTATCACAAACCGTATTAGCAATACCTTTCATAGGATGACAGGGCCTTAGAAAACACATTTAGTTGTCTATATTTTCAACACAAAAGATTCTCAAACTGTATGAAGTCTAGCAACTGATGAAGTATATGCCAAAGCTGGGCTGCTGATATTTTTAAACCGTACTTTAATAGATACTGCAATTTTAGCCTTTAAAAAAAAAAAAAAAAAAGTATCTCAGAAACATATTTCAAACACTTGAATTTTCCCCATTGGTAAGAGGAGGAAAAAGAGAGATAAGGGAAGTTAGAACCACTTCTTATATCACTTCTTTGTTTCCAGTGACAAAAAAGTATGATGAGAAAAAGTTCTATTTTTATATAAAACTGCAGGGATAGTCATGTTTTACTGGGATGTTCAAAGACACTAAAAAAGTCTTTCACAATTACTGAAATCTCCTTGACCCTTTTTTCCCCCTCACAACTACTTTTTCTCCCAGCCAATCAGCCAACTTGCTAATAAAATATGGAGAAACACACCCTAACTATAAAAAAGTGAGACCAGCTGGTGTTTCAAGGGAAACTGGAGATAAGTTTGCAAATGCCTCTAATTGCACCTTAGTGCCTATAAAACAACACAGCGGGGGACTATGTACAAACCTCAAAGAAGAACTATTTTTCCCCTTCAGAAAACTACTTTACCATGCCCTGTGGGGCACACAGTCACCCTATTTAATTCATTTTTCTTGTCATGTTCAATGTAAGAAAACCCTTTAGAAGCCTGCTCTTTTTTTAAGATAAGACTCATAAGGCTTAAATATACTTAAGAATTTGTCTCTGCCTAACCTGTACAGAAGGGTAAACTGCAACTGTTTTTCTATTACCTGATGATCCCTCCTCAGCAGAGAAGTGGAATCAGAGAGAATCAAGGGGGCCCAAGGATTGAAAGAGAGGTTTGGAGTGAGGAGGAGGCCAGCCTCTTCTCCTTGATGACAAGTGACAGGACTAGAGAAAAAGATGACAAGCTGCATCAAGAAAGTTTAGGCTGGGTGTTAAGAGTTGCTGAAAGGTCTGGAATGGTCTGTCCAGGGCAGTGGTGGAGCCACTGCCCCTAGGGATGTTCAAGCGGTGTGTGGACCTGGCACTTAGGGACACGGTTTAGCGTTGACCCTTCAGTGCTGGGTAGAGTGTTGGACTGGATGATCTTTGAGGTCTTTATCAACCAGATATATTCTGTGATTCCGTGAAATAAAAACAGATTTAATGAAAAAAACCAAAATTGATACTAATATAAAAATATACAAAGTTATTCTCAGCCCAGCAAATATGTTGTGGTCACAATAAATGAGAAAATATTCCTTGGGAAAACAGAAGAAGGAGAAGTCAAGAAGGAGCCCAAATAAGAAGCTTGTCCTTATTAAACTTCCCCCTTTACACTAAGCATGATGTTTATGGAATGGAATACACCTGTAGCCAGCTCAGCTAGCTGCTCTGGCTGACTCAAAACTGCTAATGGTCTGCCACCTATAGTAGGCCTGTAATTCTGTCACAACAAAACCAAGACACTAAGTCCTAGGAGGCTGCATTTTCCTTGAACTATATCTTCAATCCTTCCTAGGCATTAATCCCAAAACTCTCAGACCTATGCCTGATCTGTCAGAGTGTAGTCTCAACCATAACATGGTTTCAGGTATTCATCTAGAGGAAGTCAAAAGAAGTAAAAGCCCCACTGTAGGGCAGTGACCAGGGAACCCTCAAGGGAACATTTGTGAGTAATATTGTTTCAAATACAGTCATGTTTGAATGAGTATGGCTGGGGGCACAGTCTGTTTAGAGCTCCAGTGTAAATGAGGTGTGGCTGGAAAGCCAGATCATGGATATACCTGATTGATGGAATTTTTCCCTCATGGCCTGGGGGATGGTCATTTAGAGATGGGGAGTCTTTTCTGACTGAAATGAAAACAACTTTAAATATATTTGAAGCTGACAGACAAGAAGCAGTAGGGAGTACACATATAAACAGAATTTTCTCTAAATATAAAGAATAAAGTAACAAAAGAACATTATTATAACATGTTATAAAACCTCAGAAGAATACACATGCAATCCAACAGCTGTGGCAGAAGGAACAATAGTTATCAAGGCTAGTAAGAGCAACAATTTGACAAAGAAAACCTCTGTCACAAAAATGAGGGGAATGTCTGCTTGTTGCCAGGCTGTGGCTGGTATTGTAAAGGTGCTAGTTTAACAAAGGGGTAAAGTAATAAACTGCACACAATGTGACAGGCTTGGAAGACCACAAAGTCACATTTATATGTTTGAGTTTATTAGCCTTGAAGACTCAGAGAGGGAAGGTAATTTTGCTTCAGCTTTCTTGTAATGAAGCACGCCATTCTGGCTTGCTTCTCAAATTTTCCAGAGAAAATGTATTATTGAATGCCATAAGTGAGCACACACCAATTCCAAAATTTGGGATAAAACTAGGTGCAAAAATATGTCACACAGTCACCTCTGCTTCCCAGAAATATCAGCCCTCATTTCATAGACATAATTTTTCTGCTTTGTCCTCGTAAGAATACACTTTCACATCTTTCATTCTGTGAAGACTGTTTCAGCTCTGCTAGCTGGTGTAGGTGTGACTGAAGTCAAAAACTCCAGCTGCAATCTATTTGATCATTGAATGACAACCAGACATACAAGGATCATGTTCTCCTCTATGCTCTATACAAAATCTGAAAAGACACACAAAGTCATTAGGAAAGGCAGGTCTTAGTGTTGTTTTGGGTCCAAGAATAGCTACAAATTCTATGAGATCTCCAAACCTGATTGTATAATGACTCACAAAAGCTTTAAATCAATAACTAAAATCTGTACGCCAGTCTTGGGAAAAAAGTTTTGCTACTACTCCACATGAACTGCCTTTCCTTTGAAGTACACAGAGTCACACATGTTGGTGTGAATGCATATTGTAAGCATCAGATGAAAAACACTAATAATAATAACTTGAACCGTAAAAACAAGCAATAATGTAGGTATTTCCTTTTTTCTACAAACCTCTTCTGGGAAAAATATCTGGAAGTGCCTTTTCTTTGTCAGGTAGCAGTCTGGATGTCCTAAGCCCTTTTTATGTTGTGCGCTTTGACACCTTGTCTTTTATTCCATTTGTGATAGAGTGACCCTGATCCTAAATGGCTACTCAACCATTAACGTTGTTCAAGAAATACAGAGGCCCATACCCATCTAATTAGTTTTCTAACTGAGAAAATGACCATTTGAGTATGAGAGACAAAAAATTTACTGTCCTCTGAACCTGGTGACTGCCTTGAGTACACTTTATGTTATATAGCCATAGACTTAGGAATGTACAGTGGATACTTTTTGCATTAAAAGTCAAAGGCTTTTGTACTTTTTCTTTAACATACCTTTCAAAATTTCTGCAAATCTCCAATCTTGGCTGTCAGCCACTAACACCCACAAATTACTTTGCTTCTGTCTATTGTATTCTGTTGATTGTAACTACCAGTTTTGACATGACATCAGTTTACTTCTTCAGGCCTGATAAATATGAAACATAACTTGGACCAGACATTTTCCCTCTTGTCCAGGGAAAAAGTAGTTGAGGCACAAAGAAGAGCTGTTTGCCAGCCAAATATGACTCCTTTCCAATCATCACCCATAGTGAACATTTTGCCAGTGGCCTAGTTATTCCTGAATGTATGCCAGTGTCAAGCAGCACTACTGCAAGTTTAAAATGGTTTAGTGTTATGAATGGTTTATATCAACAGCACAAAGCCAAGCAAGTGATAGGACATAGCAAGGTGCATTACAAGCCTTCTTTTCTACTGCTTCCTACAGTATGGCAAGGCATGCTGCAAAGAAGTTAGTAGCAGGTGCTCCCCAGAGACTAACTCTCAAAGAAAGCACTTGACATCCAAAAATTCTGTATTCATTAAATGCATATTGCGTATAATTTTCTGGTGGATATTATTATCCCTGTCTTGGCATCTCTTCATGTCATGTCAATTGCTCAGACATGTTTTCAAGTCAGAGATGTGAACTAAATAGTTATTGTACTCACAGCATGCTTTGAACTCCACCCTATCTGATACAACACAAAATGAGGAAGAGCTGATACAAATCTGCTGAAAGCAAGAACGAAACAAAACCCACAAATAAATAAACAAACAAACAAGCAAACAAACAAAAAGAAAACCCAGACCTCCTCTTGGAAGGTTTGTGCATAAATGAAGAGCAAAAGATGCTTTCTTCAGAAAAGCATTTCATGCTTCCATCAGTTATTCACAGAGTAGGTGGAAACATATATTGTGACTATTTTGGAAATAAAGTGAAAAATAAAATCACTGTTGAAGGTTTTCTCCTACAATTATGTATTATATTTATTCATCTTCAGCATCTGACTTCACTTTTCAGATTTAAGGTCACTAGATATACCTACAGCTGAACTGTCAAAGGTGATGACAATTTTTACTTTATAGAAACTCTGTCATTAAAAATTTTTACCCAAAATTGGAAGTGTGAATGTCCCAAGTTTCACAGGATCTCACACTATCTCTGAAATTTTATAGTTCTACATCTAGAAATGGATTATTAAACAATATTTTTCTAAGTTTAGTTACATCTGTAACTAGCAAACTTCCAACTGAACTCAGTAATAATACCACAATGTCAGAACAGTGAGATAAGGATGAGGTTTTTAACCTTGGTATGTGAGACTTCAGTGAAGCATAAATCTTTACAAGGCACTTCATGCTGCTTTTAAAGTGCTGCATAGACACCTACTCTCCTGAGCAATACCAAAATCAACTGTAGGAGCTTGTACGATCAATACAGAGGCATGGCACTTATTTAATGTACAGGAAATTGTCTAATCCCCGGAGAACTCAATCACTTATCCTGTGATTAGCATAGGTCATTACCTGAGATTTTTATTTTCCCACTTCACTGAAACTAACTGCATTGAAACATGTTTCTACGAGAAGAAATTTAGATGGGGATCCATTCTACTAGTATGCTCTATACATATGAACTCATTCAAAAGATCCTATAAACTTTAGAACTGCAAAGATCAAACTACAGTGTAGCGATAATTATATCACTAATAAAAGCCTTCCATTTTGTAGACAGGCTTTACCCAGAGATTAGTCTGGTCTATAGAAATTTAGCCTGTACTGCATTGCAGAGAAAAGAAGAAAAAAATCACTTTGATTAGTAAAAACATGAACGTTTAACACTTCTTTCAGATCTGTAAAAGATCACTTGAGAACTGTAAGAGGGATATGTCTGAGCTAAGGTTATAGGATAAGGAAAACAGAAGAGCTTTAGAATAGAATAGAATAGAATAGAATAGAATAGAATAGAATAGAATAGATCAGGTTAGAAAAGACCTTTGAGAACAGAGTCCAACCTATCACCCAACACTATCTAACCAACTAAACTACAACACCAAGTGCCCCATCCAGTCTCTTCTTAAGCACCTCCAGTGATGGTGACTCCACCACCTCCCTGGGCAGCCCATTCCAATGGCCAATCACTCTTTCTGGGAAGAATTTATGATTTCCTTTACAATTGTTTCATGAGCACAAAGACTATGAAAACCTCCCAGTTGCTGATTTTCCTCTTAAAAGGAGAGAAAAGGCATGGCAAGACCAGTGAATGATGTCATCATAGCTAAAAAGCAGGCCAAGTCTAATCAATTAATATTTAGACTTAAAAATTAAACCAGAAGCAGTCTTCTGAAATAGAAATTTATTGCAAGTGGGAAGTTTAATTTTGTAAAATCATCACTGAAATCTGATGGTATTGAAAGCCAGATCAGGAAATGAAGCAGAGATTTATCCAATTAAAAGTATCAGAAATAGTAACTGTTGTGAACATTGTGAACATCCCCACATACAGGGGAATTTTTAATCCATCTCACCAACCTTGTGGGCAAGAGTCATGTTTGACAAAGTGGTCCATGTTGAGACACACCGTCTATAAGGAATATCAGACTCCGAGGCTGAGGTTTCACCCCAGCATTAACTCACCATGGACTAACTCAGTTAGGGGCAAATGAAAGCTGTATTTACAAGTAAAAACTCCAGTCTATAATGGAATGCAATGAATATATAGAAAGCATATAGTATTTACAATATTATACAGGTATTTACAATAACATGGAAACCCCTCTGGCCCCCAAAAGAGAGAGCAGGGAAGGTGCTCCACTGGCCCTCCAAACCTCCCACCCTGTACCAGAGGAAAAGAGGAGTTGAGAGGAAGGAATGTTAGTTCTTATCTTCAAGGCCAGCCAGAAGTGTTATTATCTCATGAGCAAAGCAGCAAAGCCAGAGAAAAGAAAAGGAATGGGAATGGACGTGAAATGTGAAAGATTGTTATGGTACAGCTGCTCCTATCCCACATTTTGTCTAATGAATTTGTTTAGAATAATCTCTTGTTTTCCTTTTTACACCCAATAGTGATTTATTTATATTTTTCTACTTTTCTGCTCAAAATCTGCAGCTAAATTTTAAAGGTATAGCCACACAAGGAGATGTCCGGCTTGATAAAGCTGGTAATGTCAATGTATATCTGAAGTACTAGCTAATATTTCACAACTCCAAGGAGTATGCACAGAAGTAATCACTAGCAATGACAAGCTTTAGAAAAGCACCTGGGAATACTGTTAATGAAAATGAACACACCAGAAGCAGTCTTTTCTAAAAGAGTTTTCACCAAACTGCTTTTTGCATTCTGATTGTGTTTGCCTCCTTTCTCTTTTTAAGATCTGTTTGGGGAATTATGTGGCATTCAACCAATAGATACTTTTTTGTTGTTGTTCATTGGAGTTAATAATTTAAGCTGTCCATGGAACCTGGTCTGTTCATGAAATCTTTAATCACCCCATTACTCCTCAGAAAACACAGGTATTTATAATTCACCTTTCATCATGTTTATGAATAGGACAACCTTCTTTTCATTCACATCATTCTGTGCTTCTTGACCAAACCTGAGAGGGAATGCAGGACTGAACTTTGCTTCTCCAAAGATGTAATTATCACTAATGATATAAGGAGCAATTTCATAACTTCTTGATATTTCAGGGCTGGTATTTCCTGGCCCTAGAGTTGGTTTACATGACTATAAAGATGATTTTGAAATTTTGCTGGTCTGCATACAATACAGAATTCCCAACAATTCTTGAATTATCCATACAGATATCAGCTTTCTTTTGGCAAAGAGTAACACTTTAGGACATATTTGAGCTAACAGAATGATGTAAAGGAACTTGACCAGGAGCCTGAATTTTATCTCAGATTCCACAGCAAGTGCAAATTAAGCCAATATAATTTCTTAGGGGATTTTTGGCATTCACATATCTGGAAAGATATATCATACTCTGTTTTTCTGATATCCAGGGCCTTGGATCCTTGTGTATTTTTAATGTTTTATAGCATCATCTCAATTACATGTGAAGCCTTGCAGTTATCAGTAATTTCCCCCATACTCTTTCAAGGCAAACTTAACTAGACAAAGAATTTTGCACCAGAAATAAACTCAGCCCGTCCTAAATTGAGGAAGGTGGAAACGGGCAGCCTCATTTATAAGTGGATTGAATGTACATCTCATGTACAGAGCCATACAATCTGATTAACTGATTTTTGTTTATCCTGTAGTTTTTCTAATTTACTTTCTTCTTCATATTCACTAATAAGATGCCTGTGAATTTCGCTAACAAATTAGACTTAAATGTACAGTACCTCTTAAGTTTTTCTTCAGTTTGTTCTACTGGATACATTGTTTGCTTGAAATAAATCCCTTCACAAATGAATGAGTATTAGTCCTAAGCCTGTACTTATGAATGAAAATTTATTTGTGATACCAAATCATATAACAGAAAGACCCTTTGATGTCATTACAGAGTATTTTACAGTGTTAAAACAAAGATGCAATGTCATCTAACATTGAATATTATGCTAGGGTATGAGAAAAAAGAATGCTATTTAATTTTGAATATGAGTCTTGCATTATGGCAAGATTTTTCCTTAAGGAAAATAGACTTCATTAAAATGTGCATGTACTTTCTCTTTTACATCATACGCTTTTCAGATTAATGTCTTTCTAGTATAACACCTCATATTACAAGTTGTCTCATTTATGATACATGATATTTGCTGCACCCTGACCATTTATTGTTCTCTGGCCAAAAAAAAACATAAAAATAAGTCTTAAATTAATTATTTTAATTTCATTTGTCTGTGTTTCAGCTACCAAATACCATTTTGCATTTGTACCAAGAAAGTAGGCAGAATCAGAACTATCTCCTCCATAGGTGTAAGGCTCTTTACCCTGTGCAAGGTTTAATTTGGCCACTGGATTGCCCCACTTCTCTGTAAGTCATATATTGCAGATAGGTTTCTCAGTGAAAGAAACCAAACCAAAACCAAAACCACCCAACCAAATAACAAAAAAACACTCAAAAAATTCTACCAAAAATTCTATCAGATTAAATTTTCCACTAATAAAGAACTTACTCTGTTTCCATATGCATAGTCCTATCTAGAAGTGAAGGAAGAGATAAGTTGGAACAAGCAAGCTACATTGAAGACAAAAGGCTGTTGCATAAATATCTAATAATCCATTAAACTGTTTTATTTTGCAGCAGCAGCAGCAGTCAGTAGTAGTTACATCACTGAATTCTATTACTCTCAAGTGAAAGGTTAGGGAGAAATGTAACACAGTTTTTTTGAACCGCCTGCCCTTGTTGGAAAGTGTGGCCTCATCATTCAGGGCGAGGTTACCAGGCACAACTTCTTTGGATCATCAGTTGCCTACTCTTATTAATGTGCTTTGAATCATTGAATTTTTCAGACACCAGATGCAGTATGACCATTTATGGTAGAATTTGTTCTGACAAGATCAGAATAGACCTTTATTCACCTCCTTTATTGGAAGTATGAGACACTGTAGGTCACCACTGTCAAGACTGTTCTTTTATTAAAGGAAAAGACTTCTCATTCATTTTCTGGTCTGTCACTGAGAAGTCTCATCTTTATTACACAGTGGCTTTTGAACTCCAGTTTGATTTCAGTCCTTTTTTCTTCTGTTCAGAAATAAAACCCTTTTTTTTTTCTTTTTTCTGTTTTACACTACCAAGCCCATCATACTGAGCACTCTCCTTATGGCTAAAGCCCTGCAAAATGTGCAATGCAAACTGAGTACATTTTCAATAAGACATCCCTTTGTAAAAATCAGTGTTCAATGCATCACAGAGGCCTCAAGAAACTATCATTCAAAAGAAAAAAATAAATCACACTTCTAATTGTTTAGGGAGCAGCAGTGAAATCAACAAGCTAGCACATAAATTATATATATATATATATATATCTCAATATAAAGCAATCCCCAGCTATTGCTGTTCTGAAGGAACACAAACAATAGTCAATGTCCACACAAAGGTCTGTGGTGTACTTAGCAGATTTTTAGAGGCATCTCCTGAAATATTCATAGAATTAGTATAGCTATAGTTGTGACTTCGTATCTGCTCTTGACATTATTATTATTAGACCATGTATACAGAACAGTGATGCAATAAAACAACTCCTGCAGTACTCCGGAATTTTAATCCATTCTGTACTCGACAGCCAATGAAATTGGATTGACATATTACTAGAGGAGATCTTTTCATTTGTTACTTTTAGTCCTCAGTGACCTCTACAATAAAAAAATGGATGGCACTTTTTTAACAGTCAATATAAAAGGAGTTTGTTGTGCTTCATAGAAATTTCCCCCAGAGAACAAATCTTTTATCCTCTTATTTACTATTTCTCTATATATTGAAACAATTTAAAGTTAGAAAGATTTCTAATGTGGTAGAGGCTGGAATTCAGAGGTGAAAGCCTTTCCATCACTTGGAAACAGTTCTGAGATATCAGCCAACTAGCACCTATACGCTCAAATGCACTGCAGTTCTGATGGATGGATAGTGTAATGCTCCTATGGTACCCTGCTGATCGATTTATCACACCAACTATTTCTCCACCATGATCCCCTTAAGGAAAAGAAGAAAATAGGGAGGGTAGACTCAGGGACATAAAAAGAAGTAAAACAAAAATAATCTCCATCAAGCTAGTAGCAATTTCCCAGTGGCACCAGCAACTGACAGGGCCTTTGTACCATAAGTTGATGAAACTTGCAGTAAGTGGTATGTCATCTGTGAACTCCTCTAGTTAAAACTGCAGGGCAGTTGGTGTCAGAATGACAGAGGACAAGAACAGACTTTGAAACTTCATTTCACTTATATGAATTTTGTTACTAAAAGATGCAAAATATGTCCTGTTTCGACATATGGCATAGTAGTATGCCATTATTTTTTTGTTACTGTTTGAGCAACTCTCTTTTTATGATCTCAGATCTCCTGGCAAAGACAAAAAAAAACCTTACTAATACATGGGATTTAATCTCTTGATATACTGTTTGTTTAAAACTTCCAATACTGTTCTTTAATTATAACAAGTGCAAAACCAAACCAAACCAAAACAAACACAACAGCAGCAACAAAAAAACAAAACCAACCAAATCCCACAAAAAAAAAAAAAGAAGATAAAAAAAGTCCTGCCATCAAAAAGAAAGTTTTTGCTGCCTTGTTAGTTCTTGATGAAAATATCAATAGTGACATTTGGAGTTTAAAAGTTCTTGGAACTGGTTCAGTGTATTAGAACATTTAGAAAAATCCTGGCGTATCAGTTTCACATAAGACCATGACTTAACTTTGTAATGTGACATACTTAAATCGCTGGTCACTTGAACTGAACAAATGAATCAATGAATTGTAATGCAAATAGCAAGAGCAGAGTTTGGGCAGTAGTTCAATGTGACAAAGTATTCTGGAGAACTTTAACAAGATCTTCAGCTACTGGTAAGTGAACTGATTTTGAGTCAATGGTAAACTCCCTCATTTGGAAAAAATCAAGCATAGCACTACAAATTAGGCCACCCTGGACAGGGGAAGAAAGAAAGTCTGCATAATAGTTTTTACTTCTCAAAGTAATCCTCAGGAGAAAGACTTCAGAAATTAAGTCTTGGATAACAGCATGGCTATTTCCTTTCTCTCCCATCCCTAGTTATCACAAAAAGGAAAAAAAAAAAGCCTCTCCATTATGCGGTTGCTTGATTTCTGCAGTAGGTCTATATCTCATGCTATATTTTTCATTAAAATGTTATTGAAATAGTCATTCCTCTTCTGTTTACAGTGCCTGAAAGACAGAGACTTTATCAAATGCAATAAATATTTGAAATGTGCTTAAAATTAAATTTGATACTGGGGGGAGGGGAGAGAGGGGAATTATTCCTCTCCCTCCCCAAATCAAGAAAGAAATAAAGAAAGTAATCAAACATATTTATAGGGTACTTTCCTAAGACTTTTGTTCTCTGAGGCAGGGAGAGTATTCAGAGGAAATATATTTGCCCAATTATTTTATTGGTTCTTAGACACCAAATAATGGCCTCTGTTGAAGACAGACAGAAGCTGTGTTTGGTGCATCATTGAAAATCTGTAGATGATACCAAGGTGAGTGGTGCAGCTGACAAGTCTGAAGGATGGGATGTCATCCAGAGGGACTTGGACAGGCTGGAGAGGAGGGTTGAGGAGAATCCCATGAGATTTAATGAGGAAAAGTGCAAGGTCCTCCACCTAGGTCAGGGCAATTGTAGATATCGATACAGGCTGGGGAGGATGAAATCGAGAGCAGTCCTGCAGAAAAGGACTTGGTGTTACTATCAAATTGCATCCTAGGCTGCATCACAATCCTGGGCCAAGAGATTGAAAAAGATGACTCTGTCACTTTACTGCATCCAGCTTTGGAGCCCTCAACTCAGGAAGGACATGGACCTGATGGAGCAAGTCCAGGGGAGGGCCACAAAAATGATCAGGGAGGCTGGAACACCTCTTCTATGATGACAGGCTGAGGCAGCTGGGGTTGTTCAACATGGAGAAGAGGAGGCTCCAGGGAGACCTAATACTAGCCTTCCAACTACTATAGTAGCCTTCCAGAGGACCTTGAAGGCTGGAGAGGGAGTGTTTACAAAGGCCTGTAGTGATAGGATGAGGGGCAATGGTTTTAAATTAGAGAAGATTAGATTTAGGTGGAATATTGGAACAGGTTGTGCAAGGAAGTAGTTGAGGCCCCATCCCTGGAGATATTCAAGGTCAGGCTTGATAAGGCTCTGAGCAACCTGATCTAGTGGAGCATGTCCCTGCTCACTGCAGGGGGATTGGACTACATGACCTCTGGAGGTCCCTTCCAAACCAAACCATTCTATGATTCTATGATCTCAAGGTTTTCAAGACAGGAGCATGAAACCATAGCTGAGCTGATCTTCACAATCATTCCACTTCAAGCAAGATTCTGGGCTACAGACCTCCACATGTACCATCTAACCAACATTTCTGTATAAAATTCCATGAATATCCTTATGTTTCTGCATTGTCTTCTTGCTTTTGAGTTACAGGATGCTTATAAACACACAATAAAATATTTATTTTCTTGCTTCATGGAAGGGAGAAAACAAAAGAACCCCAAGATCCTGCAACCCAATGTGCTGCTTTCTTACTACAGTCATCTTAGTTGAGCAGTTGTCTCTTTACTGAATACTGCACACACTGGAGTTCTTTCTAGGAGAAAGACACTTTTTCTGATGGTATTTGCTTTCATTCTCTCAGAGTAATCTCTTTGTTTAATGCCTTACACTGAACATGGTTTTAACAGTTATTTGCCTAGAGGTGATGAAAGAATGGGGGGCTAGTTATTTTTTTTCCCTTTCTGATCCCCTAACACAGGGGAAAAATGGTAATATTTACTATAAGGATTTATTTCAGACAAAGACTTTTACAAAGACACAAATATGAAATCCACAGCCCCTTTAGACACTTCACTTTCTCAAGTAATTGAATCTTTTGCTCTTCAAGAGCAGCCTATTACAAAGCAAATTGGTGCTTTGTTTCTCTTTAACAATCTCTCTTCTCCTCTGATATCATAATCTTGCCAGTCAGTTAGTTGAAGCACGTTGTTCCGTTTGCCTGAATAAACTACTGTAAAAAGTACTCAATGACCTACATGAACATAATGTTCAATTTACTCCCTAGGACTGAATGACAAAAGAAAGGTGACTTTTAATGATTCTAAAAGCATCGAATGAGATCAATAAACCATCAAAGATTTGATCCCAGGAGACCTCTTAGCAGCTCTCTTTGCTCATAGTCTCCTTTCAGAGAAGATTGTATGTGAAAATCAAGCTAGCTGTCTGTTAATGGATTTTTAAGCTCTTTCCTATGCATTAAGTAAAGTATAATTATCACCTGCATTCTTTGAGCTTTCAAGAATGTTACTTGTGTGTCTCTGTTATTTTCTTGTTTTGATGAAAGCTACAACCTTTTATCCTCAAAAACTTTGTTATAAAAAACCCCAATTCTGTAAATAGGAACTTGACTTAGGAAGAAAATTAGGTTTTTTTGCAGAAAAAAAGAAAGTGGCAAATAAATAAATTAAAAGCTAAATGCTGCAGATACAGAGCTTCATTCAGTTCTGTAGGTGTCCTTCTGTGGCAATCTGACTCCTCTATTTCTCCTGCAGAGAGACAGAAGGATCTCTAGGCAGCCCCTGGTTGAATACATCATGGGAATGGTACCCTTACAAAATAATATTTTGCTGGGGGAAAAAAATTATATTGATCTGTTCAACAGTGACCAAAATGAACTTGTTTTAACAATAAATTGGGTTTACTAGATGTTCTTATTTGTATCACTGAGTCTCATTAACAACCACCTGATCAATACAACAGCAAAGAATGACTCTTAATAGTCTGCATTATGGTAAATTACATGGCTTTGTTCTTTTCTTTCTGCTTGGGTGAGGGGAGTAGAGAGAATTTCAGGGTTTTGGCAGATTAGCATTTTTCAAATCAAAATTTCTAACATGTAGTTCACCATATTTCCCTGAGTACAAGCTTTGTTGTTCTGTGCAGATTAATACTGCTTTCTGGTACTTGTATAAAATCTGCTCTTAATTGAAGCAGCTTTTTATTTTAATTCAAAGATATGATCACAGGGACTGCAACACAAATGTGTCCCAGTGTTGTGCTAGCACATTAGAGACAGAGAAAGAAAGCAATCTGAACAAAAGTGTAATTGTTCTATTTCTCAAACTGAGTTCTATACAGAAGACACGTTTTGTAAAGTACAATGCAGCTCATCTGACATGCTATCTCTGACAGAGAGGAGCCTGATACATCAAGAAATAATCACATATACCATTAAATTGTTCAATAGGGAATTTACATTTATATAACTGTCCTTTCACACTTGGCTAGAAGATGGATTTTGGTGTGCGAGAGTAAGCTAATGAACACATTTTAAGAATATAACCTTATCTCCTTTAAAATAACTCTCAACATTTACTTGAATAATACAGTTACAAAGTTGTAAATTTAAGGGACCAAAGGAACTTGCTCTCGGTTTGTAAGTTAAATACAGATTTAAAGTAGCTGGCTGGAGTATGGCTACCTCATTTGATGGGCAGTTCTGAATTTCAAGGTAGTTTCTTAATTTTACTTTCCTTTTCATTATTTCTCACAGAACAATGAGCCCATCTCTGTCTATCTCTCCCTTCATTTTCTCAGTAGAAAAAGAAAAAAATATGAAGAAAAGCAAAGCTATCTTCTTAATTTAATAAATTCAGACTACCTTCTTTGAGCCTGAGGCCAGCAGTAGGAAGCAAGAGCAATGAGAACCGTCTTCCCTGTGCTCTGTAAGTATTACGTACATATGCAATATGCATACAGGGACTCAGAAATATTTCTTATTAAGGGAAAGTGCTACAAATCCTGTTCAGACAAATTGAATACTTGGGTATGTTATTGAAGATCTCATAATTTTACTTGGAAGATTATATGCAATTTCTCATGCAGTTCCCCATGTGCTTCCTTAGAATAATTCCATTACTGAAATGAAGCCACTTTCCCAGAAGCATTGGTGACTTTTAGTCTAAACTATTGTACTTGGAACAAGGCCACAGAAATTGTTTTAGCAGTATTTAGAATTACAGCCAGTTGCTGAAAAATATTTTATTTTCACACTGAAGCCCAAGCCCTGCTTTCTATTATGCAATAGAGGGTTTTTTTCTTTTTCTCCCACACTTTTGACTAACCTGCTTATTATTATCCAAACCTAAAATGTCATTTATCGTTGTGCAATGATCATTTGGTGAAAGAAATTGAAAACTAACATTTTCCATCAAATTTTCTCATTTGTCATTTGTTGCTGAATTTTCAACAAAAATATAATTTGAAAAATAGAAAAAAATCTTCCCTTTTTTAATAGTAATATTTAGTAAAATTGCAGTAAAATAAAAATCACTCCCTGATTTATGCAAACCAAATTAACTGGATAAAACTGAAAATCTTCTCCCAGCTCAGAATCATAGAATGTTTTGGGTTGGAAGGCACTGCTAGAGGTCATCTAGTCCAACCTCCCTGCAGTGAGCAGGGACATCTTCTGCTAGATCAGGTTTCTCAGAGCTCCATCCAATCTGACCTTAAATGTTTCCAGGGATGGAGCATCTATCATATCAGAGCAACATGTTCCAGTTTCAGCAACCACACTAAAATATTTCTTCCTTACCTTTAGTCTAAATCTACCTTTCTTTTAGTTTAAAAACATTACCTGTTGTCCTGTTACAAAAGGCCCTGCAAAAAACCAAAAGTCCCCATCTTTCCTATTTATAAGAGCCCTTTAAGTATTGAAAAGCTGCAATAAGGTCTCCCTGGAGCCTTCTCTTCTTCATGCTGAACAATCCCAAATTCAACCTTAACTTCTATGCAGTCATATAAGAACAAATTTAATTTCACATCCAATTGCAGTCCTGAAGTCAGGTTTTGACTCCTTAACCTCTTGTCTTCAGTGAAAATCAATAAAAGCATGTTGTGGTTTAGACCCACTCAGTAACTGAGCCCCACACAGCCACTCACTCACTGCTCCTCAACTTCTTGCTCCCCACAACTCCTCCAGTGGGATGGAAAGCAAAATCAGAAGAAAAAAAGTCCATAGGCTGAGATAAAAAGAGTTTAATAGAACTACACAAAAAAGAAACAAGAAAAATAATAATACTAATGAAGAAATGAGCAGAATGAGTGATCTAAAATGCAACATGCTCACAGGGGTGCCTAGCCTTGTTCCTGCCACACTCTAAGCCCACACATACGCTCAGGACAGCCTTTTCCTTACATAGTGGGCATGGCATCAGTATATCGCACGTCCCGTTGTCTGGTTCCATCCTGGGTGTGGCCCCTTCTAGGTCTTGTGAGAATTAACATTCTAGACAAATCCAGGACAAGGAAATTATTTTAACATCTGAAAATTCTGAATGATATAGAAGAGTCATAGCTCATAATCATTGGTTTTACATGATGATAGAATATTTTTTAAATTAATACTGTTATTAATAAGAATTTTCCACTGAAATTTGAGTGCACAGATGTCTGATTCTTTGCCTGTTTTATGTTCCCCTGCACCTTAGGTGGATATTGTCAGAGGAATATAATAAAAATATACTTAGTTTGTATGTATACTCTGTAGGTTATGGACAATAATTTTCCATCCTTTTTGGTCCCCAACAAAATGAGACAGCATCTTGTGAACTATTCCCAATGAAGGAGTTGTAAAAGTTCTGGATACAGGAAAACTAACAAGTTTAAAATCAGAGGAATCACTCAGAGAAGTTTAAATCATAACTCTTATCTAGGATCCTTATTAGAATAAACAAAACCCAGTAAGTTTCAAGTAAACATAAAAAGAGGCATTCTCTGTTTATGATAGTAAATATCTGCAGGCATGAGACCTGGCTGAACTGATTTAACAATAATCACATTATTTGCTTAAATCAGAAAGGAATCCAGGTCTCCCAATTACTAGCTCTCTTAACTTTATGGCAATATAACTTTCCAGTCAAAATATTGATTAAAACTGAAACAAACAAATTAAACAGTGCACATTCTGGCAATAAACACAATTTATTATTTTCTGTGTCTTGAAAAACAGCTATTGATTGTCAACATCTGGCTACAAAGATACTTCCTGTCAACCCAGTTTTATTAAGGACAGTGATATGAACTGACTAAAATAAAACAATTAAATAAAAGCAACAGAACATAGAAACGATATTATGAATCATTGTAAGGCAATAGAAACAAGTGTCTTTTGTAAGCCATTTTGCATAATTTCTGCCTCATTTTCAGCTCATCAAAAGATCCTTAGGTATATTTATATGTGAGACACATAGGAGATTATTTTGTTCCAGCAGGGAAGGAAAACTTCAAGAAATCAGACACATTCAAACTAGTGAA
This sequence comes from Melanerpes formicivorus, assembly GCF_026170545.1. Lineage (NCBI taxonomy): Eukaryota > Metazoa > Chordata > Aves > Piciformes > Picidae > Melanerpes > Melanerpes formicivorus. The sequence goes on from NW_027142357.1 coordinate 28,202,684, forward strand.
GAGAACAACACTAAGGGACTAATCCCATGTGGTCAGTTGTTATAGGCTTAAATTTATTTTAATTGTTGTTTGTTGGGTTTTTGTTGCTGTTGTTTTTTAAACTTACGGCATCATTCTTTCCTTGTTTCAGACACTGCCAAAACAACCAGTGCTGGAAGCACAACTTCATATGGGTCCTTTTGCCTCTCAATGCTCAAGCTTTTACACTCTTCCTATTTCTATCTCCCAAGACAGGGGAAAAAAAAAAAAAAATCCTTATTTTTTTAGTTTTTAGAAGTGCAGTAAATTGGTGGTGGTTTGTTTCCTTTAACAATAATAGATAAAGCTTTAGTATTATTTTCTATAATTTTTTAAAATCTGTTTTCCTGGCTATATTCCCTATTAAAGCTTAATAAGATCATTCCATTCATGGGCTATAACAGGAGAGAAAAGATGCAAAACTACCACAAATTATTTATGAACACACAGGGACTGCATCTTCTCAGAGATGCCTGCCATTTCACAATTGAGGAAAGGCAAAAACCAGCCTGAACCTACAAGTAAAAACTTCTCCTGTAAATTTAGTTTTCCACTGGTGAAGATGAGAAAAAAATTACACTGGTTAATTATACATGGACTGGGAAAAAAAAAGACTTTGTATGGAATACAGCTATGAGATCTATTTATAGAACACATTAGAGTTTGCTATGATCCACAACCTTAACCAATACATATTGTATCTCCGTGTTCTGCTGAACAGCCACAATCAGTGCCAGCTGAAAAAGACTTTGACAAAACATTTTTGTCATTTTAAAACAATTCCCAGAAAACAACTTATTCCACTGAACTACCTTTAGTCAATGAAATTCCCCTGCAATAAAAATATACAGTCAGAAAGCAGCTTTTTGCTCTTACTTTGGTCATCCATGTGCCCTCTGCACTTCTGGTTGCAAGGTTTATAAGCCAACACTCCAGGCTAAGCACTGGAGTCTATACCACTTAATAAAGTAGGGCAACTGACAAGATTCAAGCCTTAATCTCTTGGCTGCTTAACTGTAACTTCAATCTCTGATATTGTTTTGGACTCCGCTGCTGTTTCTGCACCTCTTCTCTGAGGGAAACTAGATTAAAGACGACTGAATGAGCCTATTATAACCATCTCAGCAGTTTATTCTTATGTAGCATTACAATTACAGCTTTAGCTCTCTAAAGTAGCCAGTCTAGTTTATCATCTTATATCCATAACTGTGACAACTAAAAAAAGTGGACAAAAGGTAAAATAGATCTTATTAACCTGAAACAAACAAAAAAAATTCCTCTTCAGCTCACTGAAAAACTCTATTGGCTACATCCATAATACTAAATGAAGTGGGCTAGGGCACAATTCACTGACCGAAGGCAAACTGATGACAATGGCAAATTATATACAGCTATTCTTTTTCCTCTCTGCCCCAACCAGATAGTCTCATTCCTACAGTCTGAGGCACAGGCTATGCCCTGAACTGTATCCAGACTTTATGCCCATAGGGATTCACTCCAATAAAGTCACAGTAGTTAAAAGTAAACTTCATACGGTTTCTGAGAAGCAGAGTAACCATCTTCTGCTATCTGCATTAGATCTTCTTAAAGTCTTTCCTCTATCCAAAAACTTAAGCATATGTTTAATTGTGCTCAAAAAGTTTTTTAATTTCCTAAATTAAAGAACATATTCAAGCATTATGCTGAGCCACAGCCTACATCCCGAAGGACTTTAACATTTTTTCATCCTAAAATTGCTTCTTTCCCAGCAATCACAGCTGAGGTTGCAGCTGTCAACATGGACACTCAGCTGCCTGCCATTGGCAGTGGAGACTTCTCAGCTCTTAATCACTGTCCAAATGACCATCAGAACTGTAATGGTTTGGGCTTATTATCATTGCAGACAATCATTGTGTTCATCTACATGTATATGTATGCATCTACGTCTTGGATCTTGCTTGTTTGATGGATTTCTAGCCTCTATTAGGTCAGCTGTGCATTTGTGAGTAACATTTTATTTACCTTTTTGGTATCATATAAAAATATTGGTTCCTTAGGCCAAACCTAGTGTCTGCTGAAAGCAATGTAAAACTGTTTGTTCATTTACATAGATTTATCCTGTTAACTATGCAGATCTCTCGATTATTTTGATCATATTTTCTATACAAGGCAGTAAATTCTAGATTTTATGTTTTGTCCCATTTCTCATGAAATCACATTTTAGAAAATGCTTTTTAAAACTGCTGTTCCAGTTATTCAGTGAATTTTTGAGAATTAAATTAAAGTTAACCAATTGTTTTATTATCAGTTACTCCTCCTGCCTACAGTGCTGTTTGCAACATATAACAAAATGAATATTCATTCCAATCTTGCCAGCCAGCTGGTGGAAGTGCTAAATACCATTATTCCAGAGAAGATGGAGCACCCAATTAATCCAGATATTCAGACAGCTTTGGGCTGGTGGAGGCTAATTTGTCTTCTAGTAGTAAAAAAGCAAAAACATGTCAGCAACAAGCGTGCCAGTTGTTCAAAAATTTTGCAAGTCACACTTTATTGGAAGGGATGACCATATAATTTGAAACAAACTCCTTGCTGTAATTACAAACATAATATGTTTAAAGAGAGCTCTATTTAAAGTGCATTTATCCAAAGCACTGGAGACCTAGTAGGATGATTTTGTAGTTTTATCTATGGCATTCCTCATTCTAGTATTTGTGCAAAAGACCCTGCATGGAAATCTTATTGCTTGAAGCTATGATTATTCCCTGCATGTGAACAACACTCTCTTGTGGACAGACTTGTGCTACTTAGGCTTCTCGATTTCCTTCTTCCCCTATTTTGCTCTTCTCACTTTTCTCTTGTTAGTATCATATTCCAATCTTAGAAAGATTGATTGCCTTAGAAAGACTGAAAATGCCCCTGGCATCAGTCAACTTGAGGGTTCATACTGAAGATAGCTACAAAAAACAGCAAGGTCTCCTACACATATAGGAATCTAGGGCTAAGCACCATAATACTCAAGTTCCATTAAAGTCTAAAAAACTGCACAGAAATGTTGTATTGTGTTGTATTAATCATTATCTAGTTAATAATGTCCCTGCTTATTACACAAGGGTTGGACTAGGTGACCTTTAAAGGTCCCTTCCAATTCAAAACATTCTATGATTCTATGGAAAGTTTGGAGAACACACACAAATGATAAAATACACACAGTCCTACTCATAATGTACTATGACTGTTGGATAGGGTAGATCATACACACTGCATACGCTTTTTTGGCACTTATAAATTCCCCTGGCAACCAGTTGCGGACCACAGTCACAGGACACTGATTTAGCCAGACCTCTGATTTGACTAGGTATGAATCTTCTTATACATGGTATTGATTTTCACTAAAGCTACATGAGAAGCAGTATGAGATTGTGCTATTAAATGTTGTGAATGTCATTATTATAACACAAGGTGAAAGAAATGAAGTTGTGTCTCAATGGATAACTCTGTTGTTACACAATCCTAACACAAATTCAGAAATGGTCTTTCTCATTCCAGGTGACTTAATAAATAAATTGTGCACTATCATCCTAACTATCATTGGTTTTGCTGGTATAAAATGGGTGTTCTTATTTCTCTTCATAAAAACAAGCATGGCACCTCATGCACTTTGAAGAAAGAAATGTAATATGATATAGTCTTGTGCCTTTCTTCAGGTATATGGATTTAAAATGAAATTTGAGCTCTCAGTCAGCTCAGAGTTTATCTGTTTCAGTTATGAAGGCCGTCCTACTCAGTGAACAGGGCACATTTGGTATGCAAAAGTACCCAAACTCTTTTATCTTGACTTAGTGAAGATGCAGCAATCACCCCTGACCTTTGTATAACTATGGAAGAAGTCTCTGCTGTTCTTCAGTCTTATCATCTAACAGCAGGTGTCACATGAAACAGAATGAAAACTCCATGTATATTCAAGCTGTTTCTGATAGTTGACAGTCAGGGTAAAAAATTACTTGAGATTTTGCTCACATTTAAGATAGTGTTTTAAAATACTAAATTGATTTAGAACAGAATTTCACTTAGGTTACAGAGCAAATAACAGCCTGTATTTGTGCCTGGAGCTGTCCCAACCTACATGCAGGAACTTGCACTTTGATTTCTTGAAACTCATGCAGTTTGCACTGGTCCACTTCTCAAGCCTGTCAAGATCCTCCTGGCTGGCATCCCTTCCCTCAAGTGAGTCCACTGCACCACATAGCTTGGTGTCATCAGCAAACTTGATGAGGATGTGCTCAATGCAACTATCCATGTCACTGACAAAAGTGTTAAAGAGGAAGGGACCCAAGACAGGCTCCTGAGGAACTCTGCTTGTTTTTCTTAATAGTATAGGCTTAGTTTTCAAAGATTTGAAAGCTTGTGATGGTGTGTACCTGTGCTATGACCATATATCTTATTGAATTATTTATTTTCAATAACTAGGACTTTGGAACATGCTTCATCCAGATCCAGGAAAAACCTCAAGCAGATATCTCTGTCCTTCTAGGTGCTAAAATGCAAATATTTGATGAAGTAATCAAAATTTATGCAGATTGAAGGATAGAAACAAGCACTACAACGTATTACATAATTTTAATCACCCTTCAGACCAGGCCTTTGGCCTTTCTAGTTGTCACAGGCTTATGTATCCAGCCTGATGCAAATCACTTCATTAGCAGAACATCTCTGAAATAAAGTGAGGAAAGAGCCCTCAATATACTCCATTTTGTTATTTTTGCATGAAAAACAGAATGGTCTTCTACTGCACTGTCTTCTGAGGCTCATTGCAAGGTGAGGAAATGCAGGTCTCAAAACAAGAAAAACAGGTGCACATCACATCTGGGGGGATTAAACTTAAGATTCCTACATGCTATTCTATACCTGTTTCTCATCTGTATAGTCATAAGGTTTGTCAGGGAAGTGAGACACATGTCCCTAAGTGAACTCCACACAGCCCTTTGTGCCTTACAGGGCTATACTCACTTCATTAAAATTTAAATGGTAACTGGAATGCATAAGGCAAGTAGAGACCTGACTGCTGCATAAACAATGCTAAAGTCCCAGGCCATCATGATTGTATTCAGAAGCTAATATGACATGAATAGGCTTTAGTTCAAGACTTCTTGAAAAGTGAAGTAGGAATCAAATTTCCAACCAACAAAATTTCCAGCCAGGTTGACTGAGAAGACTATGGCTTGATTTTTCATAACAAGTATGCACAAGTCAGTGATCTGGATGAGGGGATTCAGTGTACCCTTAGTAAGTTTTCAGATGACACTCAGCTGGGAGGAAGTGTTGATCTGCTCTGCAGAGGGACCTGCACAGGCTAAGTGCCAGGTCCTGCACTTTGGACACAGCAACTGAGACAACACTACAGGCTTTGGGAAGAGTGGCAGGAAAGCTGCCCTGCAAAGAAATGCCCTGGGCATTTGATCAACAGGCAGCTTAATACAAGCCAGCAGTGTGCCCCGGTGGCCAAGAAGACCAAAAGCATCCTGGTCAGTATCAGGAATAGTGTGACAAGCAAGAACTGAGAAGTGATTGTCCCCCTGTGCTTGGCAATGGTGAGACCCCACCTTGAGTATTGTGTTCAGTTCTGGTGCCATCACTACAAGAGAGATATCAAGGCTCTGGATCAGGTCCAAAGAAGGGCAACAAAGCTGGTGAAGGATCTGGCAAATAGGTCTCATCCTCATAAGGGATGTCCTCCTAAGTGGCTGAGGGAACTGGGGTTGTTTGGTCTGGAGAAAAGGAGGCTGAGGGGAGACTGTCTTGCTTTCTACAACTACTTGAAAGAGGTTGTAGTGAGGCAAGAGTCAGTCTCTTCTGCCTAGTAATAAGTGAAAACATGAGAGGAAATGGCCTCAAGTTGCACCAGGGGAGGTTTAGATTCAATATTAGAAGAAACTTCTTTGCTGAAAAGAGTTATTAAACACTGGAATATGTTCCCCAGGGAGATGGCTGAATCACCAACTCCCAAGGTATTTCAAAGATTCACAGATGTGATGCCAAGCAGCATGGTTTAGCACCAGTCTTGGAAGAGTTAGGTAATAGGTTGACTTGATTGTGTTATTCTATGTATAATTTTATATACTTGGCATTGCTACCAGCTTTGTTGCTTTATTAAATATGTTTTCATTTTAACATATTGGTCTTCTCTCCTTTTCCAAATTGCTCTTCTCTGCTAAGGAGAGATTCATTGAATGATAGAATAATTTTAGTCCAGTTATGGGCTAAAGGTAGACACTGTCAAACTCCTCTGAAGTTTAAATAAGACCAAGTATTGCAGATTACATCTTCATAAAATATCAAAGCTGTAAAGTCACAAGAAAAATAGAAAAAGAAATAACGAGAAGTGGAACTAAATGATTGAGAGAGTTTTATAACTGAATATGTGGAAACATAAAAGATGTCACTACATAAATTCAAAGAACATGTTGTACAGCTATTACTTCTGAAAGCTTTTTGCTGCCACTCCAAACAATGGCATTTTCCTTGTTCTTGGTCAATTCTTGACCAGAAATAAGCAAGCTTATCGAAGGCAAAATTCTTGCAGGAGAGGCAGCAGAGAGAATCCCATTTTTCTGGTGCTCATGAACATGACCATAGGTTTGGCAGTGAAAGACTGAATAGAAATCAGCTACATCAGTTCGATTCCTTTTCCTTCTATTCTCACCAAATCCTACTTCACAAGCTGAGCAGATGAAAAATTCAAACTGACAACCCTATCTGATAGTGTGGAATGTGGTTAACTGTAAAAAGAGGGGAAAATAAGCTGTTTGTGATTTAGGCACATTCAAAATGATTAATATCTTTTTCTTTCGATTTCTAATCCCTACAGTCAAAATATGCTTCCCTGAATAAGTATTTTCAAGAGAGCTTTGATAGCCCTGAAACAGCTCGAGCTGGTATGCAGCTCTACAGGCTGGTAGATAATATCGTGCTTCCAGTCTTTCTGTACCAGACAGTATGAAATACAGTACATGTGCTGGACTTATGTGTTTCTTCTATCCACAAGAATAGTCACTTAAGTCATAAATATTTTAGAACATTCCTACTAATATGAACATTCTAGCAGAAAAATAGTTTTCCTACCTTCTGATTTTTGTTTTGTTTTTAATTCAAGTACTAAAAATGTGAAATATGCCTGCAAAAGCTGTTTCCTTAAGTGGCTCTCTTCAAAACCTTGATCTCGTTTCTATTAATCTCTCATAGCATTCACGTTAATTGTGAATTGTTCAGTGACTTCCCAACCTTCCACCAAAACATCCATTCCCTGTTACATAATTTCTTTAAGCTCTTCCCTTTTTCTTGCCTCTGTTTCCAGTAACTTACAGACACTACCCTAATACTGTAGGGGTCCCACTGAATTGTATAAAAGGGGCAAATACTCTAATCAAGGAAAGCAAAGGGACTGTTACAGTAAAAGTAAATGTAAATGACAAAGCTACAATACCAGGTCTTTAAGGTGTCTTGTGGCCGGTTGACGTTGCCCCCTTAAGAAAGAGAATATGGTGGACGGAAGTTGGTAAACGGAAGGAATAGTCTAAACTAATTTCATTGGTGAAGTGGGAGGAAGCACTTTTCGGAACTGGGAGTGAAGTGGACATTTCCAGCACTTCTCAGTCAGTCTTGCTTCCGTCTTTGCTTCGTGCAGCAGCTTTGCCTGTGCTGGGCTTTCTGCCAAGGCCTCGGCCTTGAAAACCAGATAACAGGCCTGTATACTAACTCCCTTCCAATTAACACGAACTGCTTCTAACTTTTTTTTCCTCTCTTTCCTTTCTCTTTCTATCCCATTCTGGGGAAAGGGGGGGAGAGAGGGGAGAGCGGAGGTGGGGAACCCCTCTGCTGGGGGGTTTACTCTCATTTCTGTGTTACTCTGGTGTATATCTTTGTATATATTGTAGATATTGTAAATTTGTAAATATCTCCCTGCAAACCCTACATCGCTTTGTAAATATAGCTCCACTGCTTTGCTAATTCAGCTTGTGAGGTTTTTTTTTCCTTTCCCTTCAATTTTTTTTTCCCCTTTTACTTTACAAGGGGGAAGGGAGGAGGCTTCTTGGCCTTGCCCTTCCAAACCCACCACATTTTTTTTATTGGCGTACCCAACGTGCGGCAGATAATTAGTTTAATTTATTATTTGATTGATTTAGTGTTTTCTAGCTGAATTAGCAAACATGAAGGTATTGTGGTTTGTGGAGAGATTGTTCTTTTCAATTTTTGGGGCTCTGGTTTACAGATATTGTTTGGGTTTGATTTTGGATTACCTGGGTAAATATTTGGTGCGGACAATTTATATGTGGGTTATGTATAGAGTTAAATTATGGTATGGAAAATGTATTAATTTATTATGGCCAGTGAGATACAGGAATGTTACATCCACCACTCTCCCAATTGAGATAAAGAGTTTTAAGATTCCGCCTGAGGAGACAGTAACTTTAGGTGATGCCTGGGATCCAAAAGTGATTTATTTGATGTGTATAAATCTGTTGCTGGTGATGGTAATCGCATATTTACTGTTCTCTCTGCGGCGAGAGAGAAAGATATCCAGAGCTTGTTTTGTTATTAAAACTAGATCAAAAAGAAAACGCCGTGGCTCTCGATCAGTCCCAGAGTCATCTAGTGATGAGGACTGTGGAGAACCCATGTTAGTTAAAAAGAAGGCTAAAAAGTTAATTGGTAAAGCAGCTCTAAATGACTTTGCTGATTCTAGCAAGCAGCCAAGGGCATCGGCTGGTATCAACATGGCACCTACTCCTTCTCCCACTCCTTCTCCTTCTTCTTCTTCTTCGTCGGCCATTAACAGAGCAACGTCACTTCCACCCACTCCCTCGGTGGGACCGGAAGTCACTGCCCCAGCAGCTGATTTATCTCAGGACCTGTCAGCTTCTATTAAGGTGGCTGTAAATTCAAACACAGCTCCAGTTAAGGTGGCTCCTTTAAAGACTAGAGCTGGAAAGGGCAAAGATGGAGAAGAAGAGGAGGAGACTGATCCTGGTGAGGGGCCCTCTACTCTAAAAGATCCTGCTCAGGAGGAAGAGAAGGTTTGTTTTAAAGATCTAGCTAACCTAGTGAGATCAAAGCAGGATAGAGATGAAGCTAGGAAAGCAGCTGGCAAAGGTGGTTCTCAGCTTAAAGAGATCCTTAGGAGGATGACAGCAGGATTTTACGGGCAAAGAATTCAGGGAGATGAAGATCAAGATGATATTACAGACTGTTCGTCACCACGGGAGGAATTGAGAAATGTCCGTAAAGATTTCACCAGGGCAGATAAGGAGCCAGTTCTAGCTTGGCTTAGTAGGTGTTATGATACAGGTGCTTCAGCTCTAACAGTTGGAGACAAGTCAGCAGCTCAGTTAGAAACTCTCTCAAGGGACAATGGAATAGATAGACATCTAGGCGAAGCTCTCGGTAAGGTTAATCTGTGGATACGCCTCTTAATAGCGGTTGCCCTGAGATACCCTTCCCGAGATGATCTTCCCTGGAATCCTAAACCCTGGACTACCATAGATGAGGGAATTAAGCGCTTGAGAGAATTTGCTGTTAGAGAGCTACTCTATGGTGAACATGAAACTCTGAATCCTGATGACATTCCTGTGGGTATTGGTCTTGCTAAAAAGATCATCAAGCTTGCTCCTTCCAATTATGCAAACATTCTGGCAAGCAGAATTGTGTCAAGAAGTTATGGTGGAGCTTCTCCTACGGTTGGCCAATTCAGTGATCAAATGAGACAATTGGAGGATAGCATGACACGTGGTTCTTTGGTTTCAGCCATTGAAACTCTGTCTGGAAAGATTGAGAATTGCATGAAGGATCTGAAAGATTCCATATACCAATTGGCACAAAGGGATAATTTCAATTCTTCCTCCAGGTGGGTACAAGTCTCATCTGTGAGGAATACACGTCCTCCAAGGAGGTCATTCCAAAACAGGTCATTCCAAAACAAACCACCAAGGCAATCACGTAGAACTATTTGGATAACTCTGCGTGATCAGTTTGGTGAGAACATGAACCGCTGGGATGGCCAACCAACTTCTAATCTTTTCAGGAGACTGAGGGAATTGCAAAGTGGCAGAACCCGAGGTAGCAATACCAGAAGGGTAGCTGTTACTTCCACAGTTCCCCAGAACGACTCTTATGGCTCCAACAGTGGCTCCAGTTATAACATGCAAAGTTATAACCCTGCACAATATGTGCAATGCACATGTGCGCATGTTCCCCATAACTAGGGGTGCCCTGCCTCCCGCCAGGGGGAGGAGAGGGATAACAGAGATAATAGAATCTATTGGGATGTGTACATCCAGTGGCCTGGCACTTCACAATTTCAGAAGTACAGGGCCTTGGTTGACACAGGAGCTCAGTGCACCATAATACCATCAAATTATCAGGGATCAGAGTCTATAACTATTCTGGGAGTCACTGGTGGATCTCAAGAGTTAAGTAAGGTAGAGGTTAATATAAGTTTAACTGGTAAACAATGGAGGAAGCATACAGTTGTGACCGGACCTGACGCACCTTGTATTTTGGGAATTGATTTTCTGAGAGAAGGGCGTTTCAAAGACCCTAGAGGTTACAAATGGGCTTTTGGAGTAGCTTCAATAGAAATTGATGGACAAAAATTGAAGCTGTCTGCCAGACCTGAACTTTCTGATGAATCTGCAGTTGTGGGACAACATAAGATACAGGACATTAAATTGCCGGTTGCTTCTCAGACTGTGCATCACAGACAATACAGAACCAACCGTGACTCTTTGTTGCCCATTCAGAATCTGATTCGTCAGTTGGAAAGTCAGGAAGTCGTCAGCAAAACTCATTCACCTTTCAACAGTCCAGTGTGGCCTGTGCGGAAGCAGAATGGAGACTGGCGTCTGACAGTAGACTACCGAGCCCTGAATGAAGTGACACCACCTATGAGTGCAGCAGTACCAGACATGATGGAGCTACAGTATGAGCTGGAATCCAAAGAGGCCAAATGGTATGCTACCATAGACATTGCTAATGCATTTTTCTCTATTCCCATAGCAGAGGAATGCAGGCCTCAGTTTGCTTTCACCTGGAGAGGAATCCAGTACACTTTCAACAGGCTGCCAATGGGCTGGATCCACAGCTCAAGCATCTGTCATGCAGTGATCCACGATGCTCTGGAGAAAGGCGGTGCTCCAGAACACATCCAGTTCATCGATGACATCATCGTCTGGGGTAAAACTGCTGAGGAAGTCTTCAAGAAAGGTAACAAAATCATTGACATTCTTCTGGATGCAGGTTTTGCCATCAAACGAGACAAAGTGAAAGGACCTACCACAGAAATTCAGTTTCTGGGAGTGAAGTGGCAGGATGGACGCCGACACATTCCAGTGGATGTGGTAAATAGAGTCTCTACCATGGCAAGTCCCACAAACAAGCAAGAGACCCTACGTTTCTTGGGGATAGTAGGATTTTGGAGACTGCACATTCCTGGATACAGTCAGATTGTGAAACCTCTGTATGATGTGACTCGAAAGAGAAACCATTTCCACTGGGGACCTGAACAACAAGCAGCCTTTGACCAGATAAAACAAGAGGTAATTCAAGCAATGGGTCTAGGACCTGTCCGAGATGGTCCAGACATTAAGAACATTTTGTACACGGCTGCAAGTGACAATGGTCCAACCTGGTGCTTGTGGCAAAAAGCTCCAGGTGAGACACGTGGACGACCTCTTGGTTTCTGGAGTCGAGGTTACAGAGGTTCAGAGGCTAACTATACTCCAACAGAGAAAGAAATTCTAGCTGCCTATGAAGGAGTAAAAGCATCTTCTGAAGTGATTGGAACTGAATCACAACTTCTCTTAGCTCCCAGACTACCAGTTTTGAATTGGATGTTCAAAGGCAAAGGTTCCACACCACATCATGCCACAGACTCAACCTGGTCTAAGTGGATGGCTCTGATAACACAGAGAGCTCGAATGGGAAATCTTGAAAGACCTGGTCTAGTGGAGGTGATCTCAAGTTGGCCTGAAGGCATCAACTGTGCCAAACCTCCAGAGGAGAAAGTAACTCGTGCTGAGGAAGCTCCTCCTTACAATGACCTTTCTGATGATGAAAAGAAATATGCTTTGTTCACAGACGGTTCCTGTCGTCTTGTTGGAAACAAGCGAAGGTGGAAGTCTGCAGTGTGGAGTCCAACACGCCGAGTTGCAGAGGCGAAGGATGGAGAAGGAGAATCCAGTCAGTTTGCAGAGGTAAAAGCTGTCCAGCTAGCTCTCGACGTGGCTGAACGTGAGAGATGGCCAAAGCTTTATCTCTACACCGACTCATGGATGGTAGCCAATGCTCTATGGGGTTGGCTAAAGAACTGGAAGAAGAGTGGTTGGCAGAGGAAAGGAAAACCCATTTGGGCAGCCAGCCTGTGGCAGGACATTGCTGATCGAATCGAGAGAATTCCAGTGAAAGTGAGACACATCGATGCTCACATTCCTAAGAGCAAAGCTACTGAGGAACAGCAACACAACCATCAGGCAGATCTAGCTGCAAGAGTTTCTCAAGTAGACATGGACTCTAATCTTGATCTCGACTGGAAACACCGAGGTGAGATGTTCTTAGCTCGGTGGGCTCACGATTCGTCAGGACATCAAGGCAGAGATGCAACATACCAATGGGCTCGTGACAGATCCATAGACATCTCCATGGATGCTATCACACAAGTCATCCATGACTGTGACATTTGTGCTGCTATTAAGCAGGCAAAACGACTTAAGCCCTTGTGGTATGGTGACAGATGGTCCAAGTACAAGTATGGTGAAGCTTGGCAGATTGACTACATCACTCTACCACGTTCTCGTTCTGGTAAGCAATACGTGCTTACTATGGTAGAGGCAAACACTGGATGGTTGGAAACTTATCCAGTTCCACATGCAACTGCACGCAACACCATTCTTGGTCTGGAAAGACAGATCCTGTGGAGACACGGAACTCCAGAGAGGATTGAGTCAGACAACGGAACTCATTTCAAGAACAACCTTGTAAAGAACTGGGCAAAAGAGCACGGTATTGAGTGGATATTCCACATTCCCTACTATGCACCAGCTTCAGGGAAGATTGAACGCTACAACGGTTTGTTGAAGACCACTCTCAAAGCCATGGGAGGTGGATCTTTGAAAAACTGGGAAAAACATTTAGCACAAGCAACCTGGCTGGTAAATAGTAGAGGTTCAGTGAACCGAGCTGGACCTGCACATTCAGATTTGCTACGGAAAGTAGAAGGTGATAGAGTTCCTGTTGTTAGAGAAAAGAATCTGTTAGGTAAAACTGTTTGGGTATTTTCACCCTCAGGAGAGGCTAAACCTGTCCGAGGGGTGGTTTCAGCTGAAGGTCCGGGTCACACTTATTGGGTAATGCAAGAGAATGGTGAAATTCAGTGTGTTCCACAAAGAAATCTAACTTTAGCTGAAAGAGGTTAATTTTGAACTGTTGTACAGCTACATCGCGTCCAGAGGAAGAATCAACGAGGAATCTACGGTGCACGAACCCTGAGATCCCTGAGAGCCCTGAGTCAACTAAGAGACCCTGAGAATCCCTGTTTCCCTTTTCTTCGCTTCGTCGGTGAAGAAATGAACTGTTTTCCATTTTTCTCATTTTCTGAATTTCTTGGACTTTTGAATCATCTACATCTGAGCATAGCCGGAATGGACTATGAACTTTACTCACGAACTGTAAATATCGTTTTGGATTGGATGGACAGTATGAACAGCCAATGAAATTGTTTAGAAGGGGTGGACTGTGGCTGGTTGACGTTGCCCCCTTAAGAAAGAGAATATGGTGGACGGAAGTTGGTAAACGGAAGGAATAGTCTAAACTAATTTCATTGGTGAAGTGGGAGGAAGCACTTTTCGGAACTGGGAGTGAAGTGGACATTTCCAGCACTTCTCAGTCAGTCTTGCTTCCGTCTTTGCTTCGTGCAGCAGCTTTGCCTGTGCTGGGCTTTCTGCCAAGGCCTCGGCCTTGAAAACCAGATAACAGGCCTGTATACTAACTCCCTTCCAATTAACACGAACTGCTTCTAACTTTTTTTTCCTCTCTTTCCTTTCTCTTTCTATCCCATTCTGGGGAAAGGGGGGGAGAGAGGGGAGAGCGGAGGTGGGGAACCCCTCTGCCGAGGGGTTTACTCTCATTTCTGTGTTACTCTGGTGTATATCTTTGTATATATTGTAGATATTGTAAATTTGTAAATATCTCCCTGCAAACCCTACATCGCTTTGTAAATATAGCTCCACTGCTTTGCTAATTCAGCTTGTGAGGTTTTTTTTTCCTTTCCCTTCAATTTTTTTTTCCCCTTTTACTTTACAAGGGGGAAGGGAGGAGGCTTCTTGGCCTTGCCCTTCCAAACCCACCACATGTCTGCATAGCTTTAAATTAATAGTATTATGCATCTGCCTATACTAGGCTCTCTCATAGTGTAAAGAATAGACTGGCACAACCTAATAAAAAATAACCTCAGATCAAAGTTCATAAAAACCCCATCAGTTCTCTCCTGTCACAAACACATTTGCTCCAAAATGAGGGGGCCATGCTGAAATAAGCACAAACTGAAAAAGCATTGTAATGCCAATTGGTCAGAAGCAGCAGCAAATATAAGTTTTAAATATTCATGCAGCCATTTAATGGACAACACCAAAGCTGCAAATTTCAGTGTAAATTAGTCTATCTAAAAATGTGCAGAGTGTACCTGAACTACTGGAAAAGTCATTACCTTATTGTTTGTTTAGATAACATGTTAATTCCAGACTCTGCTGTTTCAATATGATGTCACTTCTCTATGGATCAACTGGACAAAAACACAATGCTTTGACCTAATGCCTAATATACAGGAAATTCATCCATAGGGAAAACAGCAGTATATGAGTGGAAATAAAGGAAGCAACAAGACATGTTTACAAGGAAAATGATCCATATGAACTCCAAGTCCAACTATTTTTCATTACTACCTAATCTAAGGTTGGGCTTGAATTATTCCCAGGTGTCACATACTCAGAGCACAAATTCAATAATTATTTTCTTCTGTTTGCCATATATTTTTTTTTAAAGGGCAAATCCTATCTCTCCTCTAGATAAAAGTCTACCTACTGCAACATTTTGTACCAAATCTTGTAGGGTGAAACAAGCCCAGTGAGTAACGGGATAGAGCATCAGCCCATAACCAACCTTATAGGAAAATGCCACGTAGCCTATCAATCTCTTGGTGCACAGAAATAAGGAAATATTTTTTACAATACTTTTTGTGTCTGCATTACAATCAAAGAAATACTTTTAATCTGTTTGGGTTTATTGTTGCTTTTTTTAACATATCATCTCTGCAGTTAACAAAGTCCATTCATTCAGACAGGAGGCAAAAAAAAGAGGAACAGAGGCAAAGAGAAACAACTAAGAATAAAGAGGGCAAGTTCAAGCATGGTATAGAAAGCTGGAAACTGAAGGCGGGTGAAGTATACCACTCTCTTAGAAGGATCTCTAATCAAGTAAGAAGAAATGTGGAGAACAAAACTGTTAGCACTGGTTCAAATATGAAACAGAACCACTCAATAAACATATAAAACATATAAAGCTCTGGTTTGAAAATGTGCCACATTAGGACACGAAACAAAAAGTAAACTAGATCAAATCATAACAGATTCAGAATATGTGACACTAAGCCCATAATTTTAGGAAGATGGCTGATTGAAGTATTTATCTGCACAGTCCTACACATGTATTGAAACTATGGGGTACTTTGGGCACATATCTGAAGACACCACCTACAGTGAGAACAGTACCAGACTGGAAGGATTAACTAGAAGGGAGTGCTATAGCTTTTCACAAAGATATGATTAACAATAGCCTTTTTCTTCCTTTCCCCTCCACCCTTTTTTAAAAAGCAAGTACATTTTTTCTGCAGAAACAATTAGGCCAAAGATAGGTACCAAGAAAGAGAGGTGTGGTACTGATATTAGCTTACTATTGTACAATGTACATTTTCAATAAACTCTTTGATAGTATAAAGGTATCCACATATTAGTCCAGACAAATATAGGCTATTCTCCAATGGTTGCCTATGAATAACTTTGGGAAAAGTTCTGCTTTGACTAGCATTTGGGTTTGTGTCCAAGTTTCTTAATGGCTTCTTAGACTCTCCCACTAAAAACAGAGACATTCCTTCAATGTCTTCCACAAGGATCACAACTGTCTGTCACATAACAGAAATGGGTCTTTCAAGTAAAGGTCAAGTAAAAGTATAGAGGAAGCATCTAGGGATGTTTCTCAGAGTGATTACAGCAAAAAAAAACGAAACCCAAAGTTAGTAAAACTAGACACAAAACTTAGTAATACCAGTGGATGTGCTCTCTGGGTTAATTTGACAGAACATTTGTTACCTTTGACAGGTATAAAAAGTTTTACTGGTTTCTAGACCACAGATGAAATGCTTTCTGCCTTTTTTTTTCTTTTTTAATTGTCACATTGCAGCAGAATTATCAGTTGATTTATCTGGGTACCTTTTATAGAATAATTTTGTGGTGATTAGGATTTAGCCAGAAAGTACACCATTTGGTTTCCCATTTCCAGGACAACTATGCAGATTTAAACTGTACTAGTATTTGCTGAGCCACACCTCCAACGAGCAACACTGTCCAAAGAACGCATTTTGATGGGACAGCTATCCACAACTCTTCAGGTGTTTTTTTAAAGTACCCCCAAGAAATATCTGAATGATTGGGAAAAAACGAGGCAGTAGTCATAATTTCTCCACTGACACTTCCTACTGGTTCATTTAGCCTAGTCTTTTCTTCCTCATTTTACTTTCCAGTGGAATCTTGTCAATATGTCCTTGTATGTGGTATAATTTATGACCTCAGTGTATGTTATACATCTTTTTTTTGTATCAACTACACAAAGATGCAATTTGTTACAGCCTGTTAGCATTTTATCTTAGTGCTTAATTGGCTTACATACTAGCATCCTCTTTTCAACTGTTATGCCCATCACTCAATCATTAGCTTGTGCAAGTGGTTGCACTCTGTAATTATCAAACTATTCGCAGTGAGACACAATCCAAGGTGGGATTTCTTTACCCTTGTTTAACACATAGGGAAAACAAAAAAATGGGGGATCAGTAGAAGATAGACATTTTGTTTCTGAAATTTTACTTATATTTCTTAAAATAGTGTGAGAGAAAGTGGTTTCAGAGCACTGAACAGCAGGTCTCTTGTGTGACACAGAAAAATCAACACTCTGCCTGAAATTCAGAACTCCATTTTCCATATTAATCTGTCTCTTCTGCTTCTTTTCCCTTCCACTATTTTTACCATGCTTGCATAGAGAAGCAGTAATCAACTCCTAAAAAGCCACCCTGAAGTACAGGCGAAATTGAACTTCTCTCCTGCTTTTTAGGGAAGCACTGAGTTTGCTCTTCACTTAGACAAAAGTGCATGGCTTCAACACTAGCTTTAACTTCCAGGTTTAAAGGACAGTAAAGAAGATTAAAAACAGAATAACTGAGAATACTCTGCAAACTTCCTATTAAGCAGAACACAAAATGGCTGCAAATATCTATATTTGAAATCAGGCTTAAACAATGCAACTATTCCATGTGCATCAAGAAAAAAATACTTCATTGTCCTACTGTGTGAACTCAGGACCACTTTGTAAAGGACTCAGGTACCCAGAGGCAAGTTTCAACAGAGTTCAGGGATGACCTTCAACACACCAAACTCTAACCTTATAAAAGTATATTTTATGAGCTAATTTTTTTCAGCTTTTGCTATCATTTACACAGAAAAGCAGACACTTCATTATCTCAACCCACAGGGTTTTGCATTTTTCTCCTGACTTTTCTTCCCATCCCACAAAGATACACTGGAGATTGTCCACGAAAGCTGCTGCATGGGGCTCATCTCCAACTGGAGTTCTGGGGTGCCAAACTTTCTCACCTGTGGCTACGAAAGGACAGATGACTACCTTTTTTAATGGTTGTCTTCCAGACAGACACAGTTGAGATTATTCCTGTTGTGTATATAAACCTGGAATGTACCCATACTCCTGAAATTTCCATACTTGCCCAAGACCCCAAGTGTGTGTCTTACAGAAATGAAAATCGCTCTGAAAATAGTACAAAAATGAAGTACTCATTACCAGGGCAAGTGTAAAATAGATTAGGCTTCTATACTTAACAGGGCTTCCACTCCATGATCCCTACAGCTGAGTTTTAACCGGGTTTGTGTTAAATGCAGAAACAGTCTTGGGAACATGACCCCCATCTTCCTCATTTCTTAACACTAGTCTAAACTGTACTGCACTTGATGTCACTCTGGTGACAAAAATAGCTTGTTATTCCTTCCCCATGCAGAAGTTCAACCATGACTATTTTTTTAGGAAAAACAATAAGGCCAGAGCAACTGAAATCTCTGTGGATTGTTTTAGCCTCAAGGGATCTATGTGACAGAAACTGGTTCACTTGTAGCTAAAAACACTTCACTCATGGTTGCTGCCTGAGCAAAACGATAGTGTGGTGCTAATCTACCTGCCTGAGGGTATGTGTTGCAATCTCTGTGCAGCTGGATCTAATTGGGCAGTCTGATATTGATAGTCACAGAAGAGATGCTGCGGAATTAATTATATATGGGGACAGTGCTTTTGTTCCACTGTCTCAAGTGTTCCCTGTGCGATGAAACTGATCTTATCCAGTAAAGTAGTCTATGGCAAAGCTGATGTGCTTGCTCCAAGGGATCTCTGTATTGTTGAACCAGATAGTTTGGTAACATGGACTTAACTTTTCCAAAGGAATCCACAGATAACTTGTGAAATTTATGCAGCAGTACATTTTTACTATAAAATATATACCCTGAACTTCTGTGAAATGTAAACTTTCATCAACTGCCCTTCCCCATCCTATTCCAAGTCCACTGGGAAATGAGATATGTATCTCATAAGGGCATCCCAAAGGGTTTTAAATAAATAGATCAGATCCATTTGTTTTTGCATGGAAATGTCTTTTAAATAAATGTCTTTGGCCCAATTGACTCTTACAATGCACAGCTGCAATTGGTATTTCTGTAACATCTGATTCCACTATTGTTCTTGTCACACTATACAGTGCGCATTTTGCTTTTATTCTCTTCAAATAGCTTTGTTGACATTCTGAACTCTTAAATTCTTTCCTTCACTTACAGTTTTTCTCACCAATAGATCCCCTTTGCTTTAATATTAGTATCCAAATTATTCGCTGATGGTGTAAGAAGTCTTTACTCATAATAAAAATCTGCATCCACATTATCTCTGCTATAAGACATCAATAAAAGCCAAAGACACATAGATGTTTTTTTGTGCTTTATGCAGTGGCAATTTGAATGAGCAAGACCATTCTTTGGAGATAGGTAAACCAAGCACAAATTTTAGTACTACTCAGCTAGTTGAAGACTGATTGAATTACCTTATAGGCCCTACTACAGACTACTTACCTGAGATGCACATAGAATGTCAGATTTCTGAGAAAGGATAGAAGGGCCTGGGATCTATAAGTCAATAAGACAATTTTGGTGTAAAGTTTGGCAGCTAGTTATCAGATTGTCTAAATGCCACTAAGTACTAAGGCATGGAGTTTTCTAAGAAATATTAAAGACAGTTCTAGGATCTACCAGAAAACATGAAAGGGTATTCCCATGCATGCTCTAAACTGCAGGAGTCTCCAACCCCATGCCCTTGAATTCACACATATAATTTAGGTTGAACATAGACTTTCCCCAGAATGGCCCTTATCTGCTAAAAAGATCAGGCATCTGTGGATTTGCAGTGCAACACAGAGCTAGTTGAATCTATGATCCACTGAAGTTTTTCCAAAGTGTTCTCCAATGAATCATATCTTGACAGTCCCTTCACTTTTCAGTTATAACTGAAAGACCTCAGGGTCTGAATTTGTTCTCGCATGCATCAGTATACTGACATAATTTCACTGGACTTATGTCACATTTATAGTATGTCACCTTACATCATCCTGCTGCAGAGTAAATAGCAGTACACACAAGTATTAATCAGAACAGGGCACTGCAGTCTTGACTAGAATTGCTCAATTACACAAACCCAAGAAAATAGTACTGGCAGCTGAGACTTGTTTAAATAAGTGCAGGGGTTGCCCTTTCTATAAAGAAAGGAGTTGTGAAACTCTTAAGTCTGGCTGAAAGCTGAAATACCTTTGTTTCAGTGCTTTGCTGCTTTTATCACCATAGAACATAAAGCCAAGAGAAAGTAAGGGATGATTAAACACCCACTAGTGGAAATCCATGGATATAAAATATTTCTCACTTAGGATCTTAGCTGTCAGGACTTTTACTAGGCAAAGGTGGCTTGCAGCAGCATACACCTGTCAACAGTTACAGAAGTTAAAGTTTATCTGCGTCCTTCTGGAGAAAATAACTCAGACACAGAAATGCAGATACCCTCAGTCAACAAATATGATAGCACTGAACAATTCAGAAACAAAAATGATAGCCATAAAACTCCTTGTTTACATTTGCAGAAATATATGCTTTCTATAACAGCCTTGAGTTTGGGAGGCTGCAATGCTATATACCATCAGAGACAAGTGTGCACCTCTCTCTGGATTTCTTGAGGCACACAATGGATCACTTATAAGAGAATAAAGAAGCAGCAAATAAACAAAGAAAAAAGGTACAGTGAAGGAGAATAAGCCAAAGTACAGTTAAATCAGGTTTTTGGAGTATCAGATTGAGAGTCTTTTAAAGATCATAGCAGTTAATTTGTTGTCAAGATTAATGTATTCTAGTTTCCCATATTGATTGTGTAGAATAGTTCAAATTACTGAATTTTCCCATCCTTCATTTGACACACCTACTTCAAAAAAAAAAAAAATCAGGTTAGTTTAATTCATTGTTTGGTTGCTCTGAAATCCTCAGATAAAGCCTGCTGAATATAATTGTTCTTATAAACATCAATAACTTGCACAGCTGAAGCAATTTACTTCTGTGAAAAAGAAGAGTGATTATAAAGCATTGCCAGTCACTGAAGAAGACTGAATGCTGTGGAGCAAAACCTTTAAATTTTCTTCTATAGAAAAGTAAACATTGATAATGTTGACAAGATGGGAAGAAAACCTTCATGTGGTAAGAGGAGAATCTGGAGTTCTCTTCTGGGTTACAGCTAAGTGTTGTTTTAGGAATGTTATGTTTTACAGATGGTTTTGCCTTTCCATCATAAATATGGATTGCTGTCTACCTATATTATAGAACAAGAGAAGACTTGGGAACAAGAGAAGGCTTAGGAACAAGAGAAGCCTTAGGAGCAAGGACAACTATTGAGAGTCACACTTCCTCTGTGCAAGTGGTTTTCTGCATAATACTTCACTGTGCTTTCTTTTATGTGAAAAGACATTATGTAGCATTTCTGTTGTGTAAAACACAAACAAATTTATTACTGCTGCGTATGGGGCACTCTTGGACTTGTACTTGGGCTATCTCATAATTAGATCTAATTTTTCTACAGCACCATGCTACAAAGTGACAAGTTCCTTTGTGTTTCAAGTATTGAGTGATTACTTTGGAGGATGCAACCAATGCACTTTTTAATACTTTGTTTCTTGTCAGATCAAACCAGTCCTTACATTAACAACCTCACTATTTCATAAATACTTATTTGAAGTTTGAAATATTGCCATTTTAATTTATTTTCTTTTTTTCCCACTATTTGGACTCCCAACAGAGTAGAAGTCTGCACAAGTGTTCCCATCAAAGCCAATTTGGAATTAATCTTTCAAGTAGGAGCTTATGTCACAGTATCAAATGTTCTAGTCACTAACATAGTGCATCTGCTAAATTCCCATCATCCCATAAAACTCGACTTCTGCTTTAAAAAAAGCACTGACATTTTTGCCTGTCAATATTTTCTCATTGCTTGTGATATAGTTGTTCTTAAAACACACGGTGAATCCTTTCTATATATACACCACAATTATGCAGGAATGTAAATTAGATTTAACACATATACTTGCTATGATAATGTATATGGGTGGTTTTTTTTATTATTATTAAATTGAGCAAATCCTTTCCTCAGTTTTTCTTTTGCCCCAGCAAATACCCACACATTTTTAAGTAAATAAACTAATGGTCCAGTATCTGTATCATTAGATTCCTCTTTGACCAAACTTTTCAATATCTTTCTGGCTTTCACTCTACAGCTAACTTTAAAGCATTCTAATGTGTGTTACCAATGGGTATGCAGTCTTCCATTCTTTATATCAGTTTAAGTCAGTTAAGGCTAACAAGTTCATGTAAAGAAAGTGAATCATCATTTTTCATTTCCATATAGTGCTTATTCTACCTTCTAATTTAACCAAAGTAGCAATAAGGATCGCATTTACCTCATGAAAATGTAGACACTGTAGGTATATATTTATGTCTGATGTCATCACCTTAGGTATCCTTCCTAGTCAACAGAAGCATGTTCAAGAATGAGTAATCAACTATAGGACATGTCAAAATTGTGCATTAAAGTCCTATGCAGAGAGGTAGAAGCAAAAACACAGTACGGTGTTCATAAGCAGAGTGATGCACAAGAGTGCTGCAAAGTGCCTCTTCTCAAAATGAGGAAGAAATTACACAGAACAGTTCTCAAAGTGGTGTATTTGGTGGATCCCACTTTCATTATTTGACATACAGTGAAAAAAATAAATACATAAAACAGTGTGATAAAGTGAAAATGCCTTTCCAGAAGTACATAAAATTATAAACTATTAAGTTTACAGAACTATATTCATTTAAGTTTTATGGTGATGGATGTATTTCATTAATATTACTACTGCTATTATTAATAATGATTACTAGGTATAATGACTTTTATATAGAGGAGAAACGTTGGTGATGTGGAATGAAAAAGGTTACAAAAGATCTTTTCAATCCTGACTGGTTTTCATTCATTTTTACACATTGGTGAAACATGTGTAGAGAGGAATTACTCATTGTGTGCTGAGGGGAAGCAGCCGCACAGCACATTTTTGCTCAAGTTCTGCCCCTCATATAAAAAAGCATCAAACTGTTTCACCACCTGAAGAAAGGGTGAGCCTAAGAAGGAAACCTCAATATTTTTCTCATAATAATTCCCTTATGAAAGAAATCAATTTTTTCTGTAGCAAAATATGTTCTTGCAAAACCAGAAGCCTGGGATGCTTAAGTGTGCTAATGTTCCATTTACCTGATGGCAAACATCAGACATTCTAAAGCATCAGAAGTCATCTGCCCTATCTCATTTGTTCACTTAAAGCAGTTATTATCATTAGCTGTTTCCCCCTGTAGTAAGCTTTGTTCCAAATGCTGTTGATAAAAATTGTAAAGACTCATCTGAAGCATTCTCATTTCACTAGAGTTTTTTGTGTGTTCAGATCTTCTTAGATAAGGAGAGGAAAAATCATCTGCCGATGTAAAAAGGTCAAGTTCTCTGTAAGAGTGAAAATTCCTGAGAGGGTGTTTTAAGCTGTTACCTTCTTGCTACAGTTCCCTGAAGGTGCACTAATATTCAGACTTTTTTCAAATTCAATGCTAGTGTCTTCTGATCATTCACTTCTCCTTTCCAGAGGGTAGTACCAATTTGACAGGGAAAATCATGATCTGTGTTTATATAGTGTAATAGGAACTGTCAAAATAGTCACTAGCCAATCAGTCATCTGTCTCTCATTTTCAAAAACGTTTTATAACACTTTGTGGACTTGTATAAGTTCCAGACAGATATGACAAAAAATACACTTGATTTAGACTGTCGTGTATTAACAATGAAAGCCTTCAAGGACTTCTTTGCCTCATTATGTAACAGAAGTAAAAGTGCATGGCAGGGAGAAGACTAGACATGAATAGACAATTTTATATATTTTTTTGAGTCCTTAGTATGTCATGAAACATAAGTCTTCTTAATCTTTACCTAATGTAATACTCTGAACAGCTCATACAGCTCACTAGCCCAGAGTACAATATTGCTCTGCTGTATTGCTGACCTCTCTGATCTTTCGGGGATTGTTTAAAAATTTCTCTGCCATTCTGTCGTTGCCTAAAGGACTGCTACATTTTTGTTCAGAATTTCTGAGATAGACATCTTGCATGAGTTTGCAAGAAGCAACATCTGTCATCCTTTGCATATGTTGCACATGTGGTTTGAGGACAGGCTTTGTATGCAGAAGATTTGAGATGCACTCCTTGTGTTACCAGATGACACAGGAATAGTGATGTGGTCTTGTGAATATGCTGTGCGCACAGTCAGTGTTTCCAGATGCCCAAAGCCTTGGTTCAGAAGAATTTCAGAACACTGAATGAAGAAGAGAGTGCTTCCCAGCAGTTTGAATTTTGCAATATTGAGGAAAGAAAAAATCAGATATATTTTTATTTGAATGGTGCAGAATAATGTGACTGTCCAATTTCTTTATTTCTCTTCATGACAGATGTGAATATTGCTTGCCTGGTCCAGCAAATGGGAGAAAGGGAACAAAAAAATGTTACCAGAAAATAATGATCAATATGACTAAAAGAGTCCTGATAAATGATTCTATTAGCAAAACTTCTGTTATGCAAAACTTCAGCAAATCACCACACAGACCTAAATAAGGAATAAGTTTTACAACCACTCCATGGAAAAATCTAGCAGAATTTTTCCTGTGCACAAAGAAGAGACTTTTACTTTGAAGCAGAATAACCTTTTCTGTACATTGACAGAGGAAAATTTTAAGGAGTCACTTGGAGAGAAGGAACTGCTCTAGACTAAGGCAGTAAAATACTTTTGAACACAATAAATACAAACTCTAAACTAAGCACATCACCACAACTCATTTTCCAAACTTTACATGTGTCTGTGCAAGCAGCCAGAAGTAATCTCTACAACAGTACACAACGTCTGGTGATCTGATCTGTATCTGATGATACCAATCTGGGGAGTTGGCTGACACTCCATCAGGCTGTGCAGCCATCCAACAAGATAGAGAGATGGGTGCAGAAAAACCTCATGAAGTTCAATAAGTTCAGTTGCAAGGTCCTGTTTCTGGGGAGGAATAACAACAAGCACCAGTACAGGTTAGGGGCTACCCTGCTGGAAAGCAGCTCCACAGAGAAAGACCTTGGAGTCCTGGTGGACAGCAATTTCTCCATGGGACAACAATATGCCCTTGCAGTAGGCGCAGGTATTAATACCTACTGATCTCTTTAGTACCAGATCTAAACTTCCTGCTGAAGTCAATGGAGACACTTTGATTTGTGTAACTTGAACTAAGTCTTTAGCCTCCTATAAAATCGACAGACTTCTCAAATTTGGAAAGAGATGCTGGAATTGATGAAGGAAAAACACATATGAGGTGGTATGAATTTTGTTTAAGTTCATTCTGCTTTGAAACCTTCTGAGACAGAAATACTGGAAAGATCACTGTAAATCACAACTTGATTATTCAGGATACAGCATTTTATGTATATTCAGACAGAAACAGCTCAAGATTCATGGTCACAATACTACTGCCTACACTATCTGAGTTTGAGTTCTCATCTGAGTTTATTCCCTCTCTACTCTCTCAACAAGCACACTGGGAAAACTGCTCATGTACATTGTTGAGGTCCACAGTGATACTCATCACAAGTCCTATTAGAAATCCATTTCAATAACTTGAATAAGATCATTTCAAATGCTTAATTTTCACACAGATCAGAGGAAAAGAGGACAGATGTATATATATCTGCCATAAATTCATTATGCATGATGATAATTTGTCTTCCTCCTTTGCTGATTTTCCATTTGGGTTTTTTTCAAAGTACAGTAATGGAACTAGAGTATGAGCAAAATGAAATATCCTTTCCTACATATGAATACACGATGAAATGAATTAGAGAGAACTATCTACTCACTATCAACAGAATATCCTAGAGTACCTCATTCATGGACTGTTGAAAGGATCAGGCCAGATAGAAACAGTCCAGTTGCAAGATGATCAATGTAAGACCAAAGATTTTTCATCCCCCCATCCAAAAAAAAAAAAGGAAAGAAAAAAGGAAAATCAAAACGAAAAGAATGTGTGTTCTTTACTAAATCATCCTGATGTGTCAGTTGCTGCTATTATACACTGTGCTGATTTCACTGGGACAGAGTCAATTTTCTTCCTAGCAGCTAGTATGGGGCTACGGTTTGTGTTTCTACTGGAAACAGTGTTATAAAGTTGAGGGAAGAAGAAGGAAGAGGGAGCATGTTTGACTGCCCAAGTAACTGTTGTGTGTGAAGGAGCCCTGCTTTCTGGAGATGGCTGAACATCTGCCTGCTGAAGGGAAGTGGTAGAAGTCCTATTCTTAATAATGCTTTGGTAAGGTTGTCAGCAACAACCTGAGTCCTGTACAAATGTAATTTACCTTTGTCCTTTCTCCATAATAGAACTTTTTGCCAACTTATGCTGTTATTCTTTCAGTGTTTAGGATTCTTTTCAAGATAAGTCCTTTAGAAAGGGCATATTTCATGGATTTATGGTATCTCAGCCCATCCATCCAAATTCAAGAAATTAGCATTAGCCTCCCACATTGAGAGTTGGGCACTTCCATGGTACAACATGATCCAAACTTCTTTTTGGAACTACTTGATTCAGTTGCTTGCAAAAAGGACATAAATGGTATGAGAAAGGAATCTATAGTGGCATTACAATCTGAAATGATCCTGAATTAAAAATCAGTAATCAAATATTACAAATGCTACCTAAACTATGAAATGGAGGAAAACAAAACAAAACAAAACAAAACAACAAACCCCACCACCCCCCCAAAAAAAAAATCAACCAACCAAAAAACACACACCAAAAAAAAAATCCAAACCACCCAAACAAATAAAACAGAGAACAAAAAAAAGTGGTGGGGTGGAGAATGCATTGGAAACTAACTTATTCAGGGAAAGAGTACTAGTTTTGTTCTGATTTATCAGGTTGCTGTGGGAATCAATTGTGTAACAGCCATAATAAAGAGTCTGATATAGGCCTGAATGCACATCAGAAGTAACACTATTATTACTTTCTAGATAGAAAATAATGGACAATCCAATTTTATGATTTGTCCATCAAAACTTCTGCAGCCAGAATTCAGTAATTTTATGCTCTGTTTCTGTCTAGCAAATGTAAAATCCTTTAGAAATGTTTCAATGCTAAAAGGCTTAGACAATCATGGAAGTGTTTAGACACAGTTGTTCCTTTCAGCCTTATTTTAAAACCTAAATCAAATACAGATACTTGCAAGAACATAAACTGGCCTGACTGCTGCTGACCTTTTTTTCCACTCTTGAAATAAGTCAGAGAGCAATGTTTTTGTTGGATTTTTGTTTGTTTGTTTGTTTGTTCTTTAATGGATAACATGCCAAAATTGTGTCCTCCAGTTTTGGCACAAAGCTACAAATTTAAAAGTACCAAAGACTGTGGGTTAGTATCATTGGCTTTTACTTTGGAAGAAACACTGCTTGAGTTTGATCTAGGAAGTTTAGGTGACTGAATTCTCCTCTCAGAGCAATGTAATTGCACTGAAGTCCTTGGAACCAAAGGGTCTGATATATTATAATTGCTTTTACTCAAAAGTTGATAATTTTCACAGCAGTACTTGCTTATTACGCTGGATTTAGAGGGCTGATTGTGTCATGTGTTTGGCAGTTACTGCATTGCTTAAAGCATTTTGAAGTGCAAGGAGCTTTTGCAAAATATAAGAAGTTACTTTGTTTGTTGGTTTTGGTTCATTTTGGTGCTTTGTTTTGTGTTTTTCTTTTTCCCTAAAACAGTGTGATAGAGGTAAAAATACAGAATCAGGGAACAGAAGTGAATGAGTAGTGGGACATTTGACAGAACCTAAGGCTATTCTTCCTTAGGATATTGCCTCTCCTACAACCTTACTTCAGCAGCTTATAAAGGAGCAGTGTTTGTTGCAAATTAAGTATGAAATGGTACACACATTCTTTAATGAATTTGAAAATATATTCATGCCACAGAGGAACCAGTGTAAAATTTGGTATTTGTTAGAGAGCTATGGAAACTGGAATTAACTAAAGACATTCTTTGAGAAACCAATGTTTCAGACTGGTTTCAAACTGAGCTATTAAGTAGTGAGGCCTCAGTATGGAATTATATTTAACAAAAAGTGCAGTTGGGACAGAAAATATGTCTCGTTAAGGGTAAATGAAAGTCAGCTTGCTTAACCTAAGGAAGAAGAATAAACATGATTAAAAGAATAAACATGAAGCTGTTACAGCAGCAAATCATTTGTTTATGAACACTAGGGAATCAGTCAAGAAATCAACTTAAATTTTCTGTCATGATGATTTTTATCTAATACTAAAGGGGAGAATGTCAATAAAGTGTTGCACCAGGATTTCGTAGAAACATAAAATGGTTTGGGTTGGAAGGGACCTTAAAGATCATCTGCCAGGGACACCTCCTACTAAACCAGATTGCTCAAGGCCCCATCCAACCTGACTTTGAGCATTTCCAGTGAGGGGACAAACACACTTTCTCTGAGTAAGCTGTTTCAGTGTCTCACAACCCTCATGGGAAAGAATTTAATCTAATCTAAATCTAGCTTATTCTGGCTTGAAATCATTATCCCTTGAAGGATTCAGGTATTGCAACTCCTCTAAGGGACATTTAAGAAAATTGGCATAGCTAATAGCTTTTACTATTTGCAAAGTCTAATAATGTATCTCCCAAAATAGGCAGAAGATCATGGTACCTCCTTACAATGACATTATAAACAAACGTTCAGCAAGACATAATGAGAAAGTAATGAGATGGGACTGAACAGGGAAGATAGGAAAGGTGAAATATTAACATTATGTATGACTACCCAATGAAAGCTCCTACATGGGTTGATGGGCTGTAAAGAGTATTTTCAGGGGAGGAGTTAAATGCCTATATTTCTGCATCCTCTTTAGTGTAAATAACCAGCTGGCATTTTGCTGGATTTTAGTCATTCTTGTTATTTATAAGCTACAGCTGACACGATGCCCAAAACATTGCTGGTTTGTTTGTGGGTTTTTCTTCCCTTAGTCCTTCAATATTTTAGATGATACAATTAGTTTTTTTACAGTTGGAGTTTCACTTTATATTTTATTCATAGTAAATGCATATCCATAAATATACATGCATGCACACACAGAAGGAGAAAATCTTTTTACCGAGACACTAATGACTTCTGTTTGCAAAAGATAATTTTGCTAGAACCTGGTACCTTCTCAAATCTTAGCAGGTGGACCATAATAGTTGAATGTTAAACTTGTTATTGTATAAAATTTCTATTACCATCAATGAACAAAAAGGTTTTAGAGACGCAAAACCGGTTAGGATGATAAGTGTATGGTTAGCTGTAATACGATTCCATTAAATCTTACTGTATTGTTTCTATATTGATGCCATTCCATTAACTTTTGCTGCATGTGCACCCTTTGTGGGAGGAATGATGACAGTTTGTATCATCCTGGGAAGGGAAGCACATGCCTTTTTGATGACAAACCACGAAAAGAAACAACCCTAGCCTTTATTGCCAGAAATGGGAGAAGAAGGATTTGTACTGTACTCCCCCAGTCCCCAAAACAACTAACGAGGAAGCTTAAAAGGCAGAAAATCTCTCTTGCTAATTGCAATCTTGGTAATAAGCTGTGCATCACAGTAAGGGTATTTTTCTCCTCCCACCAACCTAATTATGAAAAGTTCAAGAAATCATCTGAATATGCAAAATTCACAACAGAAATAAGAGAAGCAACTCAGAGCTATAGAAATGCAATAACATTCCTCCTGGCTAGGGCAGTCATGTTTTAGTTCCATGAAATGGAGCTTCAACTTCCAGAGCCACTGACATCACATAAAAAGCATTTTCCAGCCCCGCCTTAATATTTAGGTTAACTACTCTTGATTCTGCCAAACTTGTTAATCATGCTTGCATTTTTAGCCCTGGAATTACTTATATCAATTTTATACTTACAGTTTGTGCAGGCAAAACTTTGAAGCTCCAGTTTTACACTTGGATATAGAATAGAATAGAATAAACCAGGTTGGAAGAGACCTTCAAGATCATCTTGTCCAAACTATCACCCAACACCACCTAATCAACTAACCCATGTAACCAAGCACCCTGTCAAGTCTCCTCCTGAACACCTCCAGTGACGGCGACTCCACCACCTCCCCGGGCAACCCATTCCATAGCGCAATCACTCTTTCTGTATAGAACTTCTTCCTAACATCCAACCTGAACCTCCCCTGGTGCAGCCTGAGACTGTGTCCTCTTGTTCTGGTGCTGGCTGCCTGGGAGAAGAGACCAACCTCTGCCTGTTTACAACCCCCCTTCAGGTAGTTGTAGAGAGCAATAAGGTCACCCCTGAGTCTCCTCCTCTCCAGGCTAAGCAACCCCAGCTCCCTCAGTCTCTCCTCATAGGGCTTGTGTTCCAAGCCCCTCACTAACTTCGTTGCCCTTCTCTGGACTCGCTCCAGCAAGTCAACATCCTTCCTAAACTGAGGGGCCCAGAACTGGACACAGTACTCGAGGTGTGGCCTAACCAGTGCAGTGTACAGGGGCCGAATGACCTCCCTGCTCCTGCTGGCCACACTGTTCTTGATGCAGGCCAGGATGCCATTGGCCCTCTTGGCCACCTGGGCACACTGCAGGCTCATGTTCATCCTACCATCAACCAGCACCCCCAGGTCCCTCTCTGCCTGGCTGCTCTCCAGCCACTCTGACCCCAGCCTGTAGCACTGCATGGGGTTGTTGTGGCCAATGTGCAGAACCCGGCACTTGGATGCGTTAAATCTCATGCCGTTGGATTCTGCCCATCTGTCCAGCCTGTCGAGGTCTCTCTGCAAAGCCTCTCTACCCTCTAGCAGATCAACTCCTGTCCCCAGCTTGGTGTCATCAGCAAATTTACTGATGATAGACTCAATGCCCTCATCCAGATCATCAATAAAGATGTTAAATAGGATGGGGCCCAGCACTGATCCCTGGGGGACTTCACTACTGACTGGCCGCCAGCTGGATGTGACACCATTCACCACCACTCTCTGGGTTCGGCCATCCAGCCAGTTCCTAACCCAGCTCAGAGTGCTGCTGTCCAAGCCATGGGCTGACAGCTTGGCCAGGAGTTTGCTATGGGAGTTTGCTATATCTCCTAATCAGTGTACAGTGTAAAGCAAATGCAAACCACATTCACTTAGCACTGTCAGTGTCACAAGTAACCTGGAGATGGATTCCCAAACCTGTATCATCACTACAAGTGGTAAATGAGGACTAAAGGAATAGTAGGTAACTTAATGCCAGTTCTGGAAAGCTTGGAATGCTAACCAAAAAATTCTTAGGCTACCCCAGGATGAAGAAAAAGTAAAACACTTTCCTGCCAAAAATAAAAGGAAGGGGGGAAAAGGCTTTTCTTTTGAATCATATGACTTTTGACACAAAATAGAATACTTATTTATTTAATTTAGAAATACCTATATGAAGGAATATTTTGAAGTTGCTATTTTAGCTCATTTTCATGTATTGAACTAAAACCTTCTCATTTATTTTGAAATTGAAAAGTCAGTTTCAGAAATATATATAAAGAATTTGAATGAATTTGAAAATGACTCTTCAGTCAGTCCATAACAACCTGCATTTTGGTTAGTGAACTATTCAACTGAAAACTTTGCCAACTAGACCTCCTGTCTGAAAAACCAATCCAGCTAAGAACCAAAAAGATACATTTCACAACACACTAGCCCTAACATAAATCTTTGTTAAAGTACATAACTTAATGGAAAACACATTCAGAGTGCTATCTTGCTGAGATACACACTTGAGAAATAGTGGAAAGCACACAATGATAGACTCCTCTGAAATAACCAGACAAAATGTTAAATCTAACACTCAGAAGTACTTCTCTGCAAAGCACTCTTTTTCCTCAGCAGAGCACTGGAACAGGCTGCCCAGAGAGGTTGTGGAGTCTCCTTCTCTGAAGACTTTCAAAACCTACATGGATGTGCTCCTGTGCAGCCTGCCCTAGGTGACCCTGCTTTGGCAGGGGGACTGAGGGTTGGACTTTATGATCTCTAGAAGTCCCTTCCAACCTCCAACTTTCTGTGATTCTGTGATTCTGTGATTCTGTG
The DNA here is from genome assembly GCF_026170545.1 of Melanerpes formicivorus. NCBI lineage: Eukaryota > Metazoa > Chordata > Aves > Piciformes > Picidae > Melanerpes > Melanerpes formicivorus. Next base: position 28,234,827 of record NW_027142357.1, read on the forward strand.
TTTCTGTGAAAGTCAAATACATTTGTGTTTTAGTTTCATGTTTAGGAGGATCTGGTTTATTTTTCCTGGGAGAAGGGGGTACCAACCTAAATAAGTTTTAAAAAGTGCATCTCCCACTAGATTCTTATATTAAAAAATAGAACAGGTTTTGTAATTTTGCAGAGTCAGCTCCCCTCAGATAATCTCTTTTGTCTACTTGGAGAGTTTGCGCAGGTAAAATTGGAGAACGTAACATGTTTGTCTGAGACTTCCAGATGACTGTAGGCCTGGGAATTCTGGACAAAGCCTTCATGTGCATATCAACCCACAGACCCACTGTACATTTATTTTTTCTTTTATCACCTCTTCCAGCAGAAGTTAACATTTGCAAAAGCTTCACTCTTTGAAAACAGTGTTTGTTGCACACATTAATCACTTCATAAAGAAAGCTGCCGGTGGCTTTCTGTATTTGAGGAACAAGAATAAGAGTGCAGGAAGCAGAAAATATCCCCAAATGCAAACTGCTGTTTTCTCTTTCTTCTCCCACCTTTCTTTATTAGAAGCAAACACATTTAGAGTCAAGATAGTATTACAGAAATGTGAGTGAAAAAGCTCTGTATTTTCACTCTTCAGTGGAAAAAACCCAACCACCTGTTTACAAATAATACTGCTGGGGCCATAAAAGTTTGACAATAAAGGCACGTACAAAGAGACAAGAAAATCTAGACTTCACAATTTCAGCTCTGCTGGAAACTCAGAGTGAGTCTTCCATGCCTTGTAGGGTGCCAGCTACCAAACCCTGAGAAATTCTACAGCAGCTTTATTCAAACGTAAATTCAGCTTCACAGTTGAAATTAACCCGGCTGAGGAAAAAAATTCACTCTCAGTGTAGACAAGGAGCCTAGCTGTGACACAACCCAGGCTTGAAGAGGAAAGAACAAATAATCACTCAGTAGAGTGCTAAGATTAAGCTCTTCAGAGATAGACTGATTAAACCAAGACACAGTGCTACATTGATACGTCTCTATTGCTTCAGGAACCCAAATTAATATCTCTATGTGATGCCGTTTCATCTAAGATATATCAGCTTATTTGGAACTACCTCAGGGATCTCTGATCTGCTTTGCTGTGATGCTTTGCCTCACACAAATGTACCTCAGAAACTGGTTTACAGAAGAATATTGTGTTGGAAAAATCATATGTGACAGGGGCAAAAGCTAAGGTGTTCATTTACCTCATGGGGTCTCCTGGATGACTGCCTGCATCCCATGTCTCCAGACTGCTCATTTTCCTGTATGCATTGTAAGGTTTCCCATGCTTTTAGATCCCAGTGACTTGTAGGTGGCCTTAGCCGCCGCTGATTCTTGGAGGATTATTGATCTCTCAGTCGTGGGTTTGAGAAATGCAAGGCTTATTTGAGCCTTTGGAAATTCAGACTGACTCTGCATCAGCTGATTTGCTCTGCCAGCGAGATAACTCTCTATAACAGATAATAGCTGCCTAAGCTGCCACGCTTCCCAGATTATTGATTTCCATATAAGTTCAGCACTCAGTGCCTGAGCCTGCTGCAAAACTAGGGTGTTAGGAAGGGCAGAGAATAATCTCCCAAAATTAATTTTAAAGTACATTCCTCTTCTCCATTGTAGTTTTCACATTCATATTTTGTCCTTGATGTAGGTGCCATACTGGTCTTGAATATTTATGATTCTGTTTTGTTGTGTTTTTTTTCAAAAGTTTGGCATTTTCACTTAAAGGAGCCAGTACAAACCCTCTTCTTTCTTCTAAATTTTCTGTATCACTTTCTCCCCATTTCATGTCATCAGCTCAGACTTTTTTGAGCTAAAGTATCCTCCTGGGCTGAGTCAGAGACAATAAGACTCACACTTCCCTACAGTGAGGGCAAAAGAGGCATAACATCTTCAAAACAATTGTGTTTCTCTCTCAGCACTGTATTTTTCTCTCAGTATTGATTATAAAAGTGTAAAGAACCATTACAAGCCAGGGTACATTCTTCCCTAAGTATAAAACCCTTGGATAGCTTTCAGCATGTTTTAATTTATCAGCTTCATGAAGGAACAGAGAGTATGCAAAGGTGTGTATTTTTATTAGAACTGCTGGTCAGTATTGGCATTGCACCTTGAGTTAATTCTGCATCTTTGCAAGTACCTTCTTACTTGTAAAGGCAAAGAAACTTAGGATCCATCATCAAAACATTTAAAAATGGTCTGACCATAGCTATAAAACAGGAAAATTGGAATGGAAAGGACTTAAAGAGTATTTCTGAAGTGATCAAGCCACCTTGAGAGATAAGGTAATTGAAATGCTTCAAAAATTGCACAGCAATGATTTTTCCTCAAATTGTCATAAATATTTACTTCCCTAAAATCTACAGATGTGGACTTAGAACCTTACCACATACTTCTGAAGTTTTACATGTTTATTTCACAGACTGCTTCATACAGTCTCAAGGTGGTATTAGGTATCTATTGAGACACTTGAGCGTGTCCAGAGAAGGGCAACAAGGCTGGTGAGAGGCCTTGAACACAAGCCCTATGAGGAGAGGCTGAGGGAGCTGGGATTGTTTAGCCTGGAGAAGAGGAGGCTCAGGGGTGACCTTATTGCCCTCTACAACTACCTGAAGGGTGGTTGTAGCCAGGGGGAGTTGGCCTCTTCTCCCAGGCAACCAGCACCAGAACAAGAGGACACAGTCTCAAGCTGCGCCAGGGGAGGTTCAGACTCGAGGTGAGGAGGAAGTTCTTCACCGAGCGAGTCATTCGGCATTGGAATGGGTTGCCCAGGGAGGTGGTTGAGTCATCGACCCTGGAGGCGTTCAAGGGGAGATTGGACGTGGCACTTGGTGCCATGGTCTAGTCATGGGGTCTGCGGTGTCAGGTTGGACTCGATGATCCTCGAGGTCCTTTCCAACCTAAGTGATACTGTGATACTGTGATACTGTGATCTACCTAGAGCAGACAGAAGTGGCAGTAGAAAGACTCCTCAAAACTGGTAAAAGCAAAAAAATTTCACTGAGATAATAACCCCAGATTGAGCAGAGAGCCTGGCTTAGCAAAGCTGTTGTTGCTGGCAATTTACTGATGTTCAACCCTCTAAGACAAAATGCCTGAAAAGAGGCAGTGAAATCAAACAAACAAACCCCAAAACATCACCAACAAAAATCCACACAAACAAAAAGAAAAGAACAAAGAAACAGCTCCCCATTTCTGAAGCACTCTGAAACCATATTCTGGCCCAGAAACAAAAACAGGCTCTATTTTACACTTGGCTAGAAGCAGTGACTTTAAAAATGCTATGTGTTCAGACCGAGAATGGGTTTTTTGGGAAAAAAAAAAAAAAGATTAACTGATAAGAAATATATTTCATTGTGTTACTTTAGGAAATCAAGAGATCTTTGCATCAAAAAACTTTCTGGTGTTCAAAAATGTACATGCAACAATTTCATTAGTTTGTTGCATTGGAGAACACTGTTTACACAGACCAAAAATTTTCCTCCAGTTTTGGCATATAACATTGATGGGATTTTTTTAAGTTTACTAATGTAAGCAATGCAGAAACATTCACATAAATACAAGGATCACTCAATCCTATGACAGAAACTATTTTTGTCAGGAGACTACTTCCCTATGCTTATACCTACTGCATCCTTTTTACAACTGTCACTGTTTAAGAAAGTAATTTAAATTTCTATATTCAATTGTTTTATCTCTGCAGCTCTATGGAAATGTTGCTATAACACTGGAAACCATGACAACCAGTTCTGGTTTCTGATTTCATTACAAGGTTATACTTAACCAAGGTTCACGAACCTTTTATACAAGATGGAGTTAATCAACAATTTCACAACAAAATCTTTTAAAAATACATGGTTTAATAGAAAAATGCTTCTGCATTTTGAAGAAATCAACATGACACTATTACTCAAGCCATATTTATGTGATTGTACAGCTCATGCCCAATAGTCCCACTGTTTTTGACAAAAAGCCAAACAGGAAAACCTTCAGATACAAAGTACCCTAAAGAATTAAATAGTGGAATTCTGGCCTTCATACATATGAGTATTTAAATATGGGTGACATTTGTCACAAGTATAGTGCTCTGAGTGGGCACTCTTTACAAATTCACTGGTTTTAATATGCATTTCCAACTTCCTCTAAGTCACCAGCACTTAGAAGTGAAAAAGACTGAAGTTTCTGCCATTCTTTACTCATTGCTAAGTCTTCATAAAATTTTGATAGTACCACCTGCTGGGAAAGTGCATTAAACATCAAGCTGTTACCTGGGCCAGTATCACTTTCCTTTTCATTGTGATTTTGAGAATGGAATGCCCTAACAATTCACTATTTAGGACTGTTAATCCTGACAATTTAAAAGTTCCTTGAAGCTAAGAACACATCCAAAACCGAGACAGAATTTAAAGTATCATATTAGCTGAGTTATGCAATTCATCTCTCATTATGTTGGTATTTGTGATTGCAGTCTTTCACTTCTGAATTACATCCTTTTGTCTGAATGGGAAGAAGCCTTAAAAAAGTGATCTGGAGTAGGTGACTTCCATAAGTTCCTAGTCTGAGACACAGAACCAGTCTCAGAAGAGACAGGTTTTCCAAATTCACTGCTAAATTCTGACTACCATCATTTACTGTATCAATTATTATGTTAGTGATTTGGCAGCCAAACAAAAATTAAAGAATTGTTATTAGACTGAGAAGATCCAAATCCCAGCATAAACATTCTAATAACTTTGATTGCATTCTGACAATCTGCTATCCTGGTGTCCTTTGCAACCAGTGGTTACTAAAAGCAAAATTTGAGAGTAGATGATGGTCTTGATCAGTCATGACCAATACAGCCCTTCTTTATATTTGGCATGGAAGAAGCTGCAGTTACCAAGAAGTTTCTAATGTTCCCAGACTGTCTAAGATAAACTTTTTCAGTGACAATCACAAAGTGTTATTTTCAACCTTAATTTTCAGAACAAAGTGTTTGTTCTGAAAATAATATTGAAGACTGCAAGATTGATGAATACACAAATATTTGCATTCTGACATTCAGTTTGAGAAAATGCCAAAAGGATTTAATCAGAACAGAATTATTTTTTGTAATCTCAGTGCAGAATTGTTAAAAGCTTCATCTCTCTTGCTCAATGATGGATACATTTTGCCAGCTCTCACCTCCGAATGTTTCTTCCTTTCCTATTCTTCCTGCTTTGATCTTACTAATTTCTACTATTCATAAACTTTTCTTTCAGCACTGAAGATTGCTGCTTCTCTTTTTTAAAATCACTTTCTAATTAACTTTCAACTAATAGCAGTTTTGCAGCTGTCATTTGCTTCATCGGGCGAATGCTGATGAACCTGAAGTTCACCTATACACTAGTGCTTGGGAGTTAGAGTTTATATCTTTGCCGAACACTGGCTGAGTGGTCTTGGGAAGTAGATTAAGATCAACTCACTGAAAACAGTCCATTAATTTGGCTCACCAAACATTTAATTTTAAGACTTACCAATGTGAGTGCATCCATATCTCCAATAGAACTCATTGGGGAATACATGTGTTCAGTAACTTCATCAGTTGTTATTATTATAATACATTTCTGTTGTTTGCTTCTCATTGAAACAATGGGCAGCTGCCACCTGTGAACTGATACAGGCTCTATGCTTAAATCAACATCTGTTGTTGTCAAACTATTATATACAATACAGCACATCATAGTGCAAAGGTAGCTTGTAAGTATTCCTGAGTAGTCTCAGCTCCTGGATAAACCACAGGCAATCGCCAGATATATTTTTAGTATCATAGACTTGGTTTGTGTGTCTGTGTCTCATGGAAAGACAGGGGAAGAAAATAAGTTTTTTTGTATGTATTTCACTTACTCTTGCTTCAGATAGAGCCATCCACCTCATCCTTTGCCACTGACTTCCAAGTAAATCTGGCTTGTTTGTTGTCTGTGATCTTGATATGTCAGCAAAGAATTTCTCCCACAGGTCTCAACCACTTCATGCCCTAGAAAGGCAAACATTAGAGATAAATTAATTAGTACCTTCAGAGAAATACAAACAGTAGGGTGAAATCCTGGATCTACTATAACCAATGTTTTACTACTGACCTTAACAGCAAAGACATTCTCTCAGTATCTTTATAGCCTTTATCTTTAGAGGTTAAGGATTTGGCTTGCGCACCAGAAACCAAAGCACAAACAAGAAGAGGTGCGAATGAACACGATACTGCCCCTCAGATACATTTGGCCAGGAAGGCAAGTACTGTGTTGCATATCTTGAAAGGTGCTTGGAAATAACTTTGAGATACATACCTGCTTTTTTCATGCACTCCATAATGGATGTATATGTGTTTAAAAGCAACACAATAGTCTTGCACTTAAAAATAAGCCTGTGTTTTAATTATTTGTTTAGACAGTAGTTCCAAAAAGCCCATTCTATTTTCAGTCATGCTGAAATTCAGAGGTGAATTTTTCATAAAATATTAATGGTGATGACTTCAGTCCTACTTTGGAATATCAATAGGGGCAGCTTCTAATTACCAGGCCTGTTTAGGGCTGATCTACTGCCCAACATTTTACCTTAAACTTCTTTCCTCTCTAGCTTTACCTCATTGATTCTGGTCTTTCCATCTTCTAAGGCTTTATAATTCTATCCTTTATTTTTATGGTTACCTTGAAGGTGTTTATAGACTGTAGAAGGTATTTATGGACTTTGATCATGTCCCCCCTGAGGCTGCTCTTCTCCTGGTCATATATTAGTTTAGTTCTCTGAATGTTATCTCATATATCTCATTTTCTTATCTATGAACCATTTTTGTTGACCTTCTTTGTATTTTTTCCTGACTGTTATTTGGGCTTCTATACTGTAAGCAGCATAATACAGAATAGGTAATGTAGCATAATTCCTGGTGTTTTTTTCCTCCACATGCTATGTGAAGAAAAATAATTACTGCATAAACCCTAGATATTGTTTTCTCTAGAACACTACTGGCTGAGAGTTTGATTTTGCAAAGCATAGTTTTAAGCAGGTCAGGCTCAGCTCTGGAATCAAGTTTAGTCAAATCATAATAGCACTTTGTGGGACTGAAACCTTCTCTTTTTTTCTGTATTTGCTGTGACCAAGTGATTTTATTTATGTATCTTGCATTTAGAATTCTGAGTGGTTTTCATCTGGCTTCTCAAACTGTTATATTTCAAAAGCAAGGAGAAATACAAAGAAAGAGTTCCAGTTTGAACTCACACCTTTTAAATACATGTGTAAAGCACTGGCTTTTATGTTCACTAGCCTGCTGCCCTGTATTATCAATATTAATGGCTGCTTTGCTTTTAATTTTAACAAAAATACGGCAGGCTCTGAGGTTGGGTGATATACCGTGGGTAAAACAGGACTCCTTTGTGCTAATGACAACTGAAGTAGGACTTCTTTTACTGTCCTTATTTCCATTAGATCTTTGCCTGCCTTGTCAGTATCCTTTTCAATAGCACACAACTACTGTCATTGCCTTTATATAATGGGACTAACTATGAATGCTTTCCTCACCACTTTCTTACATAGAGTGTGCTTGTGTAGACTGCTTTTATTCCATTAACCTTTCATACAATTTCCCAGCCTCTCTTAGGAGTACAGTCTAAAATCTCACCTCTCCCGCACAGAATTTTATCCCTTGAATAGCTCTCCAGCTAGACTGGAAAAACCACCAAATTAGTATTCCATATTATTTTCAATATTCTGATCAATCACAATTGGCATAAATCTTTTTACATTTCAAGTACATTTTATTGTTGCTGCAGATACTAAAAGGTATTTTATTGTTTTCAAGAACAAAGTAATACCAGTGCTATGACAACTTAGGTGTACAAAATGATTACATAGTGAAGAGCACCATTTAGATTTAAATGCTTTACATAAATAATCCAATTATGCAATTAAACAAAGCCTAGTTAACTAGAGCTAAAACATATGCAATCAAATGGTGTACTTATTAGGTAGTATTTTAGTATGTCATCTCTCTCGCGAGCATAATTAGTTTGCAAAATGAATCTGTATGTAAATAAGTGGAGTTCTTGTAGCTGAGGATAAACAAAATTCAGAGATGAGCCATCATAAATTCAATCATAAAAAATTGTCATTTATAGAGAGTATAACAGGTTTGAAAGGGACCATTTCCAGAACAGAATCTAAGGACATAGTTTTTCTCTACCCTGTCTCCTTGTGTGCCATGTTTAGAATGACATATTGAAGATATTTACAAATCTGCTTTGATATAATTTGCAAGTAATCCCTCTTGGTTTTCTATCACTATATGTTTGTACTAGTAAATTCTGATGTTTGATGGAGAGCCTAACTCAAATCTATTTGGCACATCTTCTATATTGAAATAGTTGTATTTTCTTTGGGACTTGGGGATAAGTCAGAAACTTAAAACGAAGAAACTGAGGAAGGACTACCCCTACATATTTTCAGCTTGCACTATGGAAAACACAAGCCAGTTAAATAAATTATCAAAGCCTTTAGATATTTTCTGTCTTGCAATCTACAGTCAGAAGACAGGTCACAAGGATTCAAAACCTCACAGGGCTGGTGGTCCTAGTTTTGTTTTGGGTTAGGGTTTGGGGTTTTTTTAATTAGTTTTCATTTTTATGACTGCTTTTTTTGCTTTACATTAATCCACTTCATATAAATGTCTTGCTGGTTTATCCATCACTAACAATGTAAAAAGCCCACAACACCCACTCAGGCAACTTCTGGAAAAAAATCAAGTGTTTGTCTAGAGCCAGATAGAAGCTTTTATGAGATTAAGCCTCCTACTGCTCTTTTGTACTCTACCTCTTCCACAGAAGTGCATAAGTTCACTCCTGCCTATGTTTTTAATCAAAATCATGATCTTTAATTTCAGGTGGTTGATTTTTGTTGGGTTGTTTTGTTTGCTTGTTTGTTTCTTGTAATAATAAAGCATTTAAAATAAATACTAGCTAGGAAAGCAAACCTGCTTTAGGTCATTAATATTACTATCTGCTCAGCAGTGGGTCAGCAAGGTTGTTTCAGGCTTGGAAAAGCCTAAAAATCACTCCAAAATAAAAACCACCAAGCTTAACTTGGGACACACTGACCATGCTGTCCTCATCCCTGGGTCTTGGTATGCACACTTTTGAGAGCTGTTATTCAGGAACGAAACCTGTGAGGTAAGTCCCCTGACAGGCCAAAGGCGTGACCTGCGATCAGTGTCACTCAGGTAACTCCAGACACTTGCACAAACCTCTCTGCACACTGGTATCCAGCCCTGCTGTGACAGGATGGGCCAACGGACTGGGTTCAACTGGCAGGGTGGGCTGCTGCATGGCGCCTGTGCCACATGCGGCTCTGAACCGGCCGGCTCTGGGGCTGTGGGGCCGGGGCGCAGCCTGTGGCATGCCAACGCGCTCGCGCATCGGGGTAGTGCACGCGTCGCTGGGCGCCCTCTGAGGGGGCTGCAGCCCCTCTGGAAGGGCTGCCGCCCGCCCAGGAGCCCGGAACAGCGCCGAGCAGCTGGCAGAAACCGTTGCTTCTTGTCCCCGTCGCCTCGCCAGAGGGCAGGGGAGAGGCTGAGCGTAACCTGCCAGAGACAGCAAGGAGAGTCGAGGTAGGTAAGGGGAGGAAGGATGGACCAAAGGACCGGAGCGCCTGGGAGGGCAGGACAGGTGCTTTCCGGAGCACGTGTTCAGTTGGTACTGGGGTTTTTCCTCTGAATACCCGCAAGGGTAATTAAAAGTTCATTTAGACAGCAGAAGGATGAATCCAGGAATCTGGTGGCGCTGTGCATGAGGCAGGAAGCGGAACCCATGGGGACCGGAGAGGACTCTCGCGTGGGAGGGAGATGGAGAGGAGCAGGGATGGGTTCTGCTCCGTGACCTGCCCCATTTCCCTGCCCCTCAGGGGCTGCGGAGGCTGTAACACCTCACGTCGAGTGTGCTGTGGGGTACCCGGCGCGTTGTTCTCCCGGGCATCTGAGGCTTGGGGTCTTTTGGCTGAAACTGAGGAAATGCAGAATAGCTGAAGCTATGACCTCAGTGAGGGGTTGTTGCCATAGTAGCATGGAAGGACTGTCCTGCACAAGGGAAAAAGGTATTTGGAAGCAGGTGTGGGAGGGATATGGTGCACAATTGCCCAGTCTTGCTGTTTCAACAAAGATGAAGCTCCCTTGGAAACATCCAAAATGTGGAATTTCTAATGGTTGGGTGTTCAATCTTCTCTAATATTTTTAGCGGTGTGCTGGGATGAGTCTTAAAGTTTGTAGTAAGGGTTCAGTGTAGAGGGAAGGGTAATGCATGTATGTTCAACCTGATGTAATCGTCTTGGTTTTCACAGAGTCTTAGTCTGCATTTTGAAGTGGCAGAAAATAAATTTTTTCGGACACATGTTTGGTTTGTGAATAATGGTAGGATATCATGAAGAATGAAGATATATATATACTGAATATCAGCCAAGCATCTTTAGCAAAATGACATTCTACCCATCCAAGGCATCATGTGGTTTGCTTTATTGCTATTAGGCCATTCAGCTAATGAATCTAAATATAATGATCTGAGATGCTTTCTACTTAGTTGCCTCAGTTGGAAGCTCTGGTGCCTTTGAGATGCATGTTACTTTTTGCAACCTTGTTTAAAGTAGGTAGAAATTCCCCACTAAGGATTGAAAATACAACACCTGGGAAATGAATAAACACACATTCATTTCGGATAAACTTTAAACCCGGTAGACATCAACACCTGGAGCAAGGCTAAGAAGGTCTAAAGACACTAATTATTGTAGTCATGCAATTAAATAATGGGGACCTGACAGTATGACTGATAAACAGTTAGAAAATTAATGAGCAGGAGGCATGTCTTCCATCAAAGGGCTGCCAAACGTCTGTACAAGACATTACAGAAGACACTGGCATTATGTGCAAATGGAAATGGAATTTAAAGATTTGTGGCATGAATTGAGCGCATGATGTTGTTAGTGACTAGAGCTTGTGTTTCTCTTGTATATGGATGAAGTAATTAATCACTTTACACAATGGGAGACTATAATTAATAAAAGAATGCATGATATAATGTATAAGCCAAGGGAAACATAACTTGAATCCTTTGAATTCAAGATGATAGACAGCTGGAGTGTTTTTTTGATCACTTCCAGGATTTTTTTGTTCCCCACGCAACATTGTGGTTATTGTCTGTACAATTACTCAAGTTTTGAGTTGCCTCAAGGTTTGCTCTGATCCAGGATGAAAGAAAACTATTTATTTATTTTTTTTTAAAGAGATAAGATTATAGAAACAGTTTGAGCAGTGATTGCTATATCCAGATCCAAGTTACCAGCAGTCACCAGTGCCTAGTAACAGATGCAGAAGCAGCAACTAGTATGAACAATTACAATTATCATTCATTTGCATGCAGAACATTGGCATAACTTCCTGAAGAGAATCTTTTATGTACTTCATGTACTTTGTTACTTACTGACATCCCTGGAGACATTAGACAAACTTCAGCAGAGAAAGTAAGAGACACTGCTATCTTTACTAATCCAGTGGTATGGAACCTGATGTAAGTGAGTTTCAACTTCACATCTGACACCTCAGCTTGTCTTCAAAGCATTGGAACTACCATCAGCACACAAACCTGTGTGTTAATGTGGTCTATCAGCAGTCAGATGCTTCAGAAGAAAGTTTCAGAGGCTGCTGGTTTATGCAGATGCTACATAATCTTCTTCCAAGCCTTCTAAGCCCTAATGGTGGGAAGTGATAGAGGCCTTAAAGACTTTCCCTGTTCTGGAGAGCCATGAACCCTGCAATGCATCTAGCTACTTATTTTTAAAGGAGGTATCTATGCTACAAAAATGCCTGGTGTTTCCTTTGGGGGAGAGGTGATCTCTTGCTCTAGGGCAGATTGAAATTTCTCCACATGATGGCAGATACTATTGTGTATTCTCCCACAGAAACTGACAATATTTAATGAATCAAAGCTTCAAAGAGTTAATATAGCCTGTGCCCCGCTGTGTGGCACCATTATGGGTGTACAGTAAGAAGCTGAGTGAGGGAGTATGGGCTTATAGAGTAGGCCCTCAGTTTCTTCTTGAAATGCATATGGTAAAAATAATACCAAAAAGGACTGGGATTTTCCCAGATAAGTAGGGGTTTGGTATTGGAATCTCCATGACCAGTAATGAGCTTTGATGATTTCAAGAGACCTGGGATCAACTCCTATGTATGCTGTCCTAATAAGATTTTTGAGTCATAATTTACTGTCTTCCTGTGTAAAGAAACAGTTTGAGCTCTTGATTTTATTTGACAGACATTTGTAAATGATTATCTGAATGACCTGCTTTCAGCCTGGTGAAAATTTTTCATAACCTGTTCTAGAGCTCTCATTACTTCCCTAAATATCTTAAAGAGCAAATATTTCTTTGGGGAGCATTAACACCATTAGCAACTGCTTTTGCTTTTCCACTTTGCAGGAATTAATAACCTTCAAATGCATAGACTTCCAAAAATGTCAAAACGTGAGCAAAGGGAAGAGGACATTAAGTCTATTCAATTACAGACCTGAGATATGACAGGAAACACAAGTTTGTCCCTTGGACTAAGCAAGAAGGTTGATGGGATTAGTAAAGCCAACACCGTTCATGTGAATCATTTGTGTACTGTATGGTTCTACAGAACATTACCCCTCTAATAGCTGCACAGAGTTTATTAGCACATAGGGCAGTAACATGCACAGTATCCTTATTTACTGGGGGGTTTGTTTCGTTATGCTTCCACTTCCAAACAAATCACATCAATTGAAGCACAACTCAGCAAATCTTGCTATTTTTTCAATGAGGTTTTTGTACTTAATATTAATTCTGAAACCAGTAGCGCCAGAATTGCATCCTTCTGTCACTGCATGCTGTATCTAGCACAATAGAGTCCTCCTACTAGTAGAGATCTCAAAGTACTGCAAGAGCAATTAAAATAAACCAAACACAAGTGTTATGCAGTACGTGTCTGCTCTTTCTGCTCATGGATATGTCTCCTGCTATGTGTTCACTAGCAAAACCAAACATCACACTAAGAGCCAACAAACACAAAACATCTCCTTATAAATATATCTTAGCTGTAGAAATTTGAAACATATAAAAGCAAGTATTGTGTCACCTGAATTATACAAAGTATTCATTTAGGAAAAACAAATAGATGTCCTGTATAAAAATTGGAAAGGCCTTTCATGCAAGAAATAACGAATTTCCAGAACAAACTCTGCTCTAGAAAACTGGAGCAAAAATGGTCAACATCAAATTATAACAAGCTCTTGACCTTCCCTGGCCCTGTACGCATTTTCATGAAATGATGTAATTCATTATTCCTACTGATGTGTGCAGAGCATTGGGCAGCTTACTTTGTATTCATTTATTCAGTCCTGAGTAATCTGTGTTTAATAGAGTGCTAGAGTGTGTCAGAATGAACAATTAAACCTGATTGCTGTAGAAGACAACTTGCCATTATTGCCAACATTAGTTCTATGTGCTTTAGGTTTTTAATATAGAAGGTGTGTTGCAAGTTCAGTATATAATTCCCATATTAAAACTGTACACTTTTTTAATTTAGAATGGAAATACCTCTCATACACTTGGGACTACAGTACTTTGCAGTGAGCTCTCTTTTGATTGATGATGCAGTCTCTAATTTTTTGTCAAGTCTGTTCTGCAAGGATAAGCAGGCTGGCAAGACTGATCCAAGTGCTAGAAGAGGAGTGGGATGGAGAGATCCTGTCAGCAAGGTGCAAAATTTGGGAAGAACATATTCTGCAGTGTAGAAATTGAGTGTTTTTTGCTGACTTCACAAGGCAATACAAATGGCAGCCTACTTCAAGGGTAGTACATTTGATAAACCACTCTAGCTAGTGGGCAAAGACAAAGCATCCAGGAGCATTTTAAGTGAGTTGGGCAGAATGCATAAAGGGAATCCCAGGGAGTGAAGAAGCCACGGAAGAAGCAGTACAGTGATAATTGTGAAAGAGCAGGGTAGTGCATGATTTTGGATGTCTTTTCCTAGATGAAACTGGAATTGTTCCAGTTGGACCCACAAAGTCCTAGAAGACTGAAATTTTTAGTTCAGTTATGGAACCTTGTGCCTTTTTAAGGGGCTGGTGTGGTCCAAATTTCCATGTAAGTTGGTTGTGCATGCAGATGACTTTGTATGTTTGTGTTACTGTCTGGTGTGATTCATGGTGTGATTCATCCTCCATGCCTTCTTCACTTTGATAGTTAGAGTGAAGCTATGTGTGCCAGTCTGTGCCACTCTCACAACAGCTATGTTAGGAGGCTTGGCTGGTTTGGATGAGTTTTCCTGGTTTATAGTTGCTGGCAATCCTGAGCCAGCAGAATGTCATTGTACCCAAAGGTGTGCACTATCCTTATCCAACCTCAACAGGTGCAACCATGGTGCTCAACATGTGCCAATGAAGAAAATCCTTCAAGACCTTCCATAGTGTTGCACCACCAGACAGGAGAATGGCAGTAAGAGTTGAATTGCATGTGTTTGGGGCCAGCCTCCCACAAAGGCACTCTCAGCATCCTTTGTCCTCTCTAGTAAATGGGGCAGTGGCTTTTGGAACGTGTGCAGTGTCTAATCTTTCCTTTTTCTTGGTATAAGCTGCTAAAATGGGTCATATTGGGTAGTGCTCTGTCACATGAATGAAAGTGAATATGTGCTGGCAGGCCAGATCACCTAAAGATCAGACATTACACATTTCTCAAGCAATGATCAGTCATGCACTGTAATTTCCATGCCCCATAGATTATCACGAACTAATAATGTTGCACTGCAAAGCAGGCTAGGGAGGTGGGGGTGAGTAAAGAACAGTGACAGCAAAACATTTGGATACTGAAGGCACCAAAGGCAGAGCTGTTTGCCAGCAGTTTTGCTGCCCTGGCATGTTCAGAAGGAAAGAAAAGATATTTTGTGTCAAGAAGCAGGTGGCTGGCGGAAGTCCTAAGAGAGCCCTGTGATCCTGTGTCATCAGCTGTGCCTGTGTTTGCTCTTTGATGCAATGAAGCCTTATGAAGTAGCAGCAGGAGCAATGTCTGGTGTTTTTCTTATGCACGTAGCCAGCTATGAATTTTTAAGACTGCAGAATGAAATTCATTTTGCAATAATGAAGATTTTATCTGAAGTAACAAGGAACACCAACTCAGTGTTTCAATTCAGAGGGCTGACACAGATAAAGAAACCCTGCAAGTAGCACAAGAGATAAACATGAGGAGGTCAAACCTGTTCTGTTAACAGTGGAAGATACAAAGTTACGAGAAAGGAAGTGAAAAAGAGCAAAGTGCTTATCAGAACAGTGCATAACATCTCATGCATAGAAAACCATAGCTCTTATTCTTTTCTATTGGCTCCAAGAAAGGTACAAAAACCAGCATCAGAGAAGTTACAAGGTACATCTTACATGGTTGAGCAAACCAGGTACACTATTGCAGAGGATTGAAGCAGTGTGCTGGATAACATAATAGCCCTTCCACAATGGCACCACCTGCCATGTCTGGTTATTTATTTCATTGTTGGTTCTTGCAATGTCTTTCTTATATCAGAATCCTTCAGAACCCAGTGTCTTCTCTCAGTGGAAAGTGCTGCTTGTTGAATGACATTATTGTACCAATTAGTACAGATTATGTTTTACAACTGATAGCAGTCAAACCACAAATGTTTCTTTCCTAAGATAAAGACGGTTCCTCCATCCATTCCAAAATGCATGTTTGAATCCCTAGCAGCCCATTGACTATGGTGATGGCTGTAGTTGTAAGCAGATTGCTTTCAAAGTAAACAGTGACTCATTGTCTCTTATATTGTCCAGAAAAGACAAATTTATAATCAGCACGCTGCATGCTGCAAACTAAAACCACGAGAGTTATTAAGGATTGTATAAGACGCTCATTGGATGTTTCTAGCAGATTAGCAACAGTTGTGTAGAGCAGGTGTTTCTTAATTGTGACATATTCAGAGCTGCTCACTGTGTTTGAAATGACCCTTAAATGGCCATCTCACACCAGTGAGATGAGAAGACATAGTGCACTGAGCTATGAAATGAAGCAGGGAGGGAGGATGACTGTGCCCCAAGACCTCTTCACCTCTATTTGTTGCTACTGTAGTCAAAGCAGCCTTTTTTTCATATGCTCCAAATCTTTGATTCTCTTTTTAATCCTTCTTTATGCTTTATTGTTTCTTTTTATTCTTTTTTTCTATTTTTTTTTTTTTATGTGCTATGTTGTTTTTAAGGAAGCTTGTAAAATAATTTTGAACCAAAGGGCAAGTTACATGGATTGCAGATGTGGAAGAAGCTCTATGTGCATTGATTTGTTCTTTTCAAAAGGTAAATAATGCTACATTTTGAGCAAATATTTCCTCATGCACATCCATTGCATGTAGAAGCACAATTCAGAGTAAAAAGAACTTTAGACCTCTGCAGTATGTAGATCACAAGATGTCAGAAATGCTGTGTAGCTGAAAGGATCCTGAGACAGTTACTAGCAGGTTCTTTGGCTGGTGGCAAACATGAGTGTAACAGTGAGAGTTATGTTTAAGGAAAAATCAAACCAGAAAGGGATGGTGATGTGCTCAGCTCCTACTGCCGCACGTGGTTGCCAGGGCAGGTGCTGCTGGCTAATTTGCTCCATTGACTGCTCCAGGGTGGCCAAAAGCTCAAGCCTGGGGAGGGCAAGGGGCATCTGCCAGGTCCCAGCCCTGCAGACAGCAATAGGAGAGCAGCCCAGGGCAGCACTGGCCTGAGAGTGCCTCTGGAAAATGCAGGATGCAAGAGTGTGAAGGCAAGGATCTTAGCAATGCAAAGGCTGAGGAACAGTGACACCAGAAATCACAGGATAATTGCAGTTTAACTCACAAATTAAAACTGATTTCAACAGGTGCCTGAGAAAGCTTAAGTTTGCAAAGGAAGAAATCCCTTCCCTTTTGTCTTTTTCTATTCTGAATACTTTGATATCTTTCTTCCTGAATTGTATCTTCAGACAAATTTTCCTTTTAAAAATAAATAAAAGGGAGGGGGAAAAAACCCAACATTAAATGTCTAGAATTGAATATTTATTCAGTCCTCAATTTTTTTCCCATTTGTTTACTTTGTTGGCTGACAAACAAAGAAATCCATTTTTCACGCAGCTCTAGTACAATATTAATCATCATGAGTGCAAACAGCAGAGTCTAAACCCATGTGTATTCATGCTGTGTTATGCTGCTTCATGCTTCTGCATACTGAGTAGTACCTACTCCAGAAGTAATGCAAACGAGGCTCTGTGTGATTGAACCTGTGAATAAGGCTGGCAGTTTCAGGTCAGTTAGCTACTCTTGGGATCTCAGCTATTAACATTGTTATTTTGGCCTAAAGAGATAATAACAGCAGTTCTCTTTTAAGTACATAAATTTTACTCTTTTTCTTTTTTTTCTCACAGGTTTTTGAACATGACTTCAAGTAACTGAGAGCTCATTGCAAGGTAAAGGAAGAGATGCAGATTATAGCAAGGCAATACACATGCTCTGTTGTGCAGGTACAGAAAGGTTTTGCAGTTGAGAGAGTTCTTGGAAGCATGCAAAGCAAGGAGAAAGGCGTATTGCCCTTTCACTGTTAGGCTTCATTCTAATCGTTAGGAAAGCTTTTCAACACAGTGTTTAACAAGAACACTTCAGGGGGGAAAAAACAAACACTACAGTACGGCTTTGCAGCTGCAAGATCTGCTTTTCTATAAACACAGACCACTATAAGTGCTAAATTGTGAGCTGATGAAGCGAAAGCATTCAAGTTATGTTTTGTGTTCAAATATTCAAGTTTAGTAACTTTAATCACTAGTTATCAGGATTTTAGTTGTGGCAGTCAAACACCATGCAGACACTCACTCACTCTCCCCCACATGAGAGCAGAGGGAGACAATAGGAAGAGTAGGGGCCAAGAGCCTCATGTGTTAAGACAAAAACAAAAATTGAAATTAAAAGAAAAAATAGTAATGATAATGATAGTAATAATAGAACATACAAGCAAGTGATGGGCAATGAATTTGCTCATCACCCACCAAACAGGGCCTGGTCTATTCCTGGCTAGCAATTCTGGAGGAGAGAACCCAAAACTGCAATCCTGAAGTGAGAGAATCCAGAAGAGAAAGCCAGCCTCCAGGCTAACCCATTTCAACATACTAAACATGATATTGTATGATATAGAGTATTCCTTTGGCCTATTTGGCTACTCTGGCCATGCTTCTTCCAGCTTCTGGTGTACCCACACAATACCAAGTTAGTAGAATTTGAAAAGTCCTTGATTTCCTATAGTAGAATTTGAAAAGTCCTTGATTTCCTAGCTACAACTAAAAACATCAGTATTATCACCATTCTCAATCCAATTCTCATACTGAATCCAAAACACACAGTATTTTAAGTACTGAGAAGATAACAAAAAAAAACATCTCTGTCTCAGCTGAAAGTCAGACAAGTTTGTTGCTTTCTCCTGGAAATACCAAGAGGTTGGGACAGGGTCAGTGAAGAAAAAATGGTTGCTAAATAAGTGGCCCAACTTACTACCTCATTTCTGCAGGCCATATTGAAATTTGGCATAGCTCTCATTACTGAAAGCATAATCTAAGATCCAGGCCCTGCTTGGTTTTCACCAGTATGAAGCTTCTTTTCAAGGTATTTTTACAGCAATGCAAGAATAGTGGAAGCTGTTCATACAGGTCCTCTGGTGATCAAACCATTAAATTTCAGAACAGTAAGAGGAGAAGGGCTTCTTAAGACATATCCAATGCTTTGTTAAGATAAATGCTTGCAATCGTGGGCAGTGATAGATAAACTGATGAATAAGTGGATAACTCTCAGAAGAATGGATGAGAGCCACACATCCATCAAAAAGGTAAGAGTGATGTGGCCACATAGAAAGTTGCCACCTGTTCTGTGGTAACTGCCAAGTGTCTGCACTTCTTGGGAGCAGCTAATCCAGAGAAAATTGGTCCACAATGAAAGAAGCTTAAAATAAATCCTGCTTAGATTTTATGTCTGAATAAAACATGCTTGCAAAGCATCAAAGAAATTCTGCACCTTTCTGGGTGGATGCATTATTTTGTTGACTTTAAATGGGCCTAGATAAGTAGGAAATTTATGACAAATTCACTCAAGCAAAACTCTTCAGCTTTTCAATTGAGACTATTCACAGCTGCAGATGAAACCAAGCAGAGTTAAAGGCAAGGAATATATATATTATGGTTGAGAGTCCACCTTTAAATCTGGGGGGAAACTGGAGTAATGAAAAAACCTGGTGCTTTGCCACAGAAAAAGAAAAAAAAACAAACTAAAATAAAAAGGAGGAATTGACTGGACTTTAGAGGACAAAGAACAGTCATTTTAGAAGGTGAAACAAAATAATACTTAAGCACACTGCAGTAACAAACGTTTCCAGTAACAAACTTTTCTCAAAATTGAGTCTCCTTTAGATCTGAGCCGCAACAATAATACCCTTGTTGTAAAAGGGCAAAGGTGCTAGTTACTATGACATCTCAGAGATACATTAGTGTAGCTGTTTATGGTTAGGCATATGTCCACCATAGCTAGTACATGGAAACTGGTGCTAAGAATAGATTAACCCTAAGAGAAGGCTTTCTGCTCACTAAATGTGAAACATTTCTGCTTATGTTATTTCTGTCTCTTCTAATAATTCAGGGGATTTGAGGCTCTGCCTTGGGCGATGGGGTATGCATAAGGTCCACCAACTGATGAGCAATCTCAAGAGGTATTATGCCTAAGGCTGTGGTTCGATGATACAGTAAATTCAGTTTGCGATCTCCTAACGTTGCTTAAAAAATGTCACAGCTATGTGAACTGGTATCAGCCACACTGCTTGCTCAAGTTTGTTTAAAAATACTCAGATAGGTGAACTTGTTGCATCAGACTTCACACTGCATTGGATTCTGCCTGCCTGCAGCACTCTAATTGCTAGAGCAGGAGCATAATCCCAAAGGCAGTTATTCTGGCTAAGGATCCAGTTTCACATTACAGCAGCCTCATAGTACCAAGAGGCTGCTGCTGAAAGAATAGATCTCCTTTGTTTCCTCTCAGCTCTCACTCTCACTTCCAGGCATGATATCAGTCAGGACCACTATTTCCAGCACAAAGGAGAATGGAGGGGAATGCACAGGACAAGGGAGCAGAGCAGTAAAGCATATTCTGGCAACAGTCTACCATAGCATCAGTGAAACTGTAATGTGGAACCACATCCTAAACTCAGCAGTGGGGTAATAATGCATGTATACTTGGTTCAAATTTAAAATCCTTTGCTGATGGATGCAGGATGTTCAGTATTGAATACAGCAGAGCCACAACAAAGTCACCTCAGTGAGTCAAAATTCTTCCAGTGCACCCTGCTTGCTGCTGGCAGGGAGTCTTCCTCAGTGCCTTGTCTAGCAAGTAATTACTACCGTGACTCTACACTTTGTTCATTTCACTGGTAGCAGTAACTACCACTGCCTTTACAAGCAAACTTATGCTCTAGGAAAAGTAAGTGAGCACCACTGTGTAAGTCACAGTTTGCTTCAAACAGTTTGCTTCAGAAAGACTGTATTAAAAACATAAAATTTTTAGTTCCCTAGTCTATTTGTTATAGCACAGCCCAGAATCTGGTTTGTTTTATCCTTTGTTTAGCAATTACAATAATTCTTTCACATCAGATTGCTCAAGCCTCTTCAGTTCCTCCTTTCAGAGGAATTTACTAGTTTCTGAAGTCATGCCATTTGTTCACAAATGTCATCCTGGTCTCTCGAATGCAGTTGTCAAGAGACAAAAACAAGTAAACAAACCAGACTTCCTCCAGGATTTCCTGCCCTCCTGCCTCTGTATCTTCCTTTCTTCCCTCCCTCCACCCCGCCCTCCCCCCGGCTTTTTCCCCTTGCCCCACCTTTCTTGACATTTAAAAAATGTTATAAAACTTTCTGCCAGGAAAAGTATAAAATACATTTACAGTATAGTTGCTTTGGTGATTACAAAAGCATTGTTGCAGTGGCAATAAAGCAATAGACTTGTAAATCTCCTCTCTATACTTGGTGGTGTTCATTAAATTTAGTGGAGTGACAGTTACCACTCTGAAAATACAGTATTTTCAAGGGAATATGCAACACATACTGTTTCCAACCCTGTTTCTTACGGCAAGTCAGTCAGTTGTCACTCTAAATCTTAAGTAGAGATTGATGAGAATTGTTGGGAATATTGTACTTGTCACAGAGCTACTGGGTCACTCCGTCTTATTTTTCAGCAAGGGCACTTATTAGACAGTATGAGTTGCAGTCCCTTCACCAGTGATTATTTTGACCAGTATGCCGTCTCTAAGCTCCTTCACACATACCGTGAAGGTTCAGGCATCCCACCTAAGGTTAACCAACTACCAAGTGATTTTAGCATCTGTTACTGTGATATGACATCAGCACTTTGCTTGTATCCGTCACACTGGTTATTATTCACTGTTGCTCACTAGCAGCAAAAGTTTTGCAAGGAAGATTTCTAAGCAGCAGATTGACTTGGTGCTTCATATTCAGTGTTTATTTACATCAAAAGTACTGTATTTGACTCCTTATTAGAAGATGGACCATTCTGAACTACAAAGAAGGAAGATAATACCAAATGTACTGTGATGAAGAAGCAAACCAAAAACCCAACCAAACAAAGAACACACACACACACACAAATCAGGAATGTTTCTACATCTGTGAAGATAGATGCACATTATTATATATTAGAGTTGGTATATATTACACATTAGTACTAGTAGGGCTTACACATTCATATTAATATGTAACTTGTACAGGAATTGCCTATTTCACTCCTGCCAAGAACTAAGGAGTTGATAATGGTAGAGCTAAGAGTTTATTGTTCTAAGACAGTGAATTAAAGGACCAAACATTAGTTCAAGACACTGGAATTTATTCAATTTCATTCTTCCACAGGAGGTAGAGGTTCACAGGGAAAGATGCTGCTCTAGACCTCAGTCTGAAAAGCCAGTTGTGGTTGCACAAGGAGAACATGGCTTTGCTTTACTTAACCACTGGGTCAAAAGCCAGCTCCAAACACTAAGCCAGAAGGCTGTGCAGTGTATGACTATTTTAAGCATAGAGATGAGGTAGTACTGCCTTCCCTGTTTATGGGTTCGTATAGACTCTTCTGCATCCCAGGTAGCATATGCTTGCAGCTGCCTGCAAAAGACAATGTAAAATGACCATTATAGCCAGTGAGTATGGGGTTCCACTGATATACATGAGAATTCTGGAGTGTTTTCTTCATTATGCAATGTTAGTCCATAAGTAGCATCTCCAGGAAGAATTCAAGCTTCTCTCAAGTATCAGTGTATGCAGAAAGTGTGTAGAACCTCTCAAAATCAGCAAGGATCTTTGAAACTACAGAAAGAAGTGGAAGCTTTAGTTGGTAATATTGCAACCAACTGGACATTTTCACAGGATCACAGGATGTCAGGGGTTGGAAGGGACCCAAAGAGATCATTGAGTCTAACCCCATCTTCTCTACCTTTGGTTTCTCTTATTTTCTTGGTTCCACAGAGACCTGTAGTACTCGTTTCTGTTTTGGTTTTTTTGTATTAATACATCAGTTTTATTTTTAATTTGGTTTCAGAGTGACTCTTAAAGCAAATACCAGCAATAAAAATTAATTAAAAGAAAAAAAAAATCCATCCCTTGGAAAAGGTGACAGTGTTGTACACCAATGTTTCAAATAAATGTTCAAAAGTAGATACAATTTTAAAGTAATTACATTTTAAAACCCTACAAGAAAATCCCATTCCCCTTCCCCAAATTAACATTTAGCAAAGTTGTCTCCTTAGTGAAATTTCAGTCACCAAATGCATGGCTATTTAAGGGAACATGCTTTCAATCTGTGTCTGTGGAGTGCATTGGGAGGGTATCATTCAGATAAATAGGACGAGCCAAATCCTGAGATTAGTAAAGTGGCATTGTTAATTGTCAAGATGATGCTGAATAGATGGAGGCATTTAGTTGTTGTGTTTGTACTCCATTGAATCATTGTCTCTTTGTGTTGTTTTTAATTTGTTTTCTACTGTATCTCATGAAACTTACATTACTGCCATTAAGGTGAATTTTTTGAAGCTGCATCTGTTCATTGGTTTGCTGATTCCCTCTCTTGAAATTAGATTGATGTAGTGTTATATATTCATTCCAATCTAATGACTTTTCCAGAGCCCCAGAGTAAAGAAAATGGGTTTCATTAATTTCCCTAATAGCATCACTGAAAGACGTGTAATGTGCGAAGTTAAAACTTCTTTTGTTTTTAATCTCTTAATGATCTCTCTTCCCTTTGTTCAGACTATCCTTAGTTTTAGAAAAATAGAGAGGAATGAAAATGTCTCTTGGTGGATTTGTCAGGGAAGCAAGATTTCAACCATTTTGGTGGAAATGTTTCATGGCACCTTTATGTTCTCTACTGATGTTTATTCTGCTATTCAGTCCATTTATTGCTTCATAAATTGCAGTGTGTATGGTTACTTTTATTTTTTTC